>NC_080202.1:32350639-32650639 GCF_030028045.1 Hippopotamus amphibius kiboko | reverse complement strand
CGTGGAATGGGCTTGGTTGGTAGAGCACAGCCCTCAGCAGGGCTCTCCAGTGTGTCTAGCCAGAGAGCCCCGTGCTTTGAACCGGCCTCAGGAATGCAGCTCTAGGGAGCTTTCCCCCTCCCTGCTTGCCTGTCTGGGTGACCACCTTGGAGAGGCCTGCTCCAAACTCGGGCTTTGGCCTTCACGCTGAGATCTCCTCCCTGAGCTCTCTAGCTCTCCCAACAATTGGCAAGTGCACCCAGTGGCACCACACCAGACAGTCTCCCTGAGCATGGCTAGGCCAGGCCTAGTCCCCGTGTCCCCTTGGTCTCTCTCGGCCTTTGCCTCCCTTAGGCCCTCCACTGCATGTCGACCCCCTGGGGTGCAAGGGGTCTTCCTGGAATGGCCAGTGTGTGGCGTGTGTCTTTTGGTGGCTCCGAGACTGCCTCCACAGAGGCTGGCTGGCAAGGGGAACACTGGGGCTGAGAGGAAAATCAGCATTGTGCGTCCGGGGCAGCAGGCTAGCTGTGGCTTCCAAACTGCCTGCATAGCCCCCGTGTGGCCGTCTCCTCTTCCCTGGTGGAAAGCCTCCCTGAGAACTTAGGAGGCTAGCTGAAAGACACAGGTGCTTTCCATTCCTTGCTAGGACTTCACCGACAGCACACGCTCTCTGACTGGTGAGTTGGCACCTTCACCAGAGGCCTCCCAGGGAGCTGCCCCATCCCCATCCAGAAAGGAAACCAGCCGTTGGCAAGCAAACTCAGGCAGAGAAGTCTTGCCAGGAGAGAGGTTTCCCGAAGGATCCCATGCTTCAGTTCACACCCTTTTCCATGGGGGAAGCCGGGGTGTCCCAAATCTCTCCCACGCTTCAGAACCTCCTCCAGCAGCAGGGAGGCTTGCAGTCACCGTTGGGTGCCAAGGGGTGTTCCAGGCAGGCAGCTCTCCATGGAGAGAAAGGCTTCCCAGCTAGCAAGCTGCCTCAGGAGCATTGCTGGAGTGCGGGTATGAGTACCCGTGGGGTCGCCTTGAGGGTGGCTCCTGGAGCTGCATGGACGCAAACCCCGTGCTGAGCACACACCCAGGCAAGACTTAGCACACGTCTCAGCACCTCAAGCAGATCATGGCAGATGCCTCCTGCCTGCACTCAATAGACAGGTTGCCCTGTGCATTGCTGGGGAGGCCCTGGCACGTCAGAGTTTCCCATGGGCCCAGCTACAGCCTTCTCCCTCTTAGGCCATGCACAGATCCTCTCCAGAGCTACGCTGTGTGTGGAAGTTCGCAAGGTGTGGCATGTGCTTCTCTTTCACTGCTTGGAACCTGCACACACCCAGACTGTGTGTGTCAACATTCACAGTGGGGCCTGATGGCAAGCAATCCTTAGCCCACTGCAAAGCGGGAGAGAGGCGGCCTTTCTGCTCAGGGCCAAACACCCTGCTGCTAGTCTGCTTCCCTGCGGGCTAACCTCTGTGAGGGAAAGGCCGTCTGGGCCCTGAAACGCAAGCACCTGGCCACCCACTCCTAGGTGCTCCTTTGCAACGCTGTCTTTTGGAAAGGCATCCTTCTCCTGGAGCCACCGTGTGAGCTGCCTTTGGAAGCCCACAAGAGGCAGGAAGCAGCTTGCAGGAAACCTTGCTCATTGAGGGCCTTGCCCTTGAATATGCTTTGCAAGGAGGCAAGGAGGCCTCGGGTCCACTCGCTTTTCCAATGGGGAACAGCGAGTGCTGAAGAGCTCTGTTCTGGCTCCAAGGCAGCCTGCAGCTCAGGCGCCCGTGGAATGGGCTTGGTTGGTAGAGCCCAGCCCTCAGCAGGGCTCTCCAGTGTGTCTAGCCAGAGAGCCCCGTGCTTTGAACCGGCCTCAGGAATGCAGCTCTAGGGAGCTTTCCCCCTCCCTGCTTGCCTGTCTGGGTGACCACCTTGGAGAGGCCTGCTCCAAACTCGGGCTTTGGCCTTCACGCTGAGATCTCCTCCCTGAGCTCTCTAGCTCTCCCAACAATTGGCAAGTGCACCCAGTGGCACCACACCAGACAGTCTCCCTGAGCATGGCTAGGCCAGGCCTAGTCCATGTGTCCCCTTGGTCTCTCTCGGCCTTTGCCTCCCTTAGGCCCTCCACTGCATGTCGACCCCCTGGGGTGCAAGGGGTCTTCCTGGAATGGCCAGTGTGTGGCGTGTGTCTTTTGGTGGCTCCGAGACTGCCTCCACAGAGGCTGGCTGGCAAGGGGAACACTGGGGCTGAGAGGAAAATCAGCATTGTGCGTCCGGGGCAGCAGGCTAGCTGTGGCTTCCAAACTGCCTGCATAGCCCCCGTGTGGCCGTCTCCTCTTCCCTGGTGGAAAGCCTCCCTGAGAACTTAGGAGGCTAGCTGAAAGACACAGGTGCTTTCCATTCCTTGCTAGGACTTCACCGACAGCCCTCGCTCTCTGACTGGTGAGTTGGCACCTTCACCAGAGGCCTCCCAGGGAGCTGCCCCATCCCCATCCAGAAAGGAAACCAGCCGTTGGCAAGCAAACTCAGGCAGAGAAGTCTTGCCAGGAGAGAGGTTTCCCGAAGGATCCCATGCTTCAGTTCACACCCTTTTCCATGGGGGAAGCCGGGGTGTCCCAAATCTCTCCCACGCTTCAGAACCTCCTCCAGCAGCAGGGAGGCTTGCAGTCACCGTTGGGTGCCAAGGGGTGTTCCAGGCAGGCAGCTCTCCATGGAGAGAAAGGCTTCCCAGCTAGCAAGCTGCCTCAGGAGCATTGCTGGAGTGCGGGTATGAGTACCCGTGGGGTCGCCTTGAGGGTCGCTCCTGGAGCTGCATGGACGCAAACCCCGTGCTGAGCACACACCCAGGCAAGACTTAGCACACGTCTCAGCACCTCAAGCAGATCATGGCAGATGCCTCCTGCCTGCACTCAATAGACAGGTTGCCCTGTGCATTGCTGGGGAGGCCCTGGCACGTCAGAGTTTCCCATGGGTCCAGCTACAGCCTTCTCCCTCTTAGGCCATGCACAGATCCTCTCCAGAGCTACGCTGTGTGTGGAAGTTCGCAAGGTGTGGCATGTGCTTCTCTTTCACTGCTTGGAACCTGCACACACCCAGACTGTGTGTGTCAACATTCACAGTGGGGCCTGATGGCAAGCAATCCTTAGCCCACTGCAAAGCGGGAGAGAGGCGGCCTTTCTGCTCAGGGCCAAACACCCTGCTGCTAGTCTGCTTCCCTGCGGGCTAACCTCTGTGAGGGAAAGGCCGTCTGGGCCCTGAAACGCAAGCACCTGGCCACCCACTCCTAGGTGCTCCTTTGCAACGCTGTCTTTTGGAAAGGCATCCTTCTCCTGGAGCCACCGTGTGAGCTGCCTTTGGAAGCCCACAAGAGGCAGGAAGCAGCTTGCAGGAAACCTTGCTCATTGAGGGCCTTGCCCTTGAATATGCTTTGCAAGGAGGCAAGGAGGCCTCGGGTCCACTCGCTTTTCCAATGGGGAACAGCGAGTGCTGAAGAGCTCTGTTCTGGCTCCAAGGCAGCCTGCAGCTCAGGCGCCCGTGGAATGGGCTTGGTTGGTAGAGCACAGCCCTCAGCAGGGCTCTCCAGTGTGTCTAGCCAGAGAGCCCCGTGCTTTGAACCGGCCTCAGGAATGCAGCTCTAGGGAGCTTTCCCCCTCCCTGCTTGCCTGTCCGGGTGACCACCTTGGAGAGGCCTGCTCCAAACTCGGGCTTTGGCCTTCACGCTGAGATCTCCTCCCTGAGCTCTCTAGCTCTCCCAACAATTGGCAAGTGCACCCAGTGGCACCACACCAGACAGTCTCCCTGAGCATGGCTAGGCCAGGCCTAGTCCCCGTGTCCCCTTGGTCTCTCTCGGCCTTTGCCTCCCTTAGGCCCTCCACTGCATGTCGACCCCCTGGGGTGCAAGGGGTCTTCCTGGAATGGCCAGTGTGTGGCGTGTGTCTTTTGGTGGCTCCGAGACTGCCTCCACAGAGGCTGGCTGGCAAGGGGAACACTGGGGCTGAGAGGAAAATCAGCATTGTGCGTCCGGGGCAGCAGGCTAGCTGTGGCTTCCAAACTGCCTGCATAGCCCCCGTGTGGCCGTCTCCTCTTCCCTGGTGGAAAGCCTCCCTGAGAACTTAGGAGGCTAGCTGACAGACACAGGTGCTTTCCATTCCTTGCTAGGACTTCACCGACAGCACACGCTCTCTGACTGGTGAGTTGGCACCTTCACCAGAGGCCTCCCAGGGAGCTGCCCCATCCCCATCCGGAAAGGAAACCAGCCGTTGGCAAGCAAACTCAGGCAGAGAAGTCTTGCCAGGAGAGAGGTTTCCCGAAGGAGCCCATGCTTCAGTCCACACCCTTTTCCATGGGGGAAGCCGGGGTGTCCCAAATCTTTCCCACGCTTCAGAACCCCCTCCAGCAGCAGGGAGGCTTGCAGTCACCGTTGGGTGCCAAGGGGTGTTCCAGGCAGGCAGCTCTCCATGGAGAGAAAGGCTTCCCAGCTAGCAAGCTGCCTCAGGAGCATTGCTGGAGTGCGGGTGTGAGTACCCGTGGGGTCGCCTTGAGGGTGGCTCCTGGAGCTGCATGGACGCAAACCCCGTACTGAGCACACACCCAGGCAAGACTTAGCACACGTCTCAGCACCTCAAGCAGATCATGGCAGATGCCTCCTGCCTGCACTCAATAGACAGGTTGCCCTGTGCATTGCTGGGGAGGCCCTGGCACGTCAGAGTTTCCCATGGGCCCAGCTACAGCCTTCTCCCTCTTAGGCCATGCACAGATCCTCTCCAGAGCTACGCTGTGTGTGGAAGTTCGCAAGGTGTGGCATGTGCTTCTCTTTCACTGCTTGGAACCTGCACACACCCAGACTGTGTGTGTCAACATTCACAGTGGGGCCTGATGGCAAGCAATCCTTAGCCCACTGCAAAGCGGGAGAGAGGCGGCCTTTCTGCTCAGGGCCAAACACCCTGCTGCTAGTCTGCTTCCCTGCGGGCTAACCTCTGTGAGGGAAAGGCCGTCTGGGCCCTGAAACGCAAGCACCTGGCCACCCACTCCTAGGTGCTCCTTTGCAACGCTGTCTTTTGGAAAGGCATCCTTCTCCTGGAGCCACCGTGTGAGCTGCCTTTGGAAGCCCACAAGAGGCAGGAAGCAGCTTGCAGGAAACCTTGCTCATTGAGGGCCTTGCCCTTGAATATGCTTTGCAAGGAGGCAAGGAGGCCTCGGGTCCACTCGCTTTTCCAATGGGGAACAGCGAGTGCTGAAGAGCTCTGTTCTGGCTCCAAGGCAGCCTGCAGCTCAGGCGCCCGTGGAATGGGCTTGGTTGGTAGAGCACAGCCCTCAGCAGGGCTCTCCAGTGTGTCTAGCCAGAGAGCCCCGTGCTTTGAACCGGCCTCAGGAATGCAGCTCTAGGGAGCTTTCCCCCTCCCTGCTTGCCTGTCTGGGTGACCACCTTGGAGAGGCCTGCTCCAAACTCGGGCTTTGGCCTTCACGCTGAGATCTCCTCCCTGAGCTCTCTAGCTCTCCCAACAATTGGCAAGTGCACCCAGTGGCACCACACCAGACAGTCTCCCTGAGCATGGCTAGGCCAGGCCTAGTCCCCGTGTCCCCTTGGTCTCTCTCGGCCTTTGCCTCCCTTAGGCCCTCCACTGCATGTCGACCCCCTGGGGTGCAAGGGGTCTTCCTGGAATGGCCAGTGTGTGGCGTGTGTCTTTTGGTGGCTCCGAGACTGCCTCCACAGAGGCTGGCTGGCAAGGGGAACACTGGGGCTGAGAGGAAAATCAGCATTGTGCGTCCGGGGCAGCAGGCTAGCTGTGGCTTCCAAACTGCCTGCATAGCCCCCGTGTGGCCGTCTCCTCTTCCCTGGTGGAAAGCCTCCCTGAGAACTTAGGAGGCTAGCTGACAGACACAGGTGCTTTCCATTCCTTGCTAGGACTTCACCGACAGCACACGCTCTCTGACTGGTGAGTTGGCACCTTCACCAGAGGCCTCCCAGGGAGCTGCCCCATCCCCATCCGGAAAGGAAACCAGCCGTTGGCAAGCAAACTCAGGCAGAGAAGTCTTGCCAGGAGAGAGGTTTCCCGAAGGAGCCCATGCTTCAGTCCACACCCTTTTCCATGGGGGAAGCCGGGGTGTCCCAAATCTTTCCCACGCTTCAGAACCCCCTCCAGCAGCAGGGAGGCTTGCAGTCACCGTTGGGTGCCAAGGGGTGTTCCAGGCAGGCAGCTCTCCATGGAGAGAAAGGCTTCCCAGCTAGCAAGCTGCCTCAGGAGCATTGCTGGAGTGCGGGTGTGAGTACCCGTGGGGTCGCCTTGAGGGTGGCTCCTGGAGCTGCATGGACGCAAACCCCGTACTGAGCACACACCCAGGCAAGACTTAGCACACGTCTCAGCACCTCAAGCAGATCATGGCAGATGCCTCCTGCCTGCACTCAATAGACAGGTTGCCCTGTGCATTGCTGGGGAGGCCCTGGCACGTCAGAGTTTCCCATGGGCCCAGCTACAGCCTTCTCCCTCTTAGGCCATGCACAGATCCTCTCCAGAGCTACGCTGTGTGTGGAAGTTCGCAAGGTGTGGCATGTGCTTCTCTTTCACTGCTTGGAACCTGCACACACCCAGACTGTGTGTGTCAACATTCACAGTGGGGCCTGATGGCAAGCAATCCTTAGCCCACTGCAAAGCGGGAGAGAGGCGGCCTTTCTGCTCAGGGCCAAACACCCTGCTGCTAGTCTGCTTCCCTGCGGGCTAACCTCTGTGAGGGAAAGGCCGTCTGGGCCCTGAAACGCAAGCACCTGGCCACCCACTCCTAGGTGCTCCTTTGCAACGCTGTCTTTTGGAAAGGCATCCTTCTCCTGGAGCCACCGTGTGAGCTGCCTTTGGAAGCCCACAAGAGGCAGGAAGCAGCTTGCAGGAAACCGTGCTCATTGAGGGCCTTGCCCTTGAATATGCTTTGCAAGGAGGCAAGGAGGCCTCGGGTCCACTCGCTTTTCCAATGGGGAACAGCGAGTGCTGAAGAGCTCTGTTCTGGCTCCAAGGCAGCCTGCAGCTCAGGCGCCCGTGGAATGGGCTTGGTTGGTAGAGCACAGCCCTCAGCAGGGCTCTCCAGTGTGTCTAGCCAGAGAGCCCCGTGCTTTGAACCGGCCTCAGGAATGCAGCTCTAGGGAGCTTTCCCCCTCCCTGCTTGCCTGTCTGGGTGACCACCTTGGAGAGGCCTGCTCCAAACTCGGGCTTTGGCCTTCACGCTGAGATCTCCTCCCTGAGCTCTCTAGCTCTCCCAACAATTGGCAAGTGCACCCAGTGGCACCACACCAGACAGTCTCCCTGAGCATGGCTAGGCCAGGCCTAGTCCCCGTGTCCCCTTGGTCTCTCTCGGCCTTTGCCTCCCTTAGGCCCTCCACTGCATGTCGACCCCCTGGGGTGCAAGGGGTCTTCCTGGAATGGCCAGTGTGTGGCGTGTGTCTTTTGGTGGCTCCGAGACTGCCTCCACAGAGGCTGGCTGGCAAGGGGAACACTGGGGCTGAGAGGAAAATCAGCATTGTGCGTCCGGGGCAGCAGGCTAGCTGTGGCTTCCAAACTGCCTGCATAGCCCCCGTGTGGCCGTCTCCTCTTCCCTGGTGGAAAGCCTCCCTGAGAACTTAGGAGGCTAGCTGAAAGACACAGGTGCTTTCCATTCCTTGCTAGGACTTCACCGACAGCACACGCTCTCTGACTGGTGAGTTGGCACCTTCACCAGAGGCCTCCCAGGGAGCTGCCCCATCCCCATCCGGAAAGGAAACCAGCCGTTGGCAAGCAAACTCAGGCAGAGAAGTCTTGCCAGGAGAGAGGTTTCCCGAAGGAGCCCATGCTTCAGTCCACACCCTTTTCCATGGGGGAAGCCGGGGTGTCCCAAATCTTTCCCACGCTTCAGAACCCCCTCCAGCAGCAGGGAGGCTTGCAGTCACCGTTGGGTGCCAAGGGGTGTTCCAGGCAGGCAGCTCTCCATGGAGAGAAAGGCTTCCCAGCTAGCAAGCTGCCTCAGGAGCATTGCTGGAGTGCGGGTGTGAGTACCCGTGGGGTCGCCTTGAGGGTGGCTCCTGGAGCTGCATGGACGCAAACCCCATACTGAGCACACACCCAGGCAAGACTTAGCACACGTCTCAGCACCTCAAGCAGATCATGGCAGATGCCTCCTGCCTGCACTCAATAGACAGGTTGCCCTGTGCATTGCTGGGGAGGCCCTGGCACGTCAGAGTTTCCCATGGGCCCAGCTACAGCCTTCTCCCTCTTAGGCCATGCACAGATCCTCTCCAGAGCTACGCTGTGTGTGGAAGTTCGCAAGGTGTGGCATGTGCTTCTCTTTCACTGCTTGGAACCTGCACACACCCAGACTGTGTGTGTCAACATTCACAGTGGGGCCTGATGGCAAGCAATCCTTAGCCCACTGCAAAGCGGGAGAGAGGCGGCCTTTCTGCTCAGGGCCAAACACCCTGCTGCTAGTCTGCTTCCCTGCGGGCTAACCTCTGTGAGGGAAAGGCCGTCTGGGCCCTGAAACGCAAGCACCTGGCCACCCACTCCTAGGTGCTCCTTTGCAACGCTGTCTTTTGGAAAGGCATCCTTCTCCTGGAGCCACCGTGTGAGCTGCCTTTGGAAGCCCACAAGAGGCAGGAAGCAGCTTGCAGGAAACCTTGCTCATTGAGGGCCTTGCCCTTGAATATGCTTTGCAAGGAGGCAAGGAGGCCTCGGGTCCACTCGCTTTTCCAATGGGGAACAGCGAGTGCTGAAGAGCTCTGTTCTGGCTCCAAGGCAGCCTGCAGCTCAGGCGCCCGTGGAATGGGCTTGGTTGGTAGAGCCCAGCCCTCAGCAGGGCTCTCCAGTGTGTCTAGCCAGAGAGCCCCGTGCTTTGAACCGGCCTCAGGAATGCAGCTCTAGGGAGCTTTCCCCCTCCCTGCTTGCCTGTCTGGGTGACCACCTTGGAGAGGCCTGCTCCAAACTCGGGCTTTGGCCTTCACGCTGAGATCTCCTCCCTGAGCTCTCTAGCTCTCCCAACAATTGGCAAGTGCACCCAGTGGCACCACACCAGACAGTCTCCCTGAGCATGGCTAGGCCAGGCCTAGTCCCCGTGTCCCCTTGGTCTCTCTCGGCCTTTGCCTCCCTTAGGCCCTCCACTGCATGTCGACCCCCTGGGGTGCAAGGGGTCTTCCTGGAATGGCCAGTGTGTGGCGTGTGTCTTTTGGTGGCTCCGAGACTGCCTCCACAGAGGCTGGCTGGCAAGGGGAACACTGGGGCTGAGAGGAAAATCAGCATTGTGCGTCCGGGGCAGCAGGCTAGCTGTGGCTTCCAAACTGCCTGCATAGCCCCCGTGTGGCCGTCTCCTCTTCCCTGGTGGAAAGCCTCCCTGAGAACTTAGGAGGCTAGCTGAAAGACACAGGTGCTTTCCATTCCTTGCTAGGACTTCACCGACAGCCCTCGCTCTCTGACTGGTGAGTTGGCACCTTCACCAGAGGCCTCCCAGGGAGCTGCCCCATCCCCATCCAGAAAGGAAACCAGCCGTTGGCAAGCAAACTCAGGCAGAGAAGTCTTGCCAGGGGAGAGGTTTCCCGAAGGATCCCATGCTTCAGTTCACACCCTTTTCCATGGGGGAAGCCGGGGTGTCCCAAATCTCTCCCACGCTTCAGAACCCCCTCCAGCAGCAGGGAGGCTTGCAGTCACCGTTGGGTGCCAAGGGGTGTTCCAGGCAGGCAGCTCTCCATGGAGAGAAAGGCTTCCCAGCTAGCAAGCTGCCTCAGGAGCATTGCTGGAGTGCGGGTGTGAGTACCCGTGGGGTCGCCTTGAGGGTGGCTCCTGGAGCTGCATGGACGCAAACCCCGTACTGAGCACACACCCAGGCAAGACTTAGCACACGTCTCAGCACCTCAAGCAGATCATGGCAGATGCCTCCTGCCTGCACTCAATAGACAGGTTGCCCTGTGCATTGCTGGGGAGGCCCTGGCACGTCAGAGTTTCCCATGGGCCCAGCTACAGCCTTCTCCCTCTTAGGCCATGCACAGATCCTCTCCAGAGCTACGCTGTGTGTGGAAGTTCGCAAGGTGTGGCATGTGCTTCTCTTTCACTGCTTGGAACCTGCACACACCCAGACTGTGTGTGTCAACATTCACAGTGGGGCCTGATGGCAAGCAATCCTTAGCCCACTGCAAAGCGGGAGAGAGGCGGCCTTTCTGCTCAGGGCCAAACACCCTGCTGCTAGTCTGCTTCCCTGCGGGCTAACCTCTGTGAGGGAAAGGCCGTCTGGGCCCTGAAACGCAAGCACCTGGCCACCCACTCCTAGGTGCTCCTTTGCAACGCTGTCTTTTGGAAAGGCATCCTTCTCCTGGAGCCACCGTGTGAGCTGCCTTTGGAAGCCCACAAGAGGCAGGAAGCAGCTTGCAGGAAACCTTGCTCATTGAGGGCCTTGCCCTTGAATATGCTTTGCAAGGAGGCAAGGAGGCCTCGGGTCCACTCGCTTTTCCAATGGGGAACAGCGAGTGCTGAAGAGCTCTGTTCTGGCTCCAAGGCAGCCTGCAGCTCAGGCGCCCGTGGAATGGGCTTGGTTGGTAGAGCCCAGCCCTCAGCAGGGCTCTCCAGTGTGTCTAGCCAGAGAGCCCCGTGCTTTGAACCGGCCTCAGGAATGCAGCTCTAGAGAGCTTTCCCCCTCCCTGCTTGCCTGTCTGGGTGACCACCTTGGAGAGGCCTGCTCCAAACTCGGGCTTTGGCCTTCACGCTGAGATCTCCTCCCTGAGCTCTCTAGCTCTCCCAACAATTGGCAAGTGCACCCAGTGGCACCACACCAGACAGTCTCCCTGAGCATGGCTAGGCCAGGCCTAGTCCCCGTGTCCCCTTGGTCTCTCTCGGCCTTTGCCTCCCTTAGGCCCTCCACTGCATGTCGACCCCCTGGGGTGCAAGGGGTCTTCCTGGAATGGCCAGTGTGTGGCGTGTGTCTTTTGGTGGCTCCGAGACTGCCTCCACAGAGGCTGGCTGGCAAGGGGAACACTGGGGCTGAGAGGAAAATCAGCATTGTGCGTCCGGGGCAGCAGGCTAGCTGTGGCTTCCAAACTGCCTGCATAGCCCCCGTGTGGCCGTCTCCTCTTCCCTGGTGGAAAGCCTCCCTGAGAACTTAGGAGGCTAGCTGACAGACACAGGTGCTTTCCATTCCTTGCTAGGACTTCACCGACAGCCCTCGCTCTCTGACTGGTGAGTTGGCACCTTCACCAGAGGCCTCCCAGGGAGCTGCCCCATCCCCATCCAGAAAGGAAACCAGCCGTTGGCAAGCAAACTCAGGCAGAGAAGTCTTGCCAGGGGAGAGGTTTCCCGAAGGATCCCATGCTTCAGTTCACACCCTTTTCCATGGGGGAAGCCGGGGTGTCCCAAATCTCTCCCACGCTTCAGAACCTCCTCCAGCAGCAGGGAGGCTTGCAGTCACCGTTGGGTGCCAAGGGGTGTTCCAGGCAGGCAGCTCTCCATGGAGAGAAAGGCTTCCCAGCTAGCAAGCTGCCTCAGGAGCATTGCTGGAGTGCGGGTGTGAGTACCCGTGGGGTCGCCTTGAGGGTGGCTCCTGGAGCTGCATGGACGCAAACCCCGTGCTGAGCACACACCCAGGCAAGACTTAGCACACGTCTCAGCACCTCAAGCAGATCATGGCAGATGCCTCCTGCCTGCACTCAATAGACAGGTTGCCCTGTGCATTGCTGGGGAGGCCCTGGCACGTCAGAGTTTCCCATGGGCCCAGCTACAGCCTTCTCCCTCTTAGGCCATGCACAGATCCTCTCCAGAGCTACGCTGTGTGTGGAAGTTCGCAAGGTGTGGCATGTGCTTCTCTTTCACTGCTTGGAACCTGCACACACCCAGACTGTGTGTGTCAACATTCACAGTGGGGCCTGATGGCAAGCAATCCTTAGCCCACTGCAAAGCGGGAGAGAGGCGGCCTTTCTGCTCAGGGCCAAACACCCTGCTGCTAGTCTGCTTCCCTGCGGGCTAACCTCTGTGAGGGAAAGGCCGTCTGGGCCCTGAAACGCAAGCACCTGGCCACCCACTCCTAGGTGCTCCTTTGCAACGCTGTCTTTTGGAAAGGCATCCTTCTCCTGGAGCCACCGTGTGAGCTGCCTTTGGAAGCCCACAAGAGGCAGGAAGCAGCTTGCAGGAAACCTTGCTCATTGAGGGCCTTGCCCTTGAATATGCTTTGCAAGGAGGCAAGGAGGCCTCGGGTCCACTCGCTTTTCCAATGGGGAACAGCGAGTGCTGAAGAGCTCTGTTCTGGCTCCAAGGCAGCCTGCAGCTCAGGCGCCCGTGGAATGGGCTTGGTTGGTAGAGCCCAGCCCTCAGCAGGGCTCTCCAGTGTGTCTAGCCAGAGAGCCCCGTGCTTTGAACCGGCCTCAGGAATGCAGCTCTAGGGAGCTTTCCCCCTCCCTGCTTGCCTGTCTGGGTGACCACCTTGGAGAGGCCTGCTCCAAACTCGGGCTTTGGCCTTCACGCTGAGATCTCCTCCCTGAGCTCTCTAGCTCTCCCAACAATTGGCAAGTGCACCCAGTGGCACCACACCAGACAGTCTCCCTGAGCATGGCTAGGCCAGGCCTAGTCCCCGTGTCCCCTTGGTCTCTCTCGGCCTTTGCCTCCCTTAGGCCCTCCACTGCATGTCGACCCCCTGGGGTGCAAGGGGTCTTCCTGGAATGGCCAGTGTGTGGCGTGTGTCTTTTGGTGGCTCCGAGACTGCCTCCACAGAGGCTGGCTGGCAAGGGGAACACTGGGGCTGAGAGGAAAATCAGCATTGTGCGTCCGGGGCAGCAGGCTAGCTGTGGCTTCCAAACTGCCTGCATAGCCCCCGTGTGGCCGTCTCCTCTTCCCTGGTGGAAAGCCTCCCTGAGAACTTAGGAGGCTAGCTGAAAGACACAGGTGCTTTCCATTCCTTGCTAGGACTTCACCGACAGCACACGCTCTCTGACTGGTGAGTTGGCACCTTCACCAGAGGCCTCCCAGGGAGCTGCCCCATCCCCATCCAGAAAGGAAACCAGCCGTTGGCAAGCAAACTCAGGCAGAGAAGTCTTGCCAGGAGAGAGGTTTCCCGAAGGATCCCATGCTTCAGTTCACACCCTTTTCCATGGGGGAAGCCGGGGTGTCCCAAATCTCTCCCACGCTTCAGAACCTCCTCCAGCAGCAGGGAGGCTTGCAGTCACCGTTGGGTGCCAAGGGGTGTTCCAGGCAGGCAGCTCTCCATGGAGAGAAAGGCTTCCCAGCTAGCAAGCTGCCTCAGGAGCATTGCTGGAGTGCGGGTATGAGTACCCGTGGGGTCGCCTTGAGGGTGGCTCCTGGAGCTGCATGGACGCAAACCCCGTGCTGAGCACACACCCAGGCAAGACTTAGCACACGTCTCAGCACCTCAAGCAGATCATGGCAGATGCCTCCGGCCTGCACTCAATAGACAGGTTGCCCTGTGCATTGCTGGGGAGGCCCTGGCACGTCAGAGTTTCCCATGGGTCCAGCTACAGCCTTCTCCCTCTTAGGCCATGCACAGATCCTCTCCAGAGCTACGCTGTGTGTGGAAGTTCGCAAGGTGTGGCATGTGCTTCTCTTTCACTGCTTGGAACCTGCACACACCCAGACTGTGTGTGTCAACATTCACAGTGGGGCCTGATGGCAAGCAATCCTTAGCCCACTGCAAAGCGGGAGAGAGGCGGCCTTTCTGCTCAGGGCCAAACACCCTGCTGCTAGTCTGCTTCCCTGCGGGCTAACCTCTGTGAGGGAAAGGCCGTCTGGGCCCTGAAACGCAAGCACCTGGCCACCCACTCCTAGGTGCTCCTTTGCAACGCTGTCTTTTGGAAAGGCATCCTTCTCCTGGAGCCACCGTGTGAGCTGCCTTTGGAAGCCCACAAGAGGCAGGAAGCAGCTTGCAGGAAACCTTGCTCATTGAGGGCCTTGCCCTTGAATATGCTTTGCAAGGAGGCAAGGAGGCCTCGGGTCCACTCGCTTTTCCAATGGGGAACAGCGAGTGCTGAAGAGCTCTGTTCTGGCTCCAAGGCAGCCTGCAGCTCAGGCGCCCGTGGAATGGGCTTGGTTGGTAGAGCCCAGCCCTCAGCAGGGCTCTCCAGTGTGTCTAGCCAGAGAGCCCCGTGCTTTGAACCGGCCTCAGGAATGCAGCTCTAGGGAGCTTTCCCCCTCCCTGCTTGCCTGTCTGGGTGACCACCTTGGAGAGGCCTGCTCCAAACTCGGGCTTTGGCCTTCACGCTGAGATCTCCTCCCTGAGCTCTCTAGCTCTCCCAACAATTGGCAAGTGCACCCAGTGGCACCACACCAGACAGTCTCCCTGAGCATGGCTAGGCCAGGCCTAGTCCATGTGTCCCCTTGGTCTCTCTCGGCCTTTGCCTCCCTTAGGCCCTCCACTGCATGTCGACCCCCTGGGGTGCAAGGGGTCTTCCTGGAATGGCCAGTGTGTGGCGTGTGTCTTTTGGTGGCTCCGAGACTGCCTCCACAGAGGCTGGCTGGCAAGGGGAACACTGGGGCTGAGAGGAAAATCAGCATTGTGCGTCCGGGGCAGCAGGCTAGCTGTGGCTTCCAAACTGCCTGCATAGCCCCCGTGTGGCCGTCTCCTCTTCCCTGGTGGAAAGCCTCCCTGAGAACTTAGGAGGCTAGCTGAAAGACACAGGTGCTTTCCATTCCTTGCTAGGACTTCACCGACAGCCCTCGCTCTCTGACTGGTGAGTTGGCACCTTCACCAGAGGCCTCCCAGGGAGCTGCCCCATCCCCATCCAGAAAGGAAACCAGCCGTTGGCAAGCAAACTCAGGCAGAGAAGTCTTGCCAGGGGAGAGGTTTCCCGAAGGATCCCATGCTTCAGTTCACACCCTTTTCCATGGGGGAAGCCGGGGTGTCCCAAATCTCTCCCACGCTTCAGAACCTCCTCCAGCAGCAGGGAGGCTTGCAGTCACCGTTGGGTGCCAAGGGGTGTTCCAGGCAGGCAGCTCTCCATGGAGAGAAAGGCTTCCCAGCTAGCAAGCTGCCTCAGGAGCATTGCTGGAGTGCGGGTGTGAGTACCCGTGGGGTCGCCTTGAGGGTGGCTCCTGGAGCTGCATGGACGCAAACCCCGTGCTGAGCACACACCCAGGCAAGACTTAGCACACGTCTCAGCACCTCAAGCAGATCATGGCAGATGCCTCCGGCCTGCACTCAATAGACAGGTTGCCCTGTGCATTGCTGGGGAGGCCCTGGCACGTCAGAGTTTCCCATGGGCCCAGCTACAGCCTTCTCCCTCTTAGGCCATGCACAGATCCTCTCCAGAGCTACGCTGTGTGTGGAAGTTCGCAAGGTGTGGCATGTGCTTCTCTTTCACTGCTTGGAACCTGCACACACCCAGACTGTGTGTGTCAACATTCACAGTGGGGCCTGATGGCAAGCAATCCTTAGCCCACTGCAAAGCGGGAGAGAGGCGGCCTTTCTGCTCAGGGCCAAACACCCTGCTGCTAGTCTGCTTCCCTGCGGGCTAACCTCTGTGAGGGAAAGGCCGTCTGGGCCCTGAAACGCAAGCACCTGGCCACCCACTCCTAGGTGCTCCTTTGCAACGCTGTCTTTTGGAAAGGCATCCTTCTCCTGGAGCCACCGTGTGAGCTGCCTTTGGAAGCCCACAAGAGGCAGGAAGCAGCTTGCAGGAAACCTTGCTCATTGAGGGCCTTGCCCTTGAATATGCTTTGCAAGGAGGCAAGGAGGCCTCGGGTCCACTCGCTTTTCCAATGGGGAACAGCGAGTGCTGAAGAGCTCTGTTCTGGCTCCAAGGCAGCCTGCAGCTCAGGCGCCCGTGGAATGGGCTTGGTTGGTAGAGCCCAGCCCTCAGCAGGGCTCTCCAGTGTGTCTAGCCAGAGAGCCCCGTGCTTTGAACCGGCCTCAGGAATGCAGCTCTAGGGAGCTTTCCCCCTCCCTGCTTGCCTGTCTGGGTGACCACCTTGGAGAGGCCTGCTCCAAACTCGGGCTTTGGCCTTCACGCTGAGATCTCCTCCCTGAGCTCTCTAGCTCTCCCAACAATTGGCAAGTGCACCCAGTGGCACCACACCAGACAGTCTCCCTGAGCATGGCTAGGCCAGGCCTAGTCCCCGTGTCCCCTTGGTCTCTCTCGGCCTTTGCCTCCCTTAGGCCCTCCACTGCATGTCGACCCCCTGGGGTGCAAGGGGTCTTCCTGGAATGGCCAGTGTGTGGCGTGTGTCTTTTGGTGGCTCCGAGACTGCCTCCACAGAGGCTGGCTGGCAAGGGGAACACTGGGGCTGAGAGGAAAATCAGCATTGTGCGTCCGGGGCAGCAGGCTAGCTGTGGCTTCCAAACTGCCTGCATAGCCCCCGTGTGGCCGTCTCCTCTTCCCTGGTGGAAAGCCTCCCTGAGAACTTAGGAGGCTAGCTGAAAGACACAGGTGCTTTCCATTCCTTGCTAGGACTTCACCGACAGCACACGCTCTCTGACTGGTGAGTTGGCACCTTCACCAGAGGCCTCCCAGGGAGCTGCCCCATCCCCATCCAGAAAGGAAACCAGCCGTTGGCAAGCAAACTCAGGCAGAGAAGTCTTGCCAGGAGAGAGGTTTCCCGAAGGATCCCATGCTTCAGTTCACACCCTTTTCCATGGGGGAAGCCGGGGTGTCCCAAATCTCTCCCACGCTTCAGAACCTCCTCCAGCAGCAGGGAGGCTTGCAGTCACCGTTGGGTGCCAAGGGGTGTTCCAGGCAGGCAGCTCTCCATGGAGAGAAAGGCTTCCCAGCTAGCAAGCTGCCTCAGGAGCATTGCTGGAGTGCGGGTATGAGTACCCGTGGGGTCGCCTTGAGGGTGGCTCCTGGAGCTGCATGGACGCAAACCCCGTGCTGAGCACACACCCAGGCAAGACTTAGCACACGTCTCAGCACCTCAAGCAGATCATGGCAGATGCCTCCTGCCTGCACTCAATAGACAGGTTGCCCTGTGCATTGCTGGGGAGGCCCTGGCACGTCAGAGTTTCCCATGGGTCCAGCTACAGCCTTCTCCCTCTTAGGCCATGCACAGATCCTCTCCAGAGCTACGCTGTGTGTGGAAGTTCGCAAGGTGTGGCATGTGCTTCTCTTTCACTGCTTGGAACCTGCACACACCCAGACTGTGTGTGTCAACATTCACAGTGGGGCCTGATGGCAAGCAATCCTTAGCCCACTGCAAAGCGGGAGAGAGGCGGCCTTTCTGCTCAGGGCCAAACACCCTGCTGCTAGTCTGCTTCCCTGCGGGCTAACCTCTGTGAGGGAAAGGCCGTCTGGGCCCTGAAACGCAAGCACCTGGCCACCCACTCCTAGGTGCTCCTTTGCAACGCTGTCTTTTGGAAAGGCATCCTTCTCCTGGAGCCACCGTGTGAGCTGCCTTTGGAAGCCCACAAGAGGCAGGAAGCAGCTTGCAGGAAACCTTGCTCATTGAGGGCCTTGCCCTTGAATATGCTTTGCAAGGAGGCAAGGAGGCCTCGGGTCCACTCGCTTTTCCAATGGGGAACAGCGAGTGCTGAAGAGCTCTGTTCTGGCTCCAAGGCAGCCTGCAGCTCAGGCGCCCGTGGAATGGGCTTGGTTGGTAGAGCACAGCCCTCAGCAGGGCTCTCCAGTGTGTCTAGCCAGAGAGCCCCGTGCTTTGAACCGGCCTCAGGAATGCAGCTCTAGGGAGCTTTCCCCCTCCCTGCTTGCCTGTCCGGGTGACCACCTTGGAGAGGCCTGCTCCAAACTCGGGCTTTGGCCTTCACGCTGAGATCTCCTCCCTGAGCTCTCTAGCTCTCCCAACAATTGGCAAGTGCACCCAGTGGCACCACACCAGACAGTCTCCCTGAGCATGGCTAGGCCAGGCCTAGTCCCCGTGTCCCCTTGGTCTCTCTCGGCCTTTGCCTCCCTTAGGCCCTCCACTGCATGTCGACCCCCTGGGGTGCAAGGGGTCTTCCTGGAATGGCCAGTGTGTGGCGTGTGTCTTTTGGTGGCTCCGAGACTGCCTCCACAGAGGCTGGCTGGCAAGGGGAACACTGGGGCTGAGAGGAAAATCAGCATTGTGCGTCCGGGGCAGCAGGCTAGCTGTGGCTTCCAAACTGCCTGCATAGCCCCCGTGTGGCCGTCTCCTCTTCCCTGGTGGAAAGCCTCCCTGAGAACTTAGGAGGCTAGCTGACAGACACAGGTGCTTTCCATTCCTTGCTAGGACTTCACCGACAGCACACGCTCTCTGACTGGTGAGTTGGCACCTTCACCAGAGGCCTCCCAGGGAGCTGCCCCATCCCCATCCAGAAAGGAAACCAGCCGTTGGCAAGCAAACTCAGGCAGAGAAGTCTTGCCAGGAGAGAGGTTTCCCGAAGGATCCCATGCTTCAGTCCACACCCTTTTCCATGGGGGAAGCCGGGGTGTCCCAAATCTTTCCCACGCTTCAGAACCCCCTCCAGCAGCAGGGAGGCTTGCAGTCACCGTTGGGTGCCAAGGGGTGTTCCAGGCAGGCAGCTCTCCATGGAGAGAAAGGCTTCCCAGCTAGCAAGCTGCCTCAGGAGCATTGCTGGAGTGCGGGTGTGAGTACCCGTGGGGTCGCCTTGAGGGTGGCTCCTGGAGCTGCATGGACGCAAACCCCGTACTGAGCACACACCCAGGCAAGACTTAGCACACGTCTCAGCACCTCAAGCAGATCATGGCAGATGCCTCCTGCCTGCACTCAATAGACAGGTTGCCCTGTGCATTGCTGGGGAGGCCCTGGCACGTCAGAGTTTCCCATGGGCCCAGCTACAGCCTTCTCCCTCTTAGGCCATGCACAGATCCTCTCCAGAGCTACGCTGTGTGTGGAAGTTCGCAAGGTGTGGCATGTGCTTCTCTTTCACTGCTTGGAACCTGCACACACCCAGACTGTGTGTGTCAACATTCACAGTGGGGCCTGATGGCAAGCAATCCTTAGCCCACTGCAAAGCGGGAGAGAGGCGGCCTTTCTGCTCAGGGCCAAACACCCTGCTGCTAGTCTGCTTCCCTGCGGGCTAACCTCTGTGAGGGAAAGGCCGTCTGGGCCCTGAAACGCAAGCACCTGGCCACCCACTCCTAGGTGCTCCTTTGCAACGCTGTCTTTTGGAAAGGCATCCTTCTCCTGGAGCCACCGTGTGAGCTGCCTTTGGAAGCCCACAAGAGGCAGGAAGCAGCTTGCAGGAAACCTTGCTCATTGAGGGCCTTGCCCTTGAATATGCTTTGCAAGGAGGCAAGGAGGCCTCGGGTCCACTCGCTTTTCCAATGGGGAACAGCGAGTGCTGAAGAGCTCTGTTCTGGCTCCAAGGCAGCCTGCAGCTCAGGCGCCCGTGGAATGGGCTTGGTTGGTAGAGCACAGCCCTCAGCAGGGCTCTCCAGTGTGTCTAGCCAGAGAGCCCCGTGCTTTGAACCGGCCTCAGGAATGCAGCTCTAGGGAGCTTTCCCCCTCCCTGCTTGCCTGTCTGGGTGACCACCTTGGAGAGGCCTGCTCCAAACTCGGGCTTTGGCCTTCACGCTGAGATCTGCTCCCTGAGCTCTCTAGCTCTCCCAACAATTGGCAAGTGCACCCAGTGGCACCACACCAGACAGTCTCCCTGAGCATGGCTAGGCCAGGCCTAGTCCCCGTGTCCCCTTGGTCTCTCTCGGCCTTTGCCTCCCTTAGGCCCTCCACTGCATGTCGACCCCCTGGGGTGCAAGGGGTCTTCCTGGAATGGCCAGTGTGTGGCGTGTGTCTTTTGGTGGCTCCGAGACTGCCTCCACAGAGGCTGGCTGGCAAGGGGAACACTGGGGCTGAGAGGAAAATCAGCATTGTGCGTCCGGGGCAGCAGGCTAGCTGTGGCTTCCAAACTGCCTGCATAGCCCCCGTGTGGCCGTCTCCTCTTCCCTGGTGGAAAGCCTCCCTGAGAACTTAGGAGGCTAGCTGACAGACACAGGTGCTTTCCATTCCTTGCTAGGACTTCACCGACAGCACACGTTCTCTGACTGGTGAGTTGGCACCTTCACCAGAGGCCTCCCAGGGAGCTGCCCCATCCCCATCCGGAAAGGAAACCAGCCGTTGGCAAGCAAACTCAGGCAGAGAAGTCTTGCCAGGAGAGAGGTTTCCCGAAGGAGCCCATGCTTCAGTCCACACCCTTTTCCATGGGGGAAGCCGGGGTGTCCCAAATCTTTCCCACGCTTCAGAACCCCCTCCAGCAGCAGGGAGGCTTGCAGTCACCGTTGGGTGCCAAGGGGTGTTCCAGGCAGGCAGCTCTCCATGGAGAGAAAGGCTTCCCAGCTAGCAAGCTGCCTCAGGAGCATTGCTGGAGTGCGGGTGTGAGTACCCGTGGGGTCGCCTTGAGGGTGGCTCCTGGAGCTGCATGGACGCAAACCCCGTACTGAGCACACACCCAGGCAAGACTTAGCACACGTCTCAGCACCTCAAGCAGATCATGGCAGATGCCTCCTGCCTGCACTCAATAGACAGGTTGCCCTGTGCATTGCTGGGGAGGCCCTGGCACGTCAGAGTTTCCCATGGGCCCAGCTACAGCCTTCTCCCTCTTAGGCCATGCACAGATCCTCTCCAGAGCTACGCTGTGTGTGGAAGTTCGCAAGGTGTGGCATGTGCTTCTCTTTCACTGCTTGGAACCTGCACACACCCAGACTGTGTGTGTCAACATTCACAGTGGGGCCTGATGGCAAGCAATCCTTAGCCCACTGCAAAGCGGGAGAGAGGCGGCCTTTCTGCTCAGGGCCAAACACCCTGCTGCTAGTCTGCTTCCCTGCGGGCTAACCTCTGTGAGGGAAAGGCCGTCTGGGCCCTGAAACGCAAGCACCTGGCCACCCACTCCTAGGTGCTCCTTTGCAACGCTGTCTTTTGGAAAGGCATCCTTCTCCTGGAGCCACCGTGTGAGCTGCCTTTGGAAGCCCACAAGAGGCAGGAAGCAGCTTGCAGGAAACCTTGCTCATTGAGGGCCTTGCCCTTGAATATGCTTTGCAAGGAGGCAAGGAGGCCTCGGGTCCACTCGCTTTTCCAATGGGGAACAGCGAGTGCTGAAGAGCTCTGTTCTGGCTCCAAGGCAGCCTGCAGCTCAGGCGCCCGTGGAATGGGCTTGGTTGGTAGAGCCCAGCCCTCAGCAGGGCTCTCCAGTGTGTCTAGCCAGAGAGCCCCGTGCTTTGAACCGGCCTCAGGAATGCAGCTCTAGGGAGCTTTCCCCCTCCCTGCTTGCCTGTCTGGGTGACCACCTTGGAGAGGCCTGCTCCAAACTCGGGCTTTGGCCTTCACGCTGAGATCTCCTCCCTGAGCTCTCTAGCTCTCCCAACAATTGGCAAGTGCACCCAGTGGCACCACACCAGACAGTCTCCCTGAGCATGGCTAGGCCAGGCCTAGTCCATGTGTCCCCTTGGTCTCTCTCGGCCTTTGCCTCCCTTAGGCCCTCCACTGCATGTCGACCCCCTGGGGTGCAAGGGGTCTTCCTGGAATGGCCAGTGTGTGGCGTGTGTCTTTTGGTGGCTCCGAGACTGCCTCCACAGAGGCTGGCTGGCAAGGGGAACACTGGGGCTGAGAGGAAAATCAGCATTGTGCGTCCGGGGCAGCAGGCTAGCTGTGGCTTCCAAACTGCCTGCATAGCCCCCGTGTGGCCGTCTCCTCTTCCCTGGTGGAAAGCCTCCCTGAGAACTTAGGAGGCTAGCTGAAAGACACAGGTGCTTTCCATTCCTTGCTAGGACTTCACCGACAGCCCTCGCTCTCTGACTGGTGAGTTGGCACCTTCACCAGAGGCCTCCCAGGGAGCTGCCCCATCCCCATCCAGAAAGGAAACCAGCCGTTGGCAAGCAAACTCAGGCAGAGAAGTCTTGCCAGGGGAGAGGTTTCCCGAAGGATCCCATGCTTCAGTTCACACCCTTTTCCATGGGGGAAGCCGGGGTGTCCCAAATCTTTCCCACGCTTCAGAACCCCCTCCAGCAGCAGGGAGGCTTGCAGTCACCGTTGGGTGCCAAGGGGTGTTCCAGGCAGGCAGCTCTCCATGGAGAGAAAGGCTTCCCAGCTAGCAAGCTGCCTCAGGAGCATTGCTGGAGTGCGGGTGTGAGTACCCGTGGGGTCGCCTTGAGGGTGGCTCCTGGAGCTGCATGGACGCAAACCCCGTACTGAGCACACACCCAGGCAAGACTTAGCACACGTCTCAGCACCTCAAG
This sequence comes from Hippopotamus amphibius kiboko, assembly GCF_030028045.1. Lineage (NCBI taxonomy): Eukaryota > Metazoa > Chordata > Mammalia > Artiodactyla > Hippopotamidae > Hippopotamus > Hippopotamus amphibius. The sequence goes on along the minus strand of NC_080202.1, from coordinate 32,628,582 downwards.
CAGATCATGGCAGATGCCTCCTGCCTGCACTCAATAGACAGGTTGCCCTGTGCATTGCTGGGGAGGCCCTGGCACGTCAGAGTTTCCCATGGGCCCAGCTACAGCCTTCTCCCTCTTAGGCCATGCACAGATCCTCTCCAGAGCTACGCTGTGTGTGGAAGTTCGCAAGGTGTGGCATGTGCTTCTCTTTCACTGCTTGGAACCTGCACACACCCAGACTGTGTGTGTCAACATTCACAGTGGGGCCTGATGGCAAGCAATCCTTAGCCCACTGCAAAGCGGGAGAGAGGCGGCCTTTCTGCTCAGGGCCAAACACCCTGCTGCTAGTCTGCTTCCCTGCGGGCTAACCTCTGTGAGGGAAAGGCCGTCTGGGCCCTGAAACGCAAGCACCTGGCCACCCACTCCTAGGTGCTCCTTTGCAACGCTGTCTTTTGGAAAGGCATCCTTCTCCTGGAGCCACCGTGTGAGCTGCCTTTGGAAGCCCACAAGAGGCAGGAAGCAGCTTGCAGGAAACCTTGCTCATTGAGGGCCTTGCCCTTGAATATGCTTTGCAAGGAGGCAAGGAGGCCTCGGGTCCACTCGCTTTTCCAATGGGGAACAGCGAGTGCTGAAGAGCTCTGTTCTGGCTCCAAGGCAGCCTGCAGCTCAGGCGCCCGTGGAATGGGCTTGGTTGGTAGAGCACAGCCCTCAGCAGGGCTCTCCAGTGTGTCTAGCCAGAGAGCCCCGTGCTTTGAACCGGCCTCAGGAATGCAGCTCTAGGGAGCTTTCCCCCTCCCTGCTTGCCTGTCTGGGTGACCACCTTGGAGAGGCCTGCTCCAAACTCGGGCTTTGGCCTTCACGCTGAGATCTCCTCCCTGAGCTCTCTAGCTCTCCCAACAATTGGCAAGTGCACCCAGAGGCACCACACCAGACAGTCTCCCTGAGCATGGCTAGGCCAGGCCTAGTCCCCGTGTCCCCTTGGTCTCTCTCGGCCTTTGCCTCCCTTAGGCCCTCCACTGCATGTCGACCCCCTGGGGTGCAAGGGGTCTTCCTGGAATGGCCAGTGTGTGGCGTGTGTCTTTTGGTGGCTCCGAGACTGCCTCCACAGAGGCTGGCTGGCAAGGGGAACACTGGGGCTGAGAGGAAAATCAGCATTGTGCGTCCGGGGCAGCAGGCTAGCTGTGGCTTCCAAACTGCCTGCATAGCCCCCGTGTGGCCGTCTCCTCTTCCCTGGTGGAAAGCCTCCCTGAGAACTTAGGAGGCTAGCTGACAGACACAGGTGCTTTCCATTCCTTGCTAGGACTTCACCGACAGCACACGCTCTCTGACTGGTGAGTTGGCACCTTCACCAGAGGCCTCCCAGGGAGCTGCCCCATCCCCATCCAGAAAGGAAACCAGCCGTTGGCAAGCAAACTCAGGCAGAGAAGTCTTGCCAGGAGAGAGGTTTCCCGAAGGATCCCATGCTTCAGTTCACACCCTTTTCCATGGGGGAAGCCGGGGTGTCCCAAATCTCTCCCACGCTTCAGAACCTCCTCCAGCAGCAGGGAGGCTTGCAGTCACCGTTGGGTGCCAAGGGGTGTTCCAGGCAGGCAGCTCTCCATGGAGAGAAAGGCTTCCCAGCTAGCAAGCTGCCTCAGGAGCATTGCTGGAGTGCGGGTATGAGTACCCGTGGGGTCGCCTTGAGGGTGGCTCCTGGAGCTGCATGGACGCAAACCCCGTGCTGAGCACACACCCAGGCAAGACTTAGCACACGTCTCAGCACCTCAAGCAGATCATGGCAGATGCCTCCGGCCTGCACTCAATAGACAGGTTGCCCTGTGCATTGCTGGGGAGGCCCTGGCACGTCAGAGTTTCCCATGGGCCCAGCTACAGCCTTCTCCCTCTTAGGCCATGCACAGATCCTCTCCAGAGCTACGCTGTGTGTGGAAGTTCGCAAGGTGTGGCATGTGCTTCTCTTTCACTGCTTGGAACCTGCACACACCCAGACTGTGTGTGTCAACATTCACAGTGGGGCCTGATGGCAAGCAATCCTTAGCCCACTGCAAAGCGGGAGAGAGGCGGCCTTTCTGCTCAGGGCCAAACACCCTGCTGCTAGTCTGCTTCCCTGCGGGCTAACCTCTGTGAGGGAAAGGCCGTCTGGGCCCTGAAACGCAAGCACCTGGCCACCCACTCCTAGGTGCTCCTTTGCAACGCTGTCTTTTGGAAAGGCATCCTTCTCCTGGAGCCACCGTGTGAGCTGCCTTTGGAAGCCCACAAGAGGCAGGAAGCAGCTTGCAGGAAACCTTGCTCATTGAGGGCCTTGCCCTTGAATATGCTTTGCAAGGAGGCAAGGAGGCCTCGGGTCCACTCGCTTTTCCAATGGGGAACAGCGAGTGCTGAAGAGCTCTGTTCTGGCTCCAAGGCAGCCTGCAGCTCAGGCGCCCGTGGAATGGGCTTGGTTGGTAGAGCCCAGCCCTCAGCAGGGCTCTCCAGTGTGTCTAGCCAGAGAGCCCCGTGCTTTGAACCGGCCTCAGGAATGCAGCTCTAGGGAGCTTTCCCCCTCCCTGCTTGCCTGTCCGGGTGACCACCTTGGAGAGGCCTGCTCCAAACTCGGGCTTTGGCCTTCACGCTGAGATCTCCTCCCTGAGCTCTCTAGCTCTCCCAACAATTGGCAAGTGCACCCAGTGGCACCACACCAGACAGTCTCCCTGAGCATGGCTAGGCCAGGCCTAGTCCCCGTGTCCCCTTGGTCTCTCTCGGCCTTTGCCTCCCTTAGGCCCTCCACTGCATGTCGACCCCCTGGGGTGCAAGGGGTCTTCCTGGAATGGCCAGTGTGTGGCGTGTGTCTTTTGGTGGCTCCGAGACTGCCTCCACAGAGGCTGGCTGGCAAGGGGAACACTGGGGCTGAGAGGAAAATCAGCATTGTGCGTCCGGGGCAGCAGGCTAGCTGTGGCTTCCAAACTGCCTGCATAGCCCCCGTGTGGCCGTCTCCTCTTCCCTGGTGGAAAGCCTCCCTGAGAACTTAGGAGGCTAGCTGACAGACACAGGTGCTTTCCATTCCTTGCTAGGACTTCACCGACAGCACACGCTCTCTGACTGGTGAGTTGGCACCTTCACCAGAGGCCTCCCAGGGAGCTGCCCCATCCCCATCCAGAAAGGAAACCAGCCGTTGGCAAGCAAACTCAGGCAGAGAAGTCTTGCCAGGAGAGAGGTTTCCCGAAGGATCCCATGCTTCAGTCCACACCCTTTTCCATGGGGGAAGCCGGGGTGTCCCAAATCTTTCCCACGCTTCAGAACCCCCTCCAGCAGCAGGGAGGCTTGCAGTCACCGTTGGGTGCCAAGGGGTGTTCCAGGCAGGCAGCTCTCCATGGAGAGAAAGGCTTCCCAGCTAGCAAGCTGCCTCAGGAGCATTGCTGGAGTGCGGGTGTGAGTACCCGTGGGGTCGCCTTGAGGGTGGCTCCTGGAGCTGCATGGACGCAAACCCCGTACTGAGCACACACCCAGGCAAGACTTAGCACACGTCTCAGCACCTCAAGCAGATCATGGCAGATGCCTCCTGCCTGCACTCAATAGACAGGTTGCCCTGTGCATTGCTGGGGAGGCCCTGGCACGTCAGAGTTTCCCATGGGCCCAGCTACAGCCTTCTCCCTCTTAGGCCATGCACAGATCCTCTCCAGAGCTACGCTGTGTGTGGAAGTTCGCAAGGTGTGGCATGTGCTTCTCTTTCACTGCTTGGAACCTGCACACACCCAGACTGTGTGTGTCAACATTCACAGTGGGGCCTGATGGCAAGCAATCCTTAGCCCACTGCAAAGCGGGAGAGAGGCGGCCTTTCTGCTCAGGGCCAAACACCCTGCTGCTAGTCTGCTTCCCTGCGGGCTAACCTCTGTGAGGGAAAGGCCGTCTGGGCCCTGAAACGCAAGCACCTGGCCACCCACTCCTAGGTGCTCCTTTGCAACGCTGTCTTTTGGAAAGGCATCCTTCTCCTGGAGCCACCGTGTGAGCTGCCTTTGGAAGCCCACAAGAGGCAGGAAGCAGCTTGCAGGAAACCTTGCTCATTGAGGGCCTTGCCCTTGAATATGCTTTGCAAGGAGGCAAGGAGGCCTCGGGTCCACTCGCTTTTCCAATGGGGAACAGCGAGTGCTGAAGAGCTCTGTTCTGGCTCCAAGGCAGCCTGCAGCTCAGGCGCCCGTGGAATGGGCTTGGTTGGTAGAGCACAGCCCTCAGCAGGGCTCTCCAGTGTGTCTAGCCAGAGAGCCCCGTGCTTTGAACCGGCCTCAGGAATGCAGCTCTAGGGAGCTTTCCCCCTCCCTGCTTGCCTGTCTGGGTGACCACCTTGGAGAGGCCTGCTCCAAACTCGGGCTTTGGCCTTCACGCTGAGATCTCCTCCCTGAGCTCTCTAGCTCTCCCAACAATTGGCAAGTGCACCCAGTGGCACCACACCAGACAGTCTCCCTGAGCATGGCTAGGCCAGGCCTAGTCCCCGTGTCCCCTTGGTCTCTCTCGGCCTTTGCCTCCCTTAGGCCCTCCACTGCATGTCGACCCCCTGGGGTGCAAGGGGTCTTCCTGGAATGGCCAGTGTGTGGCGTGTGTCTTTTGGTGGCTCCGAGACTGCCTCCACAGAGGCTGGCTGGCAAGGGGAACACTGGGGCTGAGAGGAAAATCAGCATTGTGCGTCCGGGGCAGCAGGCTAGCTGTGGCTTCCAAACTGCCTGCATAGCCCCCGTGTGGCCGTCTCCTCTTCCCTGGTGGAAAGCCTCCCTGAGAACTTAGGAGGCTAGCTGAAAGACACAGGTGCTTTCCATTCCTTGCTAGGACTTCACCGACAGCACACGCTCTCTGACTGGTGAGTTGGCACCTTCACCAGAGGCCTCCCAGGGAGCTGCCCCATCCCCATCCGGAAAGGAAACCAGCCGTTGGCAAGCAAACTCAGGCAGAGAAGTCTTGCCAGGAGAGAGGTTTCCCGAAGGAGCCCATGCTTCAGTCCACACCCTTTTCCATGGGGGAAGCCGGGGTGTCCCAAATCTTTCCCACGCTTCAGAACCCCCTCCAGCAGCAGGGAGGCTTGCAGTCACCGTTGGGTGCCAAGGGGTGTTCCAGGCAGGCAGCTCTCCATGGAGAGAAAGGCTTCCCAGCTAGCAAGCTGCCTCAGGAGCATTGCTGGAGTGCGGGTGTGAGTACCCGTGGGGTCGCCTTGAGGGTGGCTCCTGGAGCTGCATGGACGCAAACCCCGTACTGAGCACACACCCAGGCAAGACTTAGCACACGTCTCAGCACCTCAAGCAGATCATGGCAGATGCCTCCTGCCTGCACTCAATAGACAGGTTGCCCTGTGCATTGCTGGGGAGGCCCTGGCACGTCAGAGTTTCCCATGGGCCCAGCTACAGCCTTCTCCCTCTTAGGCCATGCACAGATCCTCTCCAGAGCTACGCTGTGTGTGGAAGTTCGCAAGGTGTGGCATGTGCTTCTCTTTCACTGCTTGGAACCTGCACACACCCAGACTGTGTGTGTCAACATTCACAGTGGGGCCTGATGGCAAGCAATCCTTAGCCCACTGCAAAGCGGGAGAGAGGCGGCCTTTCTGCTCAGGGCCAAACACCCTGCTGCTAGTCTGCTTCCCTGCGGGCTAACCTCTGTGAGGGAAAGGCCGTCTGGGCCCTGAAACGCAAGCACCTGGCCACCCACTCCTAGGTGCTCCTTTGCAACGCTGTCTTTTGGAAAGGCATCCTTCTCCTGGAGCCACCGTGTGAGCTGCCTTTGGAAGCCCACAAGAGGCAGGAAGCAGCTTGCAGGAAACCTTGCTCATTGAGGGCCTTGCCCTTGAATATGCTTTGCAAGGAGGCAAGGAGGCCTCGGGTCCACTCGCTTTTCCAATGGGGAACAGCGAGTGCTGAAGAGCTCTGTTCTGGCTCCAAGGCAGCCTGCAGCTCAGGCGCCCGTGGAATGGGCTTGGTTGGTAGAGCACAGCCCTCAGCAGGGCTCTCCAGTGTGTCTAGCCAGAGAGCCCCGTGCTTTGAACCGGCCTCAGGAATGCAGCTCTAGGGAGCTTTCCCCCTCCCTGCTTGCCTGTCTGGGTGACCACCTTGGAGAGGCCTGCTCCAAACTCGGGCTTTGGCCTTCACGCTGAGATCTCCTCCCTGAGCTCTCTAGCTCTCCCAACAATTGGCAAGTGCACCCAGTGGCACCACACCAGACAGTCTCCCTGAGCATGGCTAGGCCAGGCCTAGTCCCCGTGTCCCCTTGGTCTCTCTCGGCCTTTGCCTCCCTTAGGCCCTCCACTGCATGTCGACCCCCTGGGGTGCAAGGGGTCTTCCTGGAATGGCCAGTGTGTGGCGTGTGTCTTTTGGTGGCTCCGAGACTGCCTCCACAGAGGCTGGCTGGCAAGGGGAACACTGGGGCTGAGAGGAAAATCAGCATTGTGCGTCCGGGGCAGCAGGCTAGCTGTGGCTTCCAAACTGCCTGCATAGCCCCCGTGTGGCCGTCTCCTCTTCCCTGGTGGAAAGCCTCCCTGAGAACTTAGGAGGCTAGCTGAAAGACACAGGTGCTTTCCATTCCTTGCTAGGACTTCACCGACAGCACACGCTCTCTGACTGGTGAGTTGGCACCTTCACCAGAGGCCTCCCAGGGAGCTGCCCCATCCCCATCCAGAAAGGAAACCAGCCGTTGGCAAGCAAACTCAGGCAGAGAAGTCTTGCCAGGAGAGAGGTTTCCCGAAGGATCCCATGCTTCAGTTCACACCCTTTTCCATGGGGGAAGCCGGGGTGTCCCAAATCTCTCCCACGCTTCAGAACCTCCTCCAGCAGCAGGGAGGCTTGCAGTCACCGTTGGGTGCCAAGGGGTGTTCCAGGCAGGCAGCTCTCCATGGAGAGAAAGGCTTCCCAGCTAGCAAGCTGCCTCAGGAGCATTGCTGGAGTGCGGGTATGAGTACCCGTGGGGTCGCCTTGAGGGTGGCTCCTGGAGCTGCATGGACGCAAACCCCGTGCTGAGCACACACCCAGGCAAGACTTAGCACACGTCTCAGCACCTCAAGCAGATCATGGCAGATGCCTCCGGCCTGCACTCAATAGACAGGTTGCCCTGTGCATTGCTGGGGAGGCCCTGGCACGTCAGAGTTTCCCATGGGCCCAGCTACAGCCTTCTCCCTCTTAGGCCATGCACAGATCCTCTCCAGAGCTACGCTGTGTGTGGAAGTTCGCAAGGTGTGGCATGTGCTTCTCTTTCACTGCTTGGAACCTGCACACACCCAGACTGTGTGTGTCAACATTCACAGTGGGGCCTGATGGCAAGCAATCCTTAGCCCACTGCAAAGCGGGAGAGAGGCGGCCTTTCTGCTCAGGGCCAAACACCCTGCTGCTAGTCTGCTTCCCTGCGGGCTAACCTCTGTGAGGGAAAGGCCGTCTGGGCCCTGAAACGCAAGCACCTGGCCACCCACTCCTAGGTGCTCCTTTGCAACGCTGTCTTTTGGAAAGGCATCCTTCTCCTGGAGCCACCGTGTGAGCTGCCTTTGGAAGCCCACAAGAGGCAGGAAGCAGCTTGCAGGAAACCTTGCTCATTGAGGGCCTTGCCCTTGAATATGCTTTGCAAGGAGGCAAGGAGGCCTCGGGTCCACTCGCTTTTCCAATGGGGAACAGCGAGTGCTGAAGAGCTCTGTTCTGGCTCCAAGGCAGCCTGCAGCTCAGGCGCCCGTGGAATGGGCTTGGTTGGTAGAGCCCAGCCCTCAGCAGGGCTCTCCAGTGTGTCTAGCCAGAGAGCCCCGTGCTTTGAACCGGCCTCAGGAATGCAGCTCTAGGGAGCTTTCCCCCTCCCTGCTTGCCTGTCCGGGTGACCACCTTGGAGAGGCCTGCTCCAAACTCGGGCTTTGGCCTTCACGCTGAGATCTCCTCCCTGAGCTCTCTAGCTCTCCCAACAATTGGCAAGTGCACCCAGTGGCACCACACCAGACAGTCTCCCTGAGCATGGCTAGGCCAGGCCTAGTCCCCGTGTCCCCTTGGTCTCTCTCGGCCTTTGCCTCCCTTAGGCCCTCCACTGCATGTCGACCCCCTGGGGTGCAAGGGGTCTTCCTGGAATGGCCAGTGTGTGGCGTGTGTCTTTTGGTGGCTCCGAGACTGCCTCCACAGAGGCTGGCTGGCAAGGGGAACACTGGGGCTGAGAGGAAAATCAGCATTGTGCGTCCGGGGCAGCAGGCTAGCTGTGGCTTCCAAACTGCCTGCATAGCCCCCGTGTGGCCGTCTCCTCTTCCCTGGTGGAAAGCCTCCCTGAGAACTTAGGAGGCTAGCTGACAGACACAGGTGCTTTCCATTCCTTGCTAGGACTTCACCGACAGCACACGCTCTCTGACTGGTGAGTTGGCACCTTCACCAGAGGCCTCCCAGGGAGCTGCCCCATCCCCATCCAGAAAGGAAACCAGCCGTTGGCAAGCAAACTCAGGCAGAGAAGTCTTGCCAGGAGAGAGGTTTCCCGAAGGATCCCATGCTTCAGTCCACACCCTTTTCCATGGGGGAAGCCGGGGTGTCCCAAATCTTTCCCACGCTTCAGAACCCCCTCCAGCAGCAGGGAGGCTTGCAGTCACCGTTGGGTGCCAAGGGGTGTTCCAGGCAGGCAGCTCTCCATGGAGAGAAAGGCTTCCCAGCTAGCAAGCTGCCTCAGGAGCATTGCTGGAGTGCGGGTGTGAGTACCCGTGGGGTCGCCTTGAGGGTGGCTCCTGGAGCTGCATGGACGCAAACCCCGTACTGAGCACACACCCAGGCAAGACTTAGCACACGTCTCAGCACCTCAAGCAGATCATGGCAGATGCCTCCTGCCTGCACTCAATAGACAGGTTGCCCTGTGCATTGCTGGGGAGGCCCTGGCACGTCAGAGTTTCCCATGGGCCCAGCTACAGCCTTCTCCCTCTTAGGCCATGCACAGATCCTCTCCAGAGCTACGCTGTGTGTGGAAGTTCGCAAGGTGTGGCATGTGCTTCTCTTTCACTGCTTGGAACCTGCACACACCCAGACTGTGTGTGTCAACATTCACAGTGGGGCCTGATGGCAAGCAATCCTTAGCCCACTGCAAAGCGGGAGAGAGGCGGCCTTTCTGCTCAGGGCCAAACACCCTGCTGCTAGTCTGCTTCCCTGCGGGCTAACCTCTGTGAGGGAAAGGCCGTCTGGGCCCTGAAACGCAAGCACCTGGCCACCCACTCCTAGGTGCTCCTTTGCAACGCTGTCTTTTGGAAAGGCATCCTTCTCCTGGAGCCACCGTGTGAGCTGCCTTTGGAAGCCCACAAGAGGCAGGAAGCAGCTTGCAGGAAACCTTGCTCATTGAGGGCCTTGCCCTTGAATATGCTTTGCAAGGAGGCAAGGAGGCCTCGGGTCCACTCGCTTTTCCAATGGGGAACAGCGAGTGCTGAAGAGCTCTGTTCTGGCTCCAAGGCAGCCTGCAGCTCAGGCGCCCGTGGAATGGGCTTGGTTGGTAGAGCACAGCCCTCAGCAGGGCTCTCCAGTGTGTCTAGCCAGAGAGCCCCGTGCTTTGAACCGGCCTCAGGAATGCAGCTCTAGGGAGCTTTCCCCCTCCCTGCTTGCCTGTCTGGGTGACCACCTTGGAGAGGCCTGCTCCAAACTCGGGCTTTGGCCTTCACGCTGAGATCTCCTCCCTGAGCTCTCTAGCTCTCCCAACAATTGGCAAGTGCACCCAGTGGCACCACACCAGACAGTCTCCCTGAGCATGGCTAGGCCAGGCCTAGTCCATGTGTCCCCTTGGTCTCTCTCGGCCTTTGCCTCCCTTAGGCCCTCCACTGCATGTCGACCCCCTGGGGTGCAAGGGGTCTTCCTGGAATGGCCAGTGTGTGGCGTGTGTCTTTTGGTGGCTCCGAGACTGCCTCCACAGAGGCTGGCTGGCAAGGGGAACACTGGGGCTGAGAGGAAAATCAGCATTGTGCGTCCGGGGCAGCAGGCTAGCTGTGGCTTCCAAACTGCCTGCATAGCCCCCGTGTGGCCGTCTCCTCTTCCCTGGTGGAAAGCCTCCCTGAGAACTTAGGAGGCTAGCTGAAAGACACAGGTGCTTTCCATTCCTTGCTAGGACTTCACCGACAGCCCTCGCTCTCTGACTGGTGAGTTGGCACCTTCACCAGAGGCCTCCCAGGGAGCTGCCCCATCCCCATCCAGAAAGGAAACCAGCCGTTGGCAAGCAAACTCAGGCAGAGAAGTCTTGCCAGGGGAGAGGTTTCCCGAAGGATCCCATGCTTCAGTTCACACCCTTTTCCATGGGGGAAGCCGGGGTGTCCCAAATCTCTCCCACGCTTCAGAACCTCCTCCAGCAGCAGGGAGGCTTGCAGTCACCGTTGGGTGCCAAGGGGTGTTCCAGGCAGGCAGCTCTCCATGGAGAGAAAGGCTTCCCAGCTAGCAAGCTGCCTCAGGAGCATTGCTGGAGTGCGGGTGTGAGTACCCGTGGGGTCGCCTTGAGGGTGGCTCCTGGAGCTGCATGGACGCAAACCCCGTGCTGAGCACACACCCAGGCAAGACTTAGCACACGTCTCAGCACCTCAAGCAGATCATGGCAGATGCCTCCTGCCTGCACTCAATAGACAGGTTTCCCTGTGCATTGCTGGGGAGGCCCTGGCACGTCAGAGTTTCCCATGGGCCCAGCTACAGCCTTCTCCCTCTTAGGCCATGCACAGATCCTCTCCAGAGCTACGCTGTGTGTGGAAGTTCGCAAGGTGTGGCATGTGCTTCTCTTTCACTGCTTGGAACCTGCACACACCCAGACTGTGTGTGTCAACATTCACAGTGGGGCCTGATGGCAAGCAATCCTTAGCCCACTGCAAAGCGGGAGAGAGGCGGCCTTTCTGCTCAGGGCCAAACACCCTGCTGCTAGTCTGCTTCCCTGCGGGCTAACCTCTGTGAGGGAAAGGCCGTCTGGGCCCTGAAACGCAAGCACCTGGCCACCCACTCCTAGGTGCTCCTTTGCAACGCTGTCTTTTGGAAAGGCATCCTTCTCCTGGAGCCACCGTGTGAGCTGCCTTGGGAAGCCCACAAGAGGCAGGAAGCAGCTTGCAGGAAACCTTGCTCATTGAGGGCCTTGCCCTTGAATATGCTTTGCAAGGAGGCAAGGAGGCCTCGGGTCCACTCGCTTTTCCAATGGGGAACAGCGAGTGCTGAAGAGCTCTGTTCTGGCTCCAAGGCAGCCTGCAGCTCAGGCGCCCGTGGAATGGGCTTGGTTGGTAGAGCCCAGCCCTCAGCAGGGCTCTCCAGTGTGTCTAGCCAGAGAGCCCCGTGCTTTGAACCGGCCTCAGGAATGCAGCTCTAGGGAGCTTTCCCCCTCCCTGCTTGCCTGTCTGGGTGACCACCTTGGAGAGGCCTGCTCCAAACTCGGGCTTTGGCCTTCACGCTGAGATCTCCTCCCTGAGCTCTCTAGCTCTCCCAACAATTGGCAAGTGCACCCAGTGGCACCACACCAGACAGTCTCCCTGAGCATGGCTAGGCCAGGCCTAGTCCATGTGTCCCCTTGGTCTCTCTCGGCCTTTGCCTCCCTTAGGCCCTCCACTGCATGTCGACCCCCTGGGGTGCAAGGGGTCTTCCTGGAATGGCCAGTGTGTGGCGTGTGTCTTTTGGTGGCTCCGAGACTGCCTCCACAGAGGCTGGCTGGCAAGGGGAACACTGGGGCTGAGAGGAAAATCAGCATTGTGCGTCCGGGGCAGCAGGCTAGCTGTGGCTTCCAAACTGCCTGCATAGCCCCCGTGTGGCCGTCTCCTCTTCCCTGGTGGAAAGCCTCCCTGAGAACTTAGGAGGCTAGCTGAAAGACACAGGTGCTTTCCATTCCTTGCTAGGACTTCACCGACAGCCCTCGCTCTCTGACTGGTGAGTTGGCACCTTCACCAGAGGCCTCCCAGGGAGCTGCCCCATCCCCATCCAGAAAGGAAACCAGCCGTTGGCAAGCAAACTCAGGCAGAGAAGTCTTGCCAGGGGAGAGGTTTCCCGAAGGATCCCATGCTTCAGTTCACACCCTTTTCCATGGGGGAAGCCGGGGTGTCCCAAATCTCTCCCACGCTTCAGAACCTCCTCCAGCAGCAGGGAGGCTTGCAGTCACCGTTGGGTGCCAAGGGGTGTTCCAGGCAGGCAGCTCTCCATGGAGAGAAAGGCTTCCCAGCTAGCAAGCTGCCTCAGGAGCATTGCTGGAGTGCGGGTGTGAGTACCCGTGGGGTCGCCTTGAGGGTGGCTCCTGGAGCTGCATGGACGCAAACCCCGTGCTGAGCACACACCCAGGCAAGACTTAGCACACGTCTCAGCACCTCAAGCAGATCATGGCAGATGCCTCCTGCCTGCACTCAATAGACAGGTTTCCCTGTGCATTGCTGGGGAGGCCCTGGCACGTCAGAGTTTCCCATGGGCCCAGCTACAGCCTTCTCCCTCTTAGGCCATGCACAGATCCTCTCCAGAGCTACGCTGTGTGTGGAAGTTCGCAAGGTGTGGCATGTGCTTCTCTTTCACTGCTTGGAACCTGCACACACCCAGACTGTGTGTGTCAACATTCACAGTGGGGCCTGATGGCAAGCAATCCTTAGCCCACTGCAAAGCGGGAGAGAGGCGGCCTTTCTGCTCAGGGCCAAACACCCTGCTGCTAGTCTGCTTCCCTGCGGGCTAACCTCTGTGAGGGAAAGGCCGTCTGGGCCCTGAAACGCAAGCACCTGGCCACCCACTCCTAGGTGCTCCTTTGCAACGCTGTCTTTTGGAAAGGCATCCTTCTCCTGGAGCCACCGTGTGAGCTGCCTTTGGAAGCCCACAAGAGGCAGGAAGCAGCTTGCAGGAAACCTTGCTCATTGAGGGCCTTGCCCTTGAATATGCTTTGCAAGGAGGCAAGGAGGCCTCGGGTCCACTCGCTTTTCCAATGGGGAACAGCGAGTGCTGAAGAGCTCTGTTCTGGCTCCAAGGCAGCCTGCAGCTCAGGCGCCCGTGGAATGGGCTTGGTTGGTAGAGCCCAGCCCTCAGCAGGGCTCTCCAGTGTGTCTAGCCAGAGAGCCCCGTGCTTTGAACCGGCCTCAGGAATGCAGCTCTAGGGAGCTTTCCCCCTCCCTGCTTGCCTGTCTGGGTGACCACCTTGGAGAGGCCTGCTCCAAACTCGGGCTTTGGCCTTCACGCTGAGATCTCCTCCCTGAGCTCTCTAGCTCTCCCAACAATTGGCAAGTGCACCCAGTGGCACCACACCAGACAGTCTCCCTGAGCATGGCTAGGCCAGGCCTAGTCCCCGTGTCCCCTTGGTCTCTCTCGGCCTTTGCCTCCCTTAGGCCCTCCACTGCATGTCGACCCCCTGGGGTGCAAGGGGTCTTCCTGGAATGGCCAGTGTGTGGCGTGTGTCTTTTGGTGGCTCCGAGACTGCCTCCACAGAGGCTGGCTGGCAAGGGGAACACTGGGGCTGAGAGGAAAATCAGCATTGTGCGTCCGGGGCAGCAGGCTAGCTGTGGCTTCCAAACTGCCTGCATAGCCCCCGTGTGGCCGTCTCCTCTTCCCTGGTGGAAAGCCTCCCTGAGAACTTAGGAGGCTAGCTGACAGACACAGGTGCTTTCCATTCCTTGCTAGGACTTCACCGACAGCACACGCTCTCTGACTGGTGAGTTGGCACCTTCACCAGAGGCCTCCCAGGGAGCTGCCCCATCCCATCCAGAAAGGAAACCAGCCGTTGGCAAGCAAACTCAGGCAGAGAAGTCTTGCCAGGAGAGAGGTTTCCCGAAGGATCCCATGCTTCAGTCCACACCCTTTTCCATGGGGGAAGCCGGGGTGTCCCAAATCTCTCCCACGCTTCAGAACCCCCTCCAGCAGCAGGGAGGCTTGCAGTCACCGTTGGGTGCCAAGGGGTGTTCCAGGCAGGCAGCTCTCCATGGAGAGAAAGGCTTCCCAGCTAGCAAGCTGCCTCAGGAGCATTGCTGGAGTGCGGGTGTGAGTACCCGTGGGGTCGCCTTGAGGGTGGCTCCTGGAGCTGCATGGACGCAAACCCCGTACTGAGCACACACCCAGGCAAGACTTAGCACACGTCTCAGCACCTCAAGCAGATCATGGCAGATGCCTCCTGCCTGCACTCAATAGACAGGTTGCCCTGTGCATTGCTGGGGAGGCCCTGGCACGTCAGAGTTTCCCATGGGCCCAGCTACAGCCTTCTCCCTCTTAGGCCATGCACAGATCCTCTCCAGAGCTACGCTGTGTGTGGAAGTTCGCAAGGTGTGGCATGTGCTTCTCTTTCACTGCTTGGAACCTGCACACACCCAGACTGTGTGTGTCAACATTCACAGTGGGGCCTGATGGCAAGCAATCCTTAGCCCACTGCAAAGCGGGAGAGAGGCGGCCTTTCTGCTCAGGGCCAAACACCCTGCTGCTAGTCTGCTTCCCTGCGGGCTAACCTCTGTGAGGGAAAGGCCGTCTGGGCCCTGAAACGCAAGCACCTGGCCACCCACTCCTAGGTGCTCCTTTGCAACGCTGTCTTTTGGAAAGGCATCCTTCTCCTGGAGCCACCGTGTGAGCTGCCTTTGGAAGCCCACAAGAGGCAGGAAGCAGCTTGCAGGAAACCTTGCTCATTGAGGGCCTTGCCCTTGAATATGCTTTGCAAGGAGGCAAGGAGGCCTCGGGTCCACTCGCTTTTCCAATGGGGAACAGCGAGTGCTGAAGAGCTCTGTTCTGGCTCCAAGGCAGCCTGCAGCTCAGGCGCCCGTGGAATGGGCTTGGTTGGTAGAGCACAGCCCTCAGCAGGGCTCTCCAGTGTGTCTAGCCAGAGAGCCCCGTGCTTTGAACCGGCCTCAGGAATGCAGCTCTAGGGAGCTTTCCCCCTCCCTGCTTGCCTGTCTGGGTGACCACCTTGGAGAGGCCTGCTCCAAACTCGGGCTTTGGCCTTCACGCTGAGATCTCCTCCCTGAGCTCTCTAGCTCTCCCAACAATTGGCAAGTGCACCCAGTGGCACCACACCAGACAGTCTCCCTGAGCATGGCTAGGCCAGGCCTAGTCCCCGTGTCCCCTTGGTCTCTCTCGGCCTTTGCCTCCCTTAGGCCCTCCACTGCATGTCGACCCCCTGGGGTGCAAGGGGTCTTCCTGGAATGGCCAGTGTGTGGCGTGTGTCTTTTGGTGGCTCCGAGACTGCCTCCACAGAGGCTGGCTGGCAAGGGGAACACTGGGGCTGAGAGGAAAATCAGCATTGTGCGTCCGGGGCAGCAGGCTAGCTGTGGCTTCCAAACTGCCTGCATAGCCCCCGTGTGGCCGTCTCCTCTTCCCTGGTGGAAAGCCTCCCTGAGAACTTAGGAGGCTAGCTGAAAGACACAGGTGCTTTCCATTCCTTGCTAGGACTTCACCGACAGCACACGCTCTCTGACTGGTGAGTTGGCACCTTCACCAGAGGCCTCCCAGGGAGCTGCCCCATCCCCATCCGGAAAGGAAACCAGCCGTTGGCAAGCAAACTCAGGCAGAGAAGTCTTGCCAGGAGAGAGGTTTCCCGAAGGAGCCCATGCTTCAGTCCACACCCTTTTCCATGGGGGAAGCCGGGGTGTCCCAAATCTTTCCCACGCTTCAGAACCCCCTCCAGCAGCAGGGAGGCTTGCAGTCACCGTTGGGTGCCAAGGGGTGTTCCAGGCAGGCAGCTCTCCATGGAGAGAAAGGCTTCCCAGCTAGCAAGCTGCCTCAGGAGCATTGCTGGAGTGCGGGTGTGAGTACCCGTGGGGTCGCCTTGAGGGTGGCTCCTGGAGCTGCATGGACGCAAACCCCGTACTGAGCACACACCCAGGCAAGACTTAGCACACGTCTCAGCACCTCAAGCAGATCATGGCAGATGCCTCCTGCCTGCACTCAATAGACAGGTTGCCCTGTGCATTGCTGGGGAGGCCCTGGCACGTCAGAGTTTCCCATGGGCCCAGCTACAGCCTTCTCCCTCTTAGGCCATGCACAGATCCTCTCCAGAGCTACGCTGTGTGTGGAAGTTCGCAAGGTGTGGCATGTGCTTCTCTTTCACTGCTTGGAACCTGCACACACCCAGACTGTGTGTGTCAACATTCACAGTGGGGCCTGATGGCAAGCAATCCTTAGCCCACTGCAAAGCGGGAGAGAGGCGGCCTTTCTGCTCAGGGCCAAACACCCTGCTGCTAGTCTGCTTCCCTGCGGGCTAACCTCTGTGAGGGAAAGGCCGTCTGGGCCCTGAAACGCAAGCACCTGGCCACCCACTCCTAGGTGCTCCTTTGCAACGCTGTCTTTTGGAAAGGCATCCTTCTCCTGGAGCCACCGTGTGAGCTGCCTTTGGAAGCCCACAAGAGGCAGGAAGCAGCTTGCAGGAAACCTTGCTCATTGAGGGCCTTGCCCTTGAATATGCTTTGCAAGGAGGCAAGGAGGCCTCGGGTCCACTCGCTTTTCCAATGGGGAACAGCGAGTGCTGAAGAGCTCTGTTCTGGCTCCAAGGCAGCCTGCAGCTCAGGCGCCCGTGGAATGGGCTTGGTTGGTAGAGCCCAGCCCTCAGCAGGGCTCTCCAGTGTGTCTAGCCAGAGAGCCCCGTGCTTTGAACCGGCCTCAGGAATGCAGCTCTAGGGAGCTTTCCCCCTCCCTGCTTGCCTGTCTGGGTGACCACCTTGGAGAGGCCTGCTCCAAACTCGGGCTTTGGCCTTCACGCTGAGATCTCCTCCCTGAGCTCTCTAGCTCTCCCAACAATTGGCAAGTGCACCCAGTGGCACCACACCAGACAGTCTCCCTGAGCATGGCTAGGCCAGGCCTAGTCCATGTGTCCCCTTGGTCTCTCTCGACCTTTGCCTCCCTTAGGCCCTCCACTGCATGTCGACCCCCTGGGGTGCAAGGGGTCTTCCTGGAATGGCCAGTGTGTGGCGTGTGTCTTTTGGTGGCTCCGAGACTGCCTCCACAGAGGCTGGCTGGCAAGGGGAACACTGGGGCTGAGAGGAAAATCAGCATTGTGCGTCCGGGGCAGCAGGCTAGCTCTGGCTTCCAAACTGCCTGCATAGCCCCCGTGTGGCCGTCTCCTCTTCCCTGGTGGAAAGCCTCCCTGAGAACTTAGGAGGCTAGCTGACAGACACAGGTGCTTTCCATTCCTTGCTAGGACTTCACCGACAGCCCTCGCTCTCTGACTGGTGAGTTGGCACCTTCACCAGAGGCCTCCCAGGGAGCTGCCCCATCCCCATCCAGAAGGGAAACCAGCCGTTGGCAAGCAAACTCAGGCAGAGAAGTCTTGCCAGGGGAGAGGTTTCCCGAAGGATCCCATGCTTCAGTTCACACCCTTTTCCATGGGGGAAGCCGGGGTGTCCCAAATCTCTCCCACGCTTCAGAACCTCCTCCAGCAGCAGGGAGGCTTGCAGTCACCGTTGGGTGCCAAGGGGTGTTCCAGGCAGGCAGCTCTCCATGGAGAGAAAGGCTTCCCAGCTAGCAAGCTGCCTCAGGAGCATTGCTGGAGTGCGGGTATGAGTACCTGTGGGGTCGCCTTGAGGGTGGCTCCTGGAGCTGCATGGACGCAAACCCCGTGCTGAGCACACACCCAGGCAAGACTTAGCACACGTCTCAGCACCTCAAGCAGATCATGGCAGATGCCTCCGGCCTGCACTCAATAGACAGGTTGCCCTGTGCATTGCTGGGGAGGCCCTGGCACGTCAGAGTTTCCCATGGGTCCAGCTACAGCCTTCTCCCTCTTAGGCCATGCACAGATCCTCTCCAGAGCTACGCTGTGTGTGGAAGTTCGCAAGGTGTGGCATGTGCTTCTCTTTCACTGCTTGGAACCTGCACACACCCAGACTGTGTGTGTCAACATTCACAGTGGGGCCTGATGGCAAGCAATCCTTAGCCCACTGCAAAGCGGGAGAGAGGCGGCCTTTCTGCTCAGGGCCAAACACCCTGCTGCTAGTCTGCTTCCCTGCGGGCTAACCTCTGTGAGGGAAAGGCCGTCTGGGCCCTGAAACGCAAGCACCTGGCCACCCACTCCTAGGTGCTCCTTTGCAACGCTGTCTTTTGGAAAGGCATCCTTCTCCTGGAGCCACCGTGTGAGCTGCCTTTGGAAGCCCACAAGAGGCAGGAAGCAGCTTGCAGGAAACCTTGCTCATTGAGGGCCTTGCCCTTGAATATGCTTTGCAAGGAGGCAAGGAGGCCTCGGGTCCACTCGCTTTTCCAATGGGGAACAGCGAGTGCTGAAGAGCTCTGTTCTGGCTCCAAGGCAGCCTGCAGCTCAGGCGCCCGTGGAATGGGCTTGGTTGGTAGAGCACAGCCCTCAGCAGGGCTCTCCAGTGTGTCTAGCCAGAGAGCCCCGTGCTTTGAACCGGCCTCAGGAATGCAGCTCTAGGGAGCTTTCCCCCTCCCTGCTTGCCTGTCTGGGTGACCACCTTGGAGAGGCCTGCTCCAAACTCGGGCTTTGGCCTTCACGCTGAGATCTCCTCCCTGAGCTCTCTAGCTCTCCCAACAATTGGCAAGTGCACCCAGTGGCACCACACCAGACAGTCTCCCTGAGCATGGCTAGGCCAGGCCTAGTCCCCGTGTCCCCTTGGTCTCTCTCGGCCTTTGCCTCCCTTAGGCCCTCCACTGCATGTCGACCCCCTGGGGTGCAAGGGGTCTTCCTGGAATGGCCAGTGTGTGGCGTGTGTCTTTTGGTGGCTCCGAGACTGCCTCCACAGAGGCTGGCTGGCAAGGGGAACACTGGGGCTGAGAGGAAAATCAGCATTGTGCGTCCGGGGCAGCAGGCTAGCTGTGGCTTCCAAACTGCCTGCATAGCCCCCGTGTGGCCGTCTCCTCTTCCCTGGTGGAAAGCCTCCCTGAGAACTTAGGAGGCTAGCTGACAGACACAGGTGCTTTCCATTCCTTGCTAGGACTTCACCGACAGCACACGCTCTCTGACTGGTGAGTTGGCACCTTCACCAGAGGCCTCCCAGGGAGCTGCCCCATCCCATCCAGAAAGGAAACCAGCCGTTGGCAAGCAAACTCAGGCAGAGAAGTCTTGCCAGGAGAGAGGTTTCCCGAAGGATCCCATGCTTCAGTCCACACCCTTTTCCATGGGGGAAGCCGGGGTGTCCCAAATCTCTCCCACGCTTCAGAACCCCCTCCAGCAGCAGGGAGGCTTGCAGTCACCGTTGGGTGCCAAGGGGTGTTCCAGGCAGGCAGCTCTCCATGGAGAGAAAGGCTTCCCAGCTAGCAAGCTGCCTCAGGAGCATTGCTGGAGTGCGGGTGTGAGTACCCGTGGGGTCGCCTTGAGGGTGGCTCCTGGAGCTGCATGGACGCAAACCCCGTACTGAGCACACACCCAGGCAAGACTTAGCACACGTCTCAGCACCTCAAGCAGATCATGGCAGATGCCTCCTGCCTGCACTCAATAGACAGGTTGCCCTGTGCATTGCTGGGGAGGCCCTGGCACGTCAGAGTTTCCCATGGGCCCAGCTACAGCCTTCTCCCTCTTAGGCCATGCACAGATCCTCTCCAGAGCTACGCTGTGTGTGGAAGTTCGCAAGGTGTGGCATGTGCTTCTCTTTCACTGCTTGGAACCTGCACACACCCAGACTGTGTGTGTCAACATTCACAGTGGGGCCTGATGGCAAGCAATCCTTAGCCCACTGCAAAGCGGGAGAGAGGCGGCCTTTCTGCTCAGGGCCAAACACCCTGCTGCTAGTCTGCTTCCCTGCGGGCTAACCTCTGTGAGGGAAAGGCCGTCTGGGCCCTGAAACGCAAGCACCTGGCCACCCACTCCTAGGTGCTCCTTTGCAACGCTGTCTTTTGGAAAGGCATCCTTCTCCTGGAGCCACCGTGTGAGCTGCCTTTGGAAGCCCACAAGAGGCAGGAAGCAGCTTGCAGGAAACCTTGCTCATTGAGGGCCTTGCCCTTGAATATGCTTTGCAAGGAGGCAAGGAGGCCTCGGGTCCACTCGCTTTTCCAATGGGGAACAGCGAGTGCTGAAGAGCTCTGTTCTGGCTCCAAGGCAGCCTGCAGCTCAGGCGCCCGTGGAATGGGCTTGGTTGGTAGAGCACAGCCCTCAGCAGGGCTCTCCAGTGTGTCTAGCCAGAGAGCCCCGTGCTTTGAACCGGCCTCAGGAATGCAGCTCTAGGGAGCTTTCCCCCTCCCTGCTTGCCTGTCTGGGTGACCACCTTGGAGAGGCCTGCTCCAAACTCGGGCTTTGGCCTTCACGCTGAGATCTCCTCCCTGAGCTCTCTAGCTCTCCCAACAATTGGCAAGTGCACCCAGTGGCACCACACCAGACAGTCTCCCTGAGCATGGCTAGGCCAGGCCTAGTCCCCGTGTCCCCTTGGTCTCTCTCGGCCTTTGCCTCCCTTAGGCCCTCCACTGCATGTCGACCCCCTGGGGTGCAAGGGGTCTTCCTGGAATGGCCAGTGTGTGGCGTGTGTCTTTTGGTGGCTCCGAGACTGCCTCCACAGAGGCTGGCTGGCAAGGGGAACACTGGGGCTGAGAGGAAAATCAGCATTGTGCGTCCGGGGCAGCAGGCTAGCTGTGGCTTCCAAACTGCCTGCATAGCCCCCGTGTGGCCGTCTCCTCTTCCCTGGTGGAAAGCCTCCCTGAGAACTTAGGAGGCTAGCTGACAGACACAGGTGCTTTCCATTCCTTGCTAGGACTTCACCGACAGCACACGCTCTCTGACTGGTGAGTTGGCACCTTCACCAGAGGCCTCCCAGGGAGCTGCCCCATCCCCATCCGGAAAGGAAACCAGCCGTTGGCAAGCAAACTCAGGCAGAGAAGTCTTGCCAGGAGAGAGGTTTCCCGAAGGAGCCCATGCTTCAGTCCACACCCTTTTCCATGGGGGAAGCCGGGGTGTCCCAAATCTTTCCCACGCTTCAGAACCCCCTCCAGCAGCAGGGAGGCTTGCAGTCACCGTTGGGTGCCAAGGGGTGTTCCAGGCAGGCAGCTCTCCATGGAGAGAAAGGCTTCCCAGCTAGCAAGCTGCCTCAGGAGCATTGCTGGAGTGCGGGTGTGAGTACCCGTGGGGTCGCCTTGAGGGTGGCTCCTGGAGCTGCATGGACGCAAACCCCGTACTGAGCACACACCCAGGCAAGACTTAGCACACGTCTCAGCACCTCAAGCAGATCATGGCAGATGCCTCCTGCCTGCACTCAATAGACAGGTTGCCCTGTGCATTGCTGGGGAGGCCCTGGCACGTCAGAGTTTCCCATGGGCCCAGCTACAGCCTTCTCCCTCTTAGGCCATGCACAGATCCTCTCCAGAGCTACGCTGTGTGTGGAAGTTCGCAAGGTGTGGCATGTGCTTCTCTTTCACTGCTTGGAACCTGCACACACCCAGACTGTGTGTGTCAACATTCACAGTGGGGCCTGATGGCAAGCAATCCTTAGCCCACTGCAAAGCGGGAGAGAGGCGGCCTTTCTGCTCAGGGCCAAACACCCTGCTGCTAGTCTGCTTCCCTGCGGGCTAACCTCTGTGAGGGAAAGGCCGTCTGGGCCCTGAAACGCAAGCACCTGGCCACCCACTCCTAGGTGCTCCTTTGCAACGCTGTCTTTTGGAAAGGCATCCTTCTCCTGGAGCCACCGTGTGAGCTGCCTTTGGAAGCCCACAAGAGGCAGGAAGCAGCTTGCAGGAAACCTTGCTCATTGAGGGCCTTGCCCTTGAATATGCTTTGCAAGGAGGCAAGGAGGCCTCGGGTCCACTCGCTTTTCCAATGGGGAACAGCGAGTGCTGAAGAGCTCTGTTCTGGCTCCAAGGCAGCCTGCAGCTCAGGCGCCCGTGGAATGGGCTTGGTTGGTAGAGCCCAGCCCTCAGCAGGGCTCTCCAGTGTGTCTAGCCAGAGAGCCCCGTGCTTTGAACCGGCCTCAGGAATGCAGCTCTAGGGAGCTTTCCCCCTCCCTGCTTGCCTGTCTGGGTGACCACCTTGGAGAGGCCTGCTCCAAACTCGGGCTTTGGCCTTCACGCTGAGATCTCCTCCCTGAGCTCTCTAGCTCTCCCAACAATTGGCAAGTGCACCCAGTGGCACCACACCAGACAGTCTCCCTGAGCATGGCTAGGCCAGGCCTAGTCCATGTGTCCCCTTGGTCTCTCTCGACCTTTGCCTCCCTTAGGCCCTCCACTGCATGTCGACCCCCTGGGGTGCAAGGGGTCTTCCTGGAATGGCCAGTGTGTGGCGTGTGTCTTTTGGTGGCTCCGAGACTGCCTCCACAGAGGCTGGCTGGCAAGGGGAACACTGGGGCTGAGAGGAAAATCAGCATTGTGCGTCCGGGGCAGCAGGCTAGCTGTGGCTTCCAAACTGCCTGCATAGCCCCCGTGTGGCCGTCTCCTCTTCCCTGGTGGAAAGCCTCCCTGAGAACTTAGGAGGCTAGCTGACAGACACAGGTGCTTTCCATTCCTTGCTAGGACTTCACCGACAGCCCTCGCTCTCTGACTGGTGAGTTGGCACCTTCACCAGAGGCCTCCCAGGGAGCTGCCCCATCCCCATCCAGAAGGGAAACCAGCCGTTGGCAAGCAAACTCAGGCAGAGAAGTCTTGCCAGGGGAGAGGTTTCCCGAAGGATCCCATGCTTCAGTTCACACCCTTTTCCATGGGGGAAGCCGGGGTGTCCCAAATCTCTCCCACGCTTCAGAACCTCCTCCAGCAGCAGGGAGGCTTGCAGTCACCGTTGGGTGCCAAGGGGTGTTCCAGGCAGGCAGCTCTCCATGGAGAGAAAGGCTTCCCAGCTAGCAAGCTGCCTCAGGAGCATTGCTGGAGTGCGGGTATGAGTACCTGTGGGGTCGCCTTGAGGGTGGCTCCTGGAGCTGCATGGACGCAAACCCCGTGCTGAGCACACACCCAGGCAAGACTTAGCACACGTCTCAGCACCTCAAGCAGATCATGGCAGATGCCTCCGGCCTGCACTCAATAGACAGGTTGCCCTGTGCATTGCTGGGGAGGCCCTGGCACGTCAGAGTTTCCCATGGGTCCAGCTACAGCCTTCTCCCTCTTAGGCCATGCACAGATCCTCTCCAGAGCTACGCTGTGTGTGGAAGTTCGCAAGGTGTGGCATGTGCTTCTCTTTCACTGCTTGGAACCTGCACACACCCAGACTGTGTGTGTCAACATTCACAGTGGGGCCTGATGGCAAGCAATCCTTAGCCCACTGCAAAGCGGGAGAGAGGCGGCCTTTCTGCTCAGGGCCAAACACCCTGCTGCTAGTCTGCTTCCCTGCGGGCTAACCTCTGTGAGGGAAAGGCCGTCTGGGCCCTGAAACGCAAGCACCTGGCCACCCACTCCTAGGTGCTCCTTTGCAACGCTGTCTTTTGGAAAGGCATCCTTCTCCTGGAGCCACCGTGTGAGCTGCCTTTGGAAGCCCACAAGAGGCAGGAAGCAGCTTGCAGGAAACCTTGCTCATTGAGGGCCTTGCCCTTGAATATGCTTTGCAAGGAGGCAAGGAGGCCTCGGGTCCACTCGCTTTTCCAATGGGGAACAGCGAGTGCTGAAGAGCTCTGTTCTGGCTCCAAGGCAGCCTGCAGCTCAGGCGCCCGTGGAATGGGCTTGGTTGGTAGAGCACAGCCCTCAGCAGGGCTCTCCAGTGTGTCTAGCCAGAGAGCCCCGTGCTTTGAACCGGCCTCAGGAATGCAGCTCTAGGGAGCTTTCCCCCTCCCTGCTTGCCTGTCTGGGTGACCACCTTGGAGAGGCCTGCTCCAAACTCGGGCTTTGGCCTTCACGCTGAGATCTCCTCCCTGAGCTCTCTAGCTCTCCCAACAATTGGCAAGTGCACCCAGTGGCACCACACCAGACAGTCTCCCTGAGCATGGCTAGGCCAGGCCTAGTCCCCGTGTCCCCTTGGTCTCTCTCGGCCTTTGCCTCCCTTAGGCCCTCCACTGCATGTCGACCCCCTGGGGTGCAAGGGGTCTTCCTGGAATGGCCAGTGTGTGGCGTGTGTCTTTTGGTGGCTCCGAGACTGCCTCCACAGAGGCTGGCTGGCAAGGGGAACACTGGGGCTGAGAGGAAAATCAGCATTGTGCGTCCGGGGCAGCAGGCTAGCTGTGGCTTCCAAACTGCCTGCATAGCCCCCGTGTGGCCGTCTCCTCTTCCCTGGTGGAAAGCCTCCCTGAGAACTTAGGAGGCTAGCTGACAGACACAGGTGCTTTCCATTCCTTGCTAGGACTTCACCGACAGCACACGCTCTCTGACTGGTGAGTTGGCACCTTCACCAGAGGCCTCCCAGGGAGCTGCCCCATCCCCATCCGGAAAGGAAACCAGCCGTTGGCAAGCAAACTCAGGCAGAGAAGTCTTGCCAGGAGAGAGGTTTCCCGAAGGAGCCCATGCTTCAGTCCACACCCTTTTCCATGGGGGAAGCCGGGGTGTCCCAAATCTTTCCCACGCTTCAGAACCCCCTCCAGCAGCAGGGAGGCTTGCAGTCACCGTTGGGTGCCAAGGGGTGTTCCAGGCAGGCAGCTCTCCATGGAGAGAAAGGCTTCCCAGCTAGCAAGCTGCCTCAGGAGCATTGCTGGAGTGCGGGTGTGAGTACCCGTGGGGTCGCCTTGAGGGTGGCTCCTGGAGCTGCATGGACGCAAACCCCGTACTGAGCACACACCCAGGCAAGACTTAGCACACGTCTCAGCACCTCAAGCAGATCATGGCAGATGCCTCCTGCCTGCACTCAATAGACAGGTTGCCCTGTGCATTGCTGGGGAGGCCCTGGCACGTCAGAGTTTCCCATGGGCCCAGCTACAGCCTTCTCCCTCTTAGGCCATGCACAGATCCTCTCCAGAGCTACGCTGTGTGTGGAAGTTCGCAAGGTGTGGCATGTGCTTCTCTTTCACTGCTTGGAACCTGCACACACCCAGACTGTGTGTGTCAACATTCACAGTGGGGCCTGATGGCAAGCAATCCTTAGCCCACTGCAAAGCGGGAGAGAGGCGGCCTTTCTGCTCAGGGCCAAACACCCTGCTGCTAGTCTGCTTCCCTGCGGGCTAACCTCTGTGAGGGAAAGGCCGTCTGGGCCCTGAAACGCAAGCACCTGGCCACCCACTCCTAGGTGCTCCTTTGCAACGCTGTCTTTTGGAAAGGCATCCTTCTCCTGGAGCCACCGTGTGAGCTGCCTTTGGAAGCCCACAAGAGGCAGGAAGCAGCTTGCAGGAAACCTTGCTCATTGAGGGCCTTGCCCTTGAATATGCTTTGCAAGGAGGCAAGGAGGCCTCGGGTCCATTCGCTTTTCCAATGGGGAACAGCGAGTGCTGAAGAGCTCTGTTCTGGCTCCAAGGCAGCCTGCAGCTCAGGCGCCCGTGGAATGGGCTTGGTTGGTAGAGCACAGCCCTCAGCAGGGCTCTCCAGTGTGTCTAGCCAGAGAGCCCCGTGCTTTGAACCGGCCTCAGGAATGCAGCTCTAGGGAGCTTTCCCCCTCCCTGCTTGCCTGTCTGGGTGACCACCTTGGAGAGGCCTGCTCCAAACTCGGGCTTTGGCCTTCACGCTGAGATCTCCTCCCTGAGCTCTCTAGCTCTCCCAACAATTGGCAAGTGCACCCAGTGGCACCACACCAGACAGTCTCCCTGAGCATGGCTAGGCCAGGCCTAGTCCATGTGTCCCCTTGGTCTCTCTCGACCTTTGCCTCCCTTAGGCCCTCCACTGCATGTCGACCCCCTGGGGTGCAAGGGGTCTTCCTGGAATGGCCAGTGTGTGGCGTGTGTCTTTTGGTGGCTCCGAGACTGCCTCCACAGAGGCTGGCTGGCAAGGGGAACACTGGGGCTGAGAGGAAAATCAGCATTGTGCGTCCGGGGCAGCAGGCTAGCTGTGGCTTCCAAACTGCCTGCATAGCCCCCGTGTGGCCGTCTCCTCTTCCCTGGTGGAAAGCCTCCCTGAGAACTTAGGAGGCTAGCTGACAGACACAGGTGCTTTCCATTCCTTGCTAGGACTTCACCGACAGCCCTCGCTCTCTGACTGGTGAGTTGGCACCTTCACCAGAGGCCTCCCAGGGAGCTGCCCCATCCCCATCCAGAAGGGAAACCAGCCGTTGGCAAGCAAACTCAGGCAGAGAAGTCTTGCCAGGGGAGAGGTTTCCCGAAGGATCCCATGCTTCAGTTCACACCCTTTTCCATGGGGGAAGCCGGGGTGTCCCAAATCTCTCCCACGCTTCAGAACCTCCTCCAGCAGCAGGGAGGCTTGCAGTCACCGTTGGGTGCCAAGGGGTGTTCCAGGCAGGCAGCTCTCCATGGAGAGAAAGGCTTCCCAGCTAGCAAGCTGCCTCAGGAGCATTGCTGGAGTGCGGGTATGAGTACCCGTGGGGTCGCCTTGAGGGTGGCTCCTGGAGCTGCATGGACGCAAACCCCGTGCTGAGCACACACCCAGGCAAGACTTAGCACACGTCTCAGCACCTCAAGCAGATCATGGCAGATGCCTCCTGCCTGCACTCAATAGACAGGTTGCCCTGTGCATTGCTGGGGAGGCCCTGGCACGTCAGAGTTTCCCATGGGCCCAGCTACAGCCTTCTCCCTCTTAGGCCATGCACAGATCCTCTCCAGAGCTACGCTGTGTGTGGAAGTTCGCAAGGTGTGGCATGTGCTTGTCTTTCACTGCTTGGAACCTGCACACACCCAGACTGTGTGTGTCAACATTCACAGTGGGGCCTGATGGCAAGCAATCCTTAGCCCACTGCAAAGCGGGAGAGAGGCGGCCTTTCTGCTCAGGGCCAAACACCCTGCTGCTAGTCTGCTTCCCTGCGGGCTAACCTCTGTGAGGGAAAGGCCGTCTGGGCCCTGAAACGCAAGCACCTGGCCACCCACTCCTAGGTGCTCCTTTGCAACGCTGTCTTTTGGAAAGGCATCCTTCTCCTGGAGCCACCGTGTGAGCTGCCTTTGGAAGCCCACAAGAGGCAGGAAGCAGCTTGCAGGAAACCTTGCTCATTGAGGGCCTTGCCCTTGAATATGCTTTGCAAGGAGGCAAGGAGGCCTCGGGTCCACTCGCTTTTCCAATGGGGAACAGCGAGTGCTGAAGAGCTCTGTTCTGGCTCCAAGGCAGCCTGCAGCTCAGGCGCCCGTGGAATGGGCTTGGTTGGTAGAGCACAGCCCTCAGCAGGGCTCTCCAGTGTGTCTAGCCAGAGAGCCCCGTGCTTTGAACCGGCCTCAGGAATGCAGCTCTAGGGAGCTTTCCCCCTCCCTGCTTGCCTGTCCGGGTGACCACCTTGGAGAGGCCTGCTCCAAACTCGGGCTTTGGCCTTCACGCTGAGATCTCCTCCCTGAGCTCTCTAGCTCTCCCAACAATTGGCAAGTGCACCCAGTGGCACCACACCAGACAGTCTCCCTGAGCATGGCTAGGCCAGGCCTAGTCCCCGTGTCCCCTTGGTCTCTCTCGGCCTTTGCCTCCCTTAGGCCCTCCACTGCATGTCGACCCCCTGGGGTGCAAGGGGTCTTCCTGGAATGGCCAGTGTGTGGCGTGTGTCTTTTGGTGGCTCCGAGACTGCCTCCACAGAGGCTGGCTGGCAAGGGGAACACTGGGGCTGAGAGGAAAATCAGCATTGTGCGTCCGGGGCAGCAGGCTAGCTGTGGCTTCCAAACTGCCTGCATAGCACGCGTGTGGCCGTCTCCTCTTCCCTGGTGGAAAGCCTCCCTGAGAACTTAGGAGGCTAGCTGAAAGACACAGGTGCTTTCCATTCCTTGCTAGGACTTCACCGACAGCCCTCGCTCTCTGACTGGTGAGTTGGCACCTTCACCAGAGGCCTCCCAGGGAGCTGCCCCATCCCCATCCAGAAGGGAAACCAGCCGTTGGCAAGCAAACTCAGGCAGAGAAGTCTTGCCAGGGGAGAGGTTTCCCGAAGGATCCCATGCTTCAGTTCACACCCTTTTCCATGGGGGAAGCCGGGGTGTCCCAAATCTCTCCCACGCTTCAGAACCTCCTCCAGCAGCAGGGAGGCTTGCAGTCACCGTTGGGTGCCAAGGGGTGTTCCAGGCAGGCAGCTCTCCATGGAGAGAAAGGCTTCCCAGCTAGCAAGCTGCCTCAGGAGCATTGCTGGAGTGCGGGTATGAGTACCTGTGGGGTCGCCTTGAGGGTGGCTCCTGGAGCTGCATGGACGCAAACCCCGTGCTGAGCACACACCCAGGCAAGACTTAGCACACGTCTCAGCACCTCAAGCAGATCATGGCAGATGCCTCCGGCCTGCACTCAATAGACAGGTTGCCCTGTGCATTGCTGGGGAGGCCCTGGCACGTCAGAGTTTCCCATGGGTCCAGCTACAGCCTTCTCCCTCTTAGGCCATGCACAGATCCTCTCCAGAGCTACGCTGTGTGTGGAAGTTCGCAAGGTGTGGCATGTGCTTCTCTTTCACTGCTTGGAACCTGCACACACCCAGACTGTGTGTGTCAACATTCACAGTGGGGCCTGATGGCAAGCAATCCTTAGCCCACTGCAAAGCGGGAGAGAGGCGGCCTTTCTGCTCAGGGCCAAACACCCTGCTGCTAGTCTGCTTCCCTGCGGGCTAACCTCTGTGAGGGAAAGGCCGTCTGGGCCCTGAAACGCAAGCACCTGGCCACCCACTCCTAGGTGCTCCTTTGCAACGCTGTCTTTTGGAAAGGCATCCTTCTCCTGGAGCCACCGTGTGAGCTGCCTTTGGAAGCCCACAAGAGGCAGGAAGCAGCTTGCAGGAAACCTTGCTCATTGAGGGCCTTGCCCTTGAATATGCTTTGCAAGGAGGCAAGGAGGCCTCGGGTCCACTCGCTTTTCCAATGGGGAACAGCGAGTGCTGAAGAGCTCTGTTCTGGCTCCAAGGCAGCCTGCAGCTCAGGCGCCCGTGGAATGGGCTTGGTTGGTAGAGCACAGCCCTCAGCAGGGCTCTCCAGTGTGTCTAGCCAGAGAGCCCCGTGCTTTGAACCGGCCTCAGGAATGCAGCTCTAGGGAGCTTTCCCCCTCCCTGCTTGCCTGTCTGGGTGACCACCTTGGAGAGGCCTGCTCCAAACTCGGGCTTTGGCCTTCACGCTGAGATCTCCTCCCTGAGCTCTCTAGCTCTCCCAACAATTGGCAAGTGCACCCAGTGGCACCACACCAGACAGTCTCCCTGAGCATGGCTAGGCCAGGCCTAGTCCCCGTGTCCCCTTGGTCTCTCTCGGCCTTTGCCTCCCTTAGGCCCTCCACTGCATGTCGACCCCCTGGGGTGCAAGGGGTCTTCCTGGAATGGCCAGTGTGTGGCGTGTGTCTTTTGGTGGCTCCGAGACTGCCTCCACAGAGGCTGGCTGGCAAGGGGAACACTGGGGCTGAGAGGAAAATCAGCATTGTGCGTCCGGGGCAGCAGGCTAGCTGTGGCTTCCAAACTGCCTGCATAGCCCCCGTGTGGCCGTCTCCTCTTCCCTGGTGGAAAGCCTCCCTGAGAACTTAGGAGGCTAGCTGAAAGACACAGGTGCTTTCCATTCCTTGCTAGGACTTCACCGACAGCCCTCGCTCTCTGACTGGTGAGTTGGCACCTTCACCAGAGGCCTCCCAGGGAGCTGCCCCATCCCCATCCAGAAAGGAAACCAGCCGTTGGCAAGCAAACTCAGGCAGAGAAGTCTTGCCAGGGGAGAGGTTTCCCGAAGGATCCCATGCTTCAGTTCACACCCTTTTCCATGGGGGAAGCCGGGGTGTCCCAAATCTCTCCCACGCTTCAGAACCTCCTCCAGCAGCAGGGAGGCTTGCAGTCACCGTTGGGTGCCAAGGGGTGTTCCAGGCAGGCAGCTCTCCATGGAGAGAAAGGCTTCCCAGCTAGCAAGCTGCCTCAGGAGCATTGCTGGAGTGCGGGTGTGAGTACCCGTGGGGTCGCCTTGAGGGTGGCTCCTGGAGCTGCATGGACGCAAACCCCGTGCTGAGCACACACCCAGGCAAGACTTAGCACACGTCTCAGCACCTCAAGCAGATCATGGCAGATGCCTCCTGCCTGCACTCAATAGACAGGTTTCCCTGTGCATTGCTGGGGAGGCCCTGGCACGTCAGAGTTTCCCATGGGCCCAGCTACAGCCTTCTCCCTCTTAGGCCATGCACAGATCCTCTCCAGAGCTACGCTGTGTGTGGAAGTTCGCAAGGTGTGGCATGTGCTTCTCTTTCACTGCTTGGAACCTGCACACACCCAGACTGTGTGTGTCAACATTCACAGTGGGGCCTGATGGCAAGCAATCCTTAGCCCACTGCAAAGCGGGAGAGAGGCGGCCTTTCTGCTCAGGGCCAAACACCCTGCTGCTAGTCTGCTTCCCTGCGGGCTAACCTCTGGAGGGAAAGGCCGTCTGGGCCCTGAAACGCAAGCACCTGGCCACCCACTCCTAGGTGCTCCTTTGCAACGCTGTCTTTTGGAAAGGCATCCTTCTCCTGGAGCCACCGTGTGAGCTGCCTTTGGAAGCCCACAAGAGGCAGGAAGCAGCTTGCAGGAAACCTTGCTCATTGAGGGCCTTGCCCTTGAATATGCTTTGCAAGGAGGCAAGGAGGCCTCGGGTCCACTCGCTTTTCCAATGGGGAACAGCGAGTGCTGAAGAGCTCTGTTCTGGCTCCAAGGCAGCCTGCAGCTCAGGCGCCCGTGGAATGGGCTTGGTTGGTAGAGCACAGCCCTCAGCAGGGCTCTCCAGTGTGTCTAGCCAGAGAGCCCCGTGCTTTGAACCGGCCTCAGGAATGCAGCTCTAGGGAGCTTTCCCCCTCCCTGCTTGCCTGTCCGGGTGACCACCTTGGAGAGGCCTGCTCCAAACTCGGGCTTTGGCCTTCACGCTGAGATCTCCTCCCTGAGCTCTCTAGCTCTCCCAACAATTGGCAAGTGCACCCAGTGGCACCACACCAGACAGTCTCCCTGAGCATGGCTAGGCCAGGCCTAGTCCCCGTGTCCCCTTGGTCTCTCTCGGCCTTTGCCTCCCTTAGGCCCTCCACTGCATGTCGACCCCCTGGGGTGCAAGGGGTCTTCCTGGAATGGCCAGTGTGTGGCGTGTGTCTTTTGGTGGCTCCGAGACTGCCTCCACAGAGGCTGGCTGGCAAGGGGAACACTGGGGCTGAGAGGAAAATCAGCATTGTGCGTCCGGGGCAGCAGGCTAGCTGTGGCTTCCAAACTGCCTGCATAGCACGCGTGTGGCCGTCTCCTCTTCCCTGGTGGAAAGCCTCCCTGAGAACTTAGGAGGCTAGCTGAAAGACACAGGTGCTTTCCATTCCTTGCTAGGACTTCACCGACAGCCCTCGCTCTCTGACTGGTGAGTTGGCACCTTCACCAGAGGCCTCCCAGGGAGCTGCCCCATCCCCATCCAGAAGGGAAACCAGCCGTTGGCAAGCAAACTCAGGCAGAGAAGTCTTGCCAGGGGAGAGGTTTCCCGAAGGATCCCATGCTTCAGTTCACACCCTTTTCCATGGGGGAAGCCGGGGTGTCCCAAATCTCTCCCACGCTTCAGAACCTCCTCCAGCAGCAGGGAGGCTTGCAGTCACCGTTGGGTGCCAAGGGGTGTTCCAGGCAGGCAGCTCTCCATGGAGAGAAAGGCTTCCCAGCTAGCAAGCTGCCTCAGGAGCATTGCTGGAGTGCGGGTGTGAGTACCCGTGGGGTCGCCTTGAGGGTGGCTCCTGGAGCTGCATGGACGCAAACCCCGTGCTGAGCACACACCCAGGCAAGACTTAGCACACGTCTCAGCACCTCAAGCAGATCATGGCAGATGCCTCCTGCCTGCACTCAATAGACAGGTTGCCCTGTGCATTGCTGGGGAGGCCCTGGCACGTCAGAGTTTCCCATGGGCCCAGCTACAGCCTTCTCCCTCTTAGGCCATGCACAGATCCTCTCCAGAGCTACGCTGTGTGTGGAAGTTCGCAAGGTGTGGCATGTGCTTGTCTTTCACTGCTTGGAACCTGCACACACCCAGACTGTGTGTGTCAACATTCACAGTGGGGCCTGATGGCAAGCAATCCTTAGCCCACTGCAAAGCGGGAGAGAGGCGGCCTTTCTGCTCAGGGCCAAACACCCTGCTGCTAGTCTGCTTCCCTGCGGGCTAACCTCTGTGAGGGAAAGGCCGTCTGGGCCCTGAAACGCAAGCACCTGGCCACCCACTCCTAGGTGCTCCTTTGCAACGCTGTCTTTTGGAAAGGCATCCTTCTCCTGGAGCCACCGTGTGAGCTGCCTTTGGAAGCCCACAAGAGGCAGGAAGCAGCTTGCAGGAAACCTTGCTCATTGAGGGCCTTGCCCTTGAATATGCTTTGCAAGGAGGCAAGGAGGCCTCGGGTCCACTCGCTTTTCCAATGGGGAACAGCGAGTGCTGAAGAGCTCTGTTCTGGCTCCAAGGCAGCCTGCAGCTCAGGCGCCCGTGGAATGGGCTTGGTTGGTAGAGCACAGCCCTCAGCAGGGCTCTCCAGTGTGTCTAGCCAGAGAGCCCCGTGCTTTGAACCGGCCTCAGGAATGCAGCTCTAGGGAGCTTTCCCCCTCCCTGCTTGCCTGTCCGGGTGACCACCTTGGAGAGGCCTGCTCCAAACTCGGGCTTTGGCCTTCACGCTGAGATCTCCTCCCTGAGCTCTCTAGCTCTCCCAACAATTGGCAAGTGCACCCAGTGGCACCACACCAGACAGTCTCCCTGAGCATGGCTAGGCCAGGCCTAGTCCCCGTGTCCCCTTGGTCTCTCTCGGCCTTTGCCTCCCTTAGGCCCTCCACTGCATGTCGACCCCCTGGGGTGCAAGGGGTCTTCCTGGAATGGCCAGTGTGTGGCGTGTGTCTTTTGGTGGCTCCGAGACTGCCTCCACAGAGGCTGGTTGGCAAGGGGAACACTGGGGCTGAGAGGAAAATCAGCATTGTGCGTCCGGGGCAGCAGGCTAGCTGTGGCTTCCAAACTGCCTGCATAGCACGCGTGTGGCCGTCTCCTCTTCCCTGGTGGAAAGCCTCCCTGAGAACTTAGGAGGCTAGCTGAAAGACACAGGTGCTTTCCATTCCTTGCTAGGACTTCACCGACAGCCCTCGCTCTCTGACTGGTGAGTTGGCACCTTCACCAGAGGCCTCCCAGGGAGCTGCCCCATCCCCATCCAGAAGGGAAACCAGCCGTTGGCAAGCAAACTCAGGCAGAGAAGTCTTGCCAGGGGAGAGGTTTCCCGAAGGATCCCATGCTTCAGTTCACACCCTTTTCCATGGGGGAAGCCGGGGTGTCCCAAATCTCTCCCACGCTTCAGAACCTCCTCCAGCAGCAGGGAGGCTTGCAGTCACCGTTGGGTGCCAAGGGGTGTTCCAGGCAGGCAGCTCTCCATGGAGAGAAAGGCTTCCCAGCTAGCAAGCTGCCTCAGGAGCATTGCTGGAGTGCGGGTATGAGTACCTGTGGGGTCGCCTTGAGGGTGGCTCCTGGAGCTGCATGGACGCAAACCCCGTGCTGAGCACACACCCAGGCAAGACTTAGCACACGTCTCAGCACCTCAAGCAGATCATGGCAGATGCCTCCGGCCTGCACTCAATAGACAGGTTGCCCTGTGCATTGCTGGGGAGGCCCTGGCACGTCAGAGTTTCCCATGGGTCCAGCTACAGCCTTCTCCCTCTTAGGCCATGCACAGATCCTCTCCAGAGCTACGCTGTGTGTGGAAGTTCGCAAGGTGTGGCATGTGCTTCTCTTTCACTGCTTGGAACCTGCACACACCCAGACTGTGTGTGTCAACATTCACAGTGGGGCCTGATGGCAAGCAATCCTTAGCCCACTGCAAAGCGGGAGAGAGGCGGCCTTTCTGCTCAGGGCCAAACACCCTGCTGCTAGTCTGCTTCCCTGCGGGCTAACCTCTGTGAGGGAAAGGCCGTCTGGGCCCTGAAACGCAAGCACCTGGCCACCCACTCCTAGGTGCTCCTTTGCAACGCTGTCTTTTGGAAAGGCATCCTTCTCCTGGAGCCACCGTGTGAGCTGCCTTTGGAAGCCCACAAGAGGCAGGAAGCAGCTTGCAGGAAACCTTGCTCATTGAGGGCCTTGCCCTTGAATATGCTTTGCAAGGAGGCAAGGAGGCCTCGGGTCCACTCGCTTTTCCAATGGGGAACAGCGAGTGCTGAAGAGCTCTGTTCTGGCTCCAAGGCAGCCTGCAGCTCAGGCGCCCGTGGAATGGGCTTGGTTGGTAGAGCACAGCCCTCAGCAGGGCTCTCCAGTGTGTCTAGCCAGAGAGCCCCGTGCTTTGAACCGGCCTCAGGAATGCAGCTCTAGGGAGCTTTCCCCCTCCCTGCTTGCCTGTCTGGGTGACCACCTTGGAGAGGCCTGCTCCAAACTCGGGCTTTGGCCTTCACGCTGAGATCTCCTCCCTGAGCTCTCTAGCTCTCCCAACAATTGGCAAGTGCACCCAGTGGCACCACACCAGACAGTCTCCCTGAGCATGGCTAGGCCAGGCCTAGTCCATGTGTCCCCTTGGTCTCTCTCGGCCTTTGCCTCCCTTAGGCCCTCCACTGCATGTCGACCCCCTGGGGTGCAAGGGGTCTTCCTGGAATGGCCAGTGTGTGGCGTGTGTCTTTTGGTGGCTCCGAGACTGCCTCCACAGAGGCTGGCTGGCAAGGGGAACACTGGGGCTGAGAGGAAAATCAGCATTGTGCGTCCGGGGCAGCAGGCTAGCTGTGGCTTCCAAACTGCCTGCATAGCCCCCGTGTGGCCGTCTCCTCTTCCCTGGTGGAAAGCCTCCCTGAGAACTTAGGAGGCTAGCTGACAGACACAGGTGCTTTCCATTCCTTGCTAGGACTTCACCGACAGCCCTCGCTCTCTGACTGGTGAGTTGGCACCTTCACCAGAGGCCTCCCAGGGAGCTGCCCCATCCCCATCCAGAAAGGAAACCAGCCGTTGGCAAGCAAACTCAGGCAGAGAAGTCTTGCCAGGAGAGAGGTTTCCCGAAGGATCCCATGCTTCAGTCCACACCCTTTTCCATGGGGGAAGCCGGGGTGTCCCAAATCTTTCCCACGCTTCAGAACCCCCTCCAGCAGCAGGGAGGCTTGCAGTCACCGTTGGGTGCCAAGGGGTGTTCCAGGCAGGCAGCTCTCCATGGAGAGAAAGGCTTCCCAGCTAGCAAGCTGCCTCAGGAGCATTGCTGGAGTGCGGGTGTGAGTACCCGTGGGGTCGCCTTGAGGGTGGCTCCTGGAGCTGCATGGACGCAAACCCCGTACTGAGCACACACCCAGGCAAGACTTAGCACACGTCTCAGCACCTCAAGCAGATCATGGCAGATGCCTCCTGCCTGCACTCAATAGACAGGTTGCCCTGTGCATTGCTGGGGAGGCCCTGGCACGTCAGAGTTTCCCATGGGCCCAGCTACAGCCTTCTCCCTCTTAGGCCATGCACAGATCCTCTCCAGAGCTACGCTGTGTGTGGAAGTTCGCAAGGTGTGGCATGTGCTTCTCTTTCACTGCTTGGAACCTGCACACACCCAGACTGTGTGTGTCAACATTCACAGTGGGGCCTGATGGCAAGCAATCCTTAGCCCACTGCAAAGCGGGAGAGAGGCGGCCTTTCTGCTCAGGGCCAAACACCCTGCTGCTAGTCTGCTTCCCTGCGGGCTAACCTCTGTGAGGGAAAGGCCGTCTGGGCCCTGAAACGCAAGCACCTGGCCACCCACTCCTAGGTGCTCCTTTGCAACGCTGTCTTTTGGAAAGGCATCCTTCTCCTGGAGCCACCGTGTGAGCTGCCTTTGGAAGCCCACAAGAGGCAGGAAGCAGCTTGCAGGAAACCTTGCTCATTGAGGGCCTTGCCCTTGAATATGCTTTGCAAGGAGGCAAGGAGGCCTCGGGTCCACTCGCTTTTCCAATGGGGAACAGCGAGTGCTGAAGAGCTCTGTTCTGGCTCCAAGGCAGCCTGCAGCTCAGGCGCCCGTGGAATGGGCTTGGTTGGTAGAGCCCAGCCCTCAGCAGGGCTCTCCAGTGTGTCTAGCCAGAGAGCCCCGTGCTTTGAACCGGCCTCAGGAATGCAGCTCTAGGGAGCTTTCCCCCTCCCTGCTTGCCTGTCTGGGTGACCACCTTGGAGAGGCCTGCTCCAAACTCGGGCTTTGGCCTTCACGCTGAGATCTCCTCCCTGAGCTCTCTAGCTCTCCCAACAATTGGCAAGTGCACCCAGTGGCACCACACCAGACAGTCTCCCTGAGCATGGCTAGGCCAGGCCTAGTCCCCGTGTCCCCTTGGTCTCTCTCGGCCTTTGCCTCCCTTAGGCCCTCCACTGCATGTCGACCCCCTGGGGTGCAAGGGGTCTTCCTGGAATGGCCAGTGTGTGGCGTGTGTCTTTTGGTGGCTCCGAGACTGCCTCCACAGAGGCTGGCTGGCAAGGGGAACACTGGGGCTGAGAGGAAAATCAGCATTGTGCGTCCGGGGCAGCAGGCTAGCTGTGGCTTCCAAACTGCCTGCATAGCACGCGTGTGGCCGTCTCCTCTTCCCTGGTGGAAAGCCTCCCTGAGAACTTAGGAGGCTAGCTGAAAGACACAGGTGCTTTCCATTCCTTGCTAGGACTTCACCGACAGCCCTCGCTCTCTGACTGGTGAGTTGGCACCTTCACCAGAGGCCTCCCAGGGAGCTGCCCCATCCCCATCCAGAAGGGAAACCAGCCGTTGGCAAGCAAACTCAGGCAGAGAAGTCTTGCCAGGGGAGAGGTTTCCCGAAGGATCCCATGCTTCAGTTCACACCCTTTTCCATGGGGGAAGCCGGGGTGTCCCAAATCTCTCCCACGCTTCAGAACCTCCTCCAGCAGCAGGGAGGCTTGCAGTCACCGTTGGGTGCCAAGGGGTGTTCCAGGCAGGCAGCTCTCCATGGAGAGAAAGGCTTCCCAGCTAGCAAGCTGCCTCAGGAGCATTGCTGGAGTGCGGGTATGAGTACCTGTGGGGTCGCCTTGAGGGTGGCTCCTGGAGCTGCATGGACGCAAACCCCGTGCTGAGCACACACCCAGGCAAGACTTAGCACACGTCTCAGCACCTCAAGCAGATCATGGCAGATGCCTCCGGCCTGCACTCAATAGACAGGTTGCCCTGTGCATTGCTGGGGAGGCCCTGGCACGTCAGAGTTTCCCATGGGTCCAGCTACAGCCTTCTCCCTCTTAGGCCATGCACAGATCCTCTCCAGAGCTACGCTGTGTGTGGAAGTTCGCAAGGTGTGGCATGTGCTTCTCTTTCACTGCTTGGAACCTGCACACACCCAGACTGTGTGTGTCAACATTCACAGTGGGGCCTGATGGCAAGCAATCCTTAGCCCACTGCAAAGCGGGAGAGAGGCGGCCTTTCTGCTCAGGGCCAAACACCCTGCTGCTAGTCTGCTTCCCTGCGGGCTAACCTCTGTGAGGGAAAGGCCGTCTGGGCCCTGAAACGCAAGCACCTGGCCACCCACTCCTAGGTGCTCCTTTGCAACGCTGTCTTTTGGAAAGGCATCCTTCTCCTGGAGCCACCGTGTGAGCTGCCTTTGGAAGCCCACAAGAGGCAGGAAGCAGCTTGCAGGAAACCTTGCTCATTGAGGGCCTTGCCCTTGAATATGCTTTGCAAGGAGGCAAGGAGGCCTCGGGTCCACTCGCTTTTCCAATGGGGAACAGCGAGTGCTGAAGAGCTCTGTTCTGGCTCCAAGGCAGCCTGCAGCTCAGGCGCCCGTGGAATGGGCTTGGTTGGTAGAGCACAGCCCTCAGCAGGGCTCTCCAGTGTGTCTAGCCAGAGAGCCCCGTGCTTTGAACCGGCCTCAGGAATGCAGCTCTAGGGAGCTTTCCCCCTCCCTGCTTGCCTGTCTGGGTGACCACCTTGGAGAGGCCTGCTCCAAACTCGGGCTTTGGCCTTCACGCTGAGATCTCCTCCCTGAGCTCTCTAGCTCTCCCAACAATTGGCAAGTGCACCCAGTGGCACCACACCAGACAGTCTCCCTGAGCATGGCTAGGCCAGGCCTAGTCCCCGTGTCCCCTTGGTCTCTCTCGGCCTTTGCCTCCCTTAGGCCCTCCACTGCATGTCGACCCCCTGGGGTGCAAGGGGTCTTCCTGGAATGGCCAGTGTGTGGCGTGTGTCTTTTGGTGGCTCCGAGACTGCCTCCACAGAGGCTGGCTGGCAAGGGGAACACTGGGGCTGAGAGGAAAATCAGCATTGTGCGTCCGGGGCAGCAGGCTAGCTGTGGCTTCCAAACTGCCTGCATAGCCCCCGTGTGGCCGTCTCCTCTTCCCTGGTGGAAAGCCTCCCTGAGAACTTAGGAGGCTAGCTGACAGACACAGGTGCTTTCCATTCCTTGCTAGGACTTCACCGACAGCCCTCGCTCTCTGACTGGTGAGTTGGCACCTTCACCAGAGGCCTCCCAGGGAGCTGCCCCATCCCCATCCAGAAAGGAAACCAGCCGTTGGCAAGCAAACTCAGGCAGAGAAGTCTTGCCAGGGGAGAGGTTTCCCGAAGGATCCCATGCTTCAGTCCACACCCTTTTCCATGGGGGAAGCCGGGGTGTCCCAAATCTCTCCCACGCTTCAGAACCTCCTCCAGCAGCAGGGAGGCTTGCAGTCACCGTTGGGTGCCAAGGGGTGTTCCAGGCAGGCAGCTCTCCATGGAGAGAAAGGCTTCCCAGCTAGCAAGCTGCCTCAGGAGCATTGCTGGAGTGCGGGTGTGAGTACCCGTGGGGTCGCCTTGAGGGTGGCTCCTGGAGCTGCATGGACGCAAACCCCGTACTGAGCACACACCCAGGCAAGACTTAGCACACGTCTCAGCACCTCAAGCAGATCATGGCAGATGCCTCCTGCCTGCACTCAATAGACAGGTTGCCCTGTGCATTGCTGGGGAGGCCCTGGCACGTCAGAGTTTCCCATGGGCCCAGCTACAGCCTTCTCCCTCTTAGGCCATGCACAGATCCTCTCCAGAGCTACGCTGTGTGTGGAAGTTCGCAAGGTGTGGCATGTGCTTGTCTTTCACTGCTTGGAACCTGCACACACCCAGACTGTGTGTGTCAACATTCACAGTGGGGCCTGATGGCAAGCAATCCTTAGCCCACTGCAAAGCGGGAGAGAGGCGGCCTTTCTGCTCAGGGCCAAACACCCTGCTGCTAGTCTGCTTCCCTGCGGGCTAACCTCTGTGAGGGAAAGGCCGTCTGGGCCCTGAAACGCAAGCACCTGGCCACCCACTCCTAGGTGCTCCTTTGCAACGCTGTCTTTTGGAAAGGCATCCTTCTCCTGGAGCCACCGTGTGAGCTGCCTTTGGAAGCCCACAAGAGGCAGGAAGCAGCTTGCAGGAAACCTTGCTCATTGAGGGCCTTGCCCTTGAATATGCTTTGCAAGGAGGCAAGGAGGCCTCGGGTCCACTCGCTTTTCCAATGGGGAACAGCGAGTGCTGAAGAGCTCTGTTCTGGCTCCAAGGCAGCCTGCAGCTCAGGCGCCCGTGGAATGGGCTTGGTTGGTAGAGCACAGCCCTCAGCAGGGCTCTCCAGTGTGTCTAGCCAGAGAGCCCCGTGCTTTGAACCGGCCTCAGGAATGCAGCTCTAGGGAGCTTTCCCCCTCCCTGCTTGCCTGTCCGGGTGACCACCTTGGAGAGGCCTGCTCCAAACTCGGGCTTTGGCCTTCACGCTGAGATCTCCTCCCTGAGCTCTCTAGCTCTCCCAACAATTGGCAAGTGCACCCAGTGGCACCACACCAGACAGTCTCCCTGAGCATGGCTAGGCCAGGCCTAGTCCCCGTGTCCCCTTGGTCTCTCTCGGCCTTTGCCTCCCTTAGGCCCTCCACTGCATGTCGACCCCCTGGGGTGCAAGGGGTCTTCCTGGAATGGCCAGTGTGTGGCGTGTGTCTTTTGGTGGCTCCGAGACTGCCTCCACAGAGGCTGGCTGGCAAGGGGAACACTGGGGCTGAGAGGAAAATCAGCATTGTGCGTCCGGGGCAGCAGGCTAGCTGTGGCTTCCAAACTGCCTGCATAGCCCCCGTGTGGCCGTCTCCTCTTCCCTGGTGGAAAGCCTCCCTGAGAACTTAGGAGGCTAGCTGACAGACACAGGTGCTTTCCATTCCTTGCTAGGACTTCACCGACAGCCCTCGCTCTCTGACTGGTGAGTTGGCACCTTCACCAGAGGCCTCCCAGGGAGCTGCCCCATCCCCATCCAGAAAGGAAACCAGCCGTTGGCAAGCAAACTCAGGCAGAGAAGTCTTGCCAGGGGAGAGGTTTCCCGAAGGATCCCATGCTTCAGTCCACACCCTTTTCCATGGGGGAAGCCGGGGTGTCCCAAATCTTTCCCACGCTTCAGAACCCCCTCCAGCAGCAGGGAGGCTTGCAGTCACCGTTGGGTGCCAAGGGGTGTTCCAGGCAGGCAGCTCTCCATGGAGAGAAAGGCTTCCCAGCTAGCAAGCTGCCTCAGGAGCATTGCTGGAGTGCGGGTGTGAGTACCCGTGGGGTCGCCTTGAGGGTGGCTCCTGGAGCTGCATGGACGCAAACCCCGTACTGAGCACACACCCAGGCAAGACTTAGCACACGTCTCAGCACCTCAAGCAGATCATGGCAGATGCCTCCTGCCTGCACTCAATAGACAGGTTGCCCTGTGCATTGCTGGGGAGGCCCTGGCACGTCAGAGTTTCCCATGGGCCCAGCTACAGCCTTCTCCCTCTTAGGCCATGCACAGATCCTCTCCAGAGCTACGCTGTGTGTGGAAGTTCGCAAGGTGTGGCATGTGCTTCTCTTTCACTGCTTGGAACCTGCACACACCCAGACTGTGTGTGTCAACATTCACAGTGGGGCCTGATGGCAAGCAATCCTTAGCCCACTGCAAAGCGGGAGAGAGGCGGCCTTTCTGCTCAGGGCCAAACACCCTGCTGCTAGTCTGCTTCCCTGCGGGCTAACCTCTGTGAGGGAAAGGCCGTCTGGGCCCTGAAACGCAAGCACCTGGCCACCCACTCCTAGGTGCTCCTTTGCAACGCTGTCTTTTGGAAAGGCATCCTTCTCCTGGAGCCACCGTGTGAGCTGCCTTTGGAAGCCCACAAGAGGCAGGAAGCAGCTTGCAGGAAACCTTGCTCATTGAGGGCCTTGCCCTTGAATATGCTTTGCAAGGAGGCAAGGAGGCCTCGGGTCCACTCGCTTTTCCAATGGGGAACAGCGAGTGCTGAAGAGCTCTGTTCTGGCTCCAAGGCAGCCTGCAGCTCAGGCGCCCGTGGAATGGGCTTGGTTGGTAGAGCCCAGCCCTCAGCAGGGCTCTCCAGTGTGTCTAGCCAGAGAGCCCCGTGCTTTGAACCGGCCTCAGGAATGCAGCTCTAGGGAGCTTTCCCCCTCCCTGCTTGCCTGTCTGGGTGACCACCTTGGAGAGGCCTGCTCCAAACTCGGGCTTTGGCCTTCACGCTGAGATCTCCTCCCTGAGCTCTCTAGCTCTCCCAACAATTGGCAAGTGCACCCAGTGGCACCACACCAGACAGTCTCCCTGAGCATGGCTAGGCCAGGCCTAGTCCCCGTGTCCCCTTGGTCTCTCTCGGCCTTTGCCTCCCTTAGGCCCTCCACTGCATGTCGACCCCCTGGGGTGCAAGGGGTCTTCCTGGAATGGCCAGTGTGTGGCGTGTGTCTTTTGGTGGCTCCGAGACTGCCTCCACAGAGGCTGGCTGGCAAGGGGAACACTGGGGCTGAGAGGAAAATCAGCATTGTGCGTCCGGGGCAGCAGGCTAGCTGTGGCTTCCAAACTGCCTGCATAGCACGCGTGTGGCCGTCTCCTCTTCCCTGGTGGAAAGCCTCCCTGAGAACTTAGGAGGCTAGCTGAAAGACACAGGTGCTTTCCATTCCTTGCTAGGACTTCACCGACAGCCCTCGCTCTCTGACTGGTGAGTTGGCACCTTCACCAGAGGCCTCCCAGGGAGCTGCCCCATCCCCATCCAGAAGGGAAACCAGCCGTTGGCAAGCAAACTCAGGCAGAGAAGTCTTGCCAGGGGAGAGGTTTCCCGAAGGATCCCATGCTTCAGTTCACACCCTTTTCCATGGGGGAAGCCGGGGTGTCCCAAATCTCTCCCACGCTTCAGAACCTCCTCCAGCAGCAGGGAGGCTTGCAGTCACCGTTGGG
The DNA here is from genome assembly GCF_030028045.1 of Hippopotamus amphibius kiboko. Taxonomy (NCBI): domain Eukaryota; kingdom Metazoa; phylum Chordata; class Mammalia; order Artiodactyla; family Hippopotamidae; genus Hippopotamus; species Hippopotamus amphibius. Next base: position 32,586,858 of record NC_080202.1, on the reverse strand, counting down.
TGCCAAGGGGTGTTCCAGGCAGGCAGCTCTCCATGGAGAGAAAGGCTTCCCAGCTAGCAAGCTGCCTCAGGAGCATTGCTGGAGTGCGGGTATGAGTACCTGTGGGGTCGCCTTGAGGGTGGCTCCTGGAGCTGCATGGACGCAAACCCCGTGCTGAGCACACACCCAGGCAAGACTTAGCACACGTCTCAGCACCTCAAGCAGATCATGGCAGATGCCTCCGGCCTGCACTCAATAGACAGGTTGCCCTGTGCATTGCTGGGGAGGCCCTGGCACGTCAGAGTTTCCCATGGGTCCAGCTACAGCCTTCTCCCTCTTAGGCCATGCACAGATCCTCTCCAGAGCTACGCTGTGTGTGGAAGTTCGCAAGGTGTGGCATGTGCTTCTCTTTCACTGCTTGGAACCTGCACACACCCAGACTGTGTGTGTCAACATTCACAGTGGGGCCTGATGGCAAGCAATCCTTAGCCCACTGCAAAGCGGGAGAGAGGCGGCCTTTCTGCTCAGGGCCAAACACCCTGCTGCTAGTCTGCTTCCCTGCGGGCTAACCTCTGTGAGGGAAAGGCCGTCTGGGCCCTGAAACGCAAGCACCTGGCCACCCACTCCTAGGTGCTCCTTTGCAACGCTGTCTTTTGGAAAGGCATCCTTCTCCTGGAGCCACCGTGTGAGCTGCCTTTGGAAGCCCACAAGAGGCAGGAAGCAGCTTGCAGGAAACCTTGCTCATTGAGGGCCTTGCCCTTGAATATGCTTTGCAAGGAGGCAAGGAGGCCTCGGGTCCACTCGCTTTTCCAATGGGGAACAGCGAGTGCTGAAGAGCTCTGTTCTGGCTCCAAGGCAGCCTGCAGCTCAGGCGCCCGTGGAATGGGCTTGGTTGGTAGAGCACAGCCCTCAGCAGGGCTCTCCAGTGTGTCTAGCCAGAGAGCCCCGTGCTTTGAACCGGCCTCAGGAATGCAGCTCTAGGGAGCTTTCCCCCTCCCTGCTTGCCTGTCTGGGTGACCACCTTGGAGAGGCCTGCTCCAAACTCGGGCTTTGGCCTTCACGCTGAGATCTCCTCCCTGAGCTCTCTAGCTCTCCCAACAATTGGCAAGTGCACCCAGTGGCACCACACCAGACAGTCTCCCTGAGCATGGCTAGGCCAGGCCTAGTCCCCGTGTCCCCTTGGTCTCTCTCGGCCTTTGCCTCCCTTAGGCCCTCCACTGCATGTCGACCCCCTGGGGTGCAAGGGGTCTTCCTGGAATGGCCAGTGTGTGGCGTGTGTCTTTTGGTGGCTCCGAGACTGCCTCCACAGAGGCTGGCTGGCAAGGGGAACACTGGGGCTGAGAGGAAAATCAGCATTGTGCGTCCGGGGCAGCAGGCTAGCTGTGGCTTCCAAACTGCCTGCATAGCCCCCGTGTGGCCGTCTCCTCTTCCCTGGTGGAAAGCCTCCCTGAGAACTTAGGAGGCTAGCTGACAGACACAGGTGCTTTCCATTCCTTGCTAGGACTTCACCGACAGCCCTCGCTCTCTGACTGGTGAGTTGGCACCTTCACCAGAGGCCTCCCAGGGAGCTGCCCCATCCCCATCCAGAAAGGAAACCAGCCGTTGGCAAGCAAACTCAGGCAGAGAAGTCTTGCCAGGAGAGAGGTTTCCCGAAGGATCCCATGCTTCAGTCCACACCCTTTTCCATGGGGGAAGCCGGGGTGTCCCAAATCTCTCCCACGCTTCAGAACCTCCTCCAGCAGCAGGGAGGCTTGCAGTCACCGTTGGGTGCCAAGGGGTGTTCCAGGCAGGCAGCTCTCCATGGAGAGAAAGGCTTCCCAGCTAGCAAGCTGCCTCAGGAGCATTGCTGGAGTGCGGGTGTGAGTACCCGTGGGGTCGCCTTGAGGGTGGCTCCTGGAGCTGCATGGACGCAAACCCCGTACTGAGCACACACCCAGGCAAGACTTAGCACACGTCTCAGCACCTCAAGCAGATCATGGCAGATGCCTCCTGCCTGCACTCAATAGACAGGTTGCCCTGTGCATTGCTGGGGAGGCCCTGGCACGTCAGAGTTTCCCATGGGCCCAGCTACAGCCTTCTCCCTCTTAGGCCATGCACAGATCCTCTCCAGAGCTACGCTGTGTGTGGAAGTTCGCAAGGTGTGGCATGTGCTTGTCTTTCACTGCTTGGAACCTGCACACACCCAGACTGTGTGTGTCAACATTCACAGTGGGGCCTGATGGCAAGCAATCCTTAGCCCACTGCAAAGCGGGAGAGAGGCGGCCTTTCTGCTCAGGGCCAAACACCCTGCTGCTAGTCTGCTTCCCTGCGGGCTAACCTCTGTGAGGGAAAGGCCGTCTGGGCCCTGAAACGCAAGCACCTGGCCACCCACTCCTAGGTGCTCCTTTGCAACGCTGTCTTTTGGAAAGGCATCCTTCTCCTGGAGCCACCGTGTGAGCTGCCTTTGGAAGCCCACAAGAGGCAGGAAGCAGCTTGCAGGAAACCGTGCTCATTGAGGGCCTTGCCCTTGAATATGCTTTGCAAGGAGGCAAGGAGGCCTCGGGTCCACTCGCTTTTCCAATGGGGAACAGCGAGTGCTGAAGAGCTCTGTTCTGGCTCCAAGGCAGCCTGCAGCTCAGGCGCCCGTGGAATGGGCTTGGTTGGTAGAGCACAGCCCTCAGCAGGGCTCTCCAGTGTGTCTAGCCAGAGAGCCCCGTGCTTTGAACCGGCCTCAGGAATGCAGCTCTAGGGAGCTTTCCCCCTCCCTGCTTGCCTGTCCGGGTGACCACCTTGGAGAGGCCTGCTCCAAACTCGGGCTTTGGCCTTCACGCTGAGATCTCCTCCCTGAGCTCTCTAGCTCTCCCAACAATTGGCAAGTGCACCCAGTGGCACCACACCAGACAGTCTCCCTGAGCATGGCTAGGCCAGGCCTAGTCCCCGTGTCCCCTTGGTCTCTCTCGGCCTTTGCCTCCCTTAGGCCCTCCACTGCATGTCGACCCCCTGGGGTGCAAGGGGTCTTCCTGGAATGGCCAGTGTGTGGCGTGTGTCTTTTGGTGGCTCCGAGACTGCCTCCACAGAGGCTGGCTGGCAAGGGGAACACTGGGGCTGAGAGGAAAATCAGCATTGTGCGTCCGGGGCAGCAGGCTAGCTGTGGCTTCCAAACTGCCTGCATAGCACGCGTGTGGCCGTCTCCTCTTCCCTGGTGGAAAGCCTCCCTGAGAACTTAGGAGGCTAGCTGAAAGACACAGGTGCTTTCCATTCCTTGCTAGGACTTCACCGACAGCCCTCGCTCTCTGACTGGTGAGTTGGCACCTTCACCAGAGGCCTCCCAGGGAGCTGCCCCATCCCCATCCAGAAGGGAAACCAGCCGTTGGCAAGCAAACTCAGGCAGAGAAGTCTTGCCAGGGGAGAGGTTTCCCGAAGGATCCCATGCTTCAGTTCACACCCTTTTCCATGGGGGAAGCCGGGGTGTCCCAAATCTCTCCCACGCTTCAGAACCTCCTCCAGCAGCAGGGAGGCTTGCAGTCACCGTTGGGTGCCAAGGGGTGTTCCAGGCAGGCAGCTCTCCATGGAGAGAAAGGCTTCCCAGCTAGCAAGCTGCCTCAGGAGCATTGCTGGAGTGCGGGTATGAGTACCTGTGGGGTCGCCTTGAGGGTGGCTCCTGGAGCTGCATGGACGCAAACCCCGTGCTGAGCACACACCCAGGCAAGACTTAGCACACGTCTCAGCACCTCAAGCAGATCATGGCAGATGCCTCCGGCCTGCACTCAATAGACAGGTTGCCCTGTGCATTGCTGGGGAGGCCCTGGCACGTCAGAGTTTCCCATGGGTCCAGCTACAGCCTTCTCCCTCTTAGGCCATGCACAGATCCTCTCCAGAGCTACGCTGTGTGTGGAAGTTCGCAAGGTGTGGCATGTGCTTGTCTTTCACTGCTTGGAACCTGCACACACCCAGACTGTGTGTGTCAACATTCACAGTGGGGCCTGATGGCAAGCAATCCTTAGCCCACTGCAAAGCGGGAGAGAGGCGGCCTTTCTGCTCAGGGCCAAACACCCTGCTGCTAGTCTGCTTCCCTGCGGGCTAACCTCTGTGAGGGAAAGGCCGTCTGGGCCCTGAAACGCAAGCACCTGGCCACCCACTCCTAGGTGCTCCTTTGCAACGCTGTCTTTTGGAAAGGCATCCTTCTCCTGGAGCCACCGTGTGAGCTGCCTTTGGAAGCCCACAAGAGGCAGGAAGCAGCTTGCAGGAAACCTTGCTCATTGAGGGCCTTGCCCTTGAATATGCTTTGCAAGGAGGCAAGGAGGCCTCGGGTCCACTCGCTTTTCCAATGGGGAACAGCGAGTGCTGAAGAGCTCTGTTCTGGCTCCAAGGCAGCCTGCAGCTCAGGCGCCCGTGGAATGGGCTTGGTTGGTAGAGCACAGCCCTCAGCAGGGCTCTCCAGTGTGTCTAGCCAGAGAGCCCCGTGCTTTGAACCGGCCTCAGGAATGCAGCTCTAGGGAGCTTTCCCCCTCCCTGCTTGCCTGTCTGGGTGACCACCTTGGAGAGGCCTGCTCCAAACTCGGGCTTTGGCCTTCACGCTGAGATCTCCTCCCTGAGCTCTCTAGCTCTCCCAACAATTGGCAAGTGCACCCAGTGGCACCACACCAGACAGTCTCCCTGAGCATGGCTAGGCCAGGCCTAGTCCCCGTGTCCCCTTGGTCTCTCTCGGCCTTTGCCTCCCTTAGGCCCTCCACTGCATGTCGACCCCCTGGGGTGCAAGGGGTCTTCCTGGAATGGCCAGTGTGTGGCGTGTGTCTTTTGGTGGCTCCGAGACTGCCTCCACAGAGGCTGGCTGGCAAGGGGAACACTGGGGCTGAGAGGAAAATCAGCATTGTGCGTCCGGGGCAGCAGGCTAGCTGTGGCTTCCAAACTGCCTGCATAGCCCCCGTGTGGCCGTCTCCTCTTCCCTGGTGGAAAGCCTCCCTGAGAACTTAGGAGGCTAGCTGACAGACACAGGTGCTTTCCATTCCTTGCTAGGACTTCACCGACAGCCCTCGCTCTCTGACTGGTGAGTTGGCACCTTCACCAGAGGCCTCCCAGGGAGCTGCCCCATCCCCATCCAGAAAGGAAACCAGCCGTTGGCAAGCAAACTCAGGCAGAGAAGTCTTGCCAGGAGAGAGGTTTCCCGAAGGATCCCATGCTTCAGTCCACACCCTTTTCCATGGGGGAAGCCGGGGTGTCCCAAATCTCTCCCACGCTTCAGAACCTCCTCCAGCAGCAGGGAGGCTTGCAGTCACCGTTGGGTGCCAAGGGGTGTTCCAGGCAGGCAGCTCTCCATGGAGAGAAAGGCTTCCCAGCTAGCAAGCTGACTCAGGAGCATTGCTGGAGTGCGGGTGTGAGTACCCGTGGGGTCGCCTTGAGGGTGGCTCCTGGAGCTGCATGGACGCAAACCCCGTACTGAGCACACACCCAGGCAAGACTTAGCACACGTCTCAGCACCTCAAGCAGATCATGGCAGATGCCTCCTGCCTGCACTCAATAGACAGGTTGCCCTGTGCATTGCTGGGGAGGCCCTGGCACGTCAGAGTTTCCCATGGGCCCAGCTACAGCCTTCTCCCTCTTAGGCCATGCACAGATCCTCTCCAGAGCTACGCTGTGTGTGGAAGTTCGCAAGGTGTGGCATGTGCTTCTCTTTCACTGCTTGGAACCTGCACACACCCAGACTGTGTGTGTCAACATTCACAGTGGGGCCTGATGGCAAGCAATCCTTAGCCCACTGCAAAGCGGGAGAGAGGCGGCCTTTCTGCTCAGGGCCAAACACCCTGCTGCTAGTCTGCTTCCCTGCGGGCTAACCTCTGTGAGGGAAAGGCCGTCTGGGCCCTGAAACGCAAGCACCTGGCCACCCACTCCTAGGTGCTCCTTTGCAACGCTGTCTTTTGGAAAGGCATCCTTCTCCTGGAGCCACCGTGTGAGCTGCCTTTGGAAGCCCACAAGAGGCAGGAAGCAGCTTGCGGGAAACCTTGCTCATTGAGGGCCTTGCCCTTGAATATGCTTTGCAAGGAGGCAAGGAGGCCTCGGGTCCACTCGCTTTTCCAATGGGGAACAGCGAGTGCTGAAGAGCTCTGTTCTGGCTCCAAGGCAGCCTGCAGCTCAGGCGCCCGTGGAATGGGCTTGGTTGGTAGAGCACAGCCCTCAGCAGGGCTCTCCAGTGTGTCTAGCCAGAGAGCCCCGTGCTTTGAACCGGCCTCAGGAATGCAGCTCTAGGGAGCTTTCCCCCTCCCTGCTTGCCTGTCCGGGTGACCACCTTGGAGAGGCCTGCTCCAAACTCGGGCTTTGGCCTTCACGCTGAGATCTCCTCCCTGAGCTCTCTAGCTCTCCCAACAATTGGCAAGTGCACCCAGTGGCACCACACCAGACAGTCTCCCTGAGCATGGCTAGGCCAGGCCTAGTCCCCGTGTCCCCTTGGTCTCTCTCGGCCTTTGCCTCCCTTAGGCCCTCCACTGCATGTCGACCCCCTGGGGTGCAAGGGGTCTTCCTGGAATGGCCAGTGTGTGGCGTGTGTCTTTTGGTGGCTCCGAGACTGCCTCCACAGAGGCTGGCTGGCAAGGGGAACACTGGGGCTGAGAGGAAAATCAGCATTGTGCGTCCGGGGCAGCAGGCTAGCTGTGGCTTCCAAACTGCCTGCATAGCACGCGTGTGGCCGTCTCCTCTTCCCTGGTGGAAAGCCTCCCTGAGAACTTAGGAGGCTAGCTGAAAGACACAGGTGCTTTCCATTCCTTGCTAGGACTTCACCGACAGCCCTCGCTCTCTGACTGGTGAGTTGGCACCTTCACCAGAGGCCTCCCAGGGAGCTGCCCCATCCCCATCCAGAAGGGAAACCAGCCGTTGGCAAGCAAACTCAGGCAGAGAAGTCTTGCCAGGGGAGAGGTTTCCCGAAGGATCCCATGCTTCAGTTCACACCCTTTTCCATGGGGGAAGCCGGGGTGTCCCAAATCTCTCCCACGCTTCAGAACCTCCTCCAGCAGCAGGGAGGCTTGCAGTCACCGTTGGGTGCCAAGGGGTGTTCCAGGCAGGCAGCTCTCCATGGAGAGAAAGGCTTCCCAGCTAGCAAGCTGCCTCAGGAGCATTGCTGGAGTGCGGGTATGAGTACCCGTGGGGTCGCCTTGAGGGTGGCTCCTGGAGCTGCATGGACGCAAACCCCGTGCTGAGCACACACCCAGGCAAGACTTAGCACACGTCTCAGCACCTCAAGCAGATCATGGCAGATGCCTCCGGCCTGCACTCAATAGACAGGTTGCCCTGTGCATTGCTGGGGAGGCCCTGGCACGTCAGAGTTTCCCATGGGTCCAGCTACAGCCTTCTCCCTCTTAGGCCATGCACAGATCCTCTCCAGAGCTACGCTGTGTGTGGAAGTTCGCAAGGTGTGGCATGTGCTTGTCTTTCACTGCTTGGAACCTGCACACACCCAGACTGTGTGTGTCAACATTCACAGTGGGGCCTGATGGCAAGCAATCCTTAGCCCACTGCAAAGCGGGAGAGAGGCGGCCTTTCTGCTCAGGGCCAAACACCCTGCTGCTAGTCTGCTTCCCTGCGGGCTAACCTCTGTGAGGGAAAGGCCGTCTGGGCCCTGAAACGCAAGCACCTGGCCACCCACTCCTAGGTGCTCCTTTGCAACGCTGTCTTTTGGAAAGGCATCCTTCTCCTGGAGCCACCGTGTGAGCTGCCTTTGGAAGCCCACAAGAGGCAGGAAGCAGCTTGCAGGAAACCTTGCTCATTGAGGGCCTTGCCCTTGAATATGCTTTGCAAGGAGGCAAGGAGGCCTCGGGTCCACTCGCTTTTCCAATGGGGAACAGCGAGTGCTGAAGAGCTCTGTTCTGGCTCCAAGGCAGCCTGCAGCTCAGGCGCCCGTGGAATGGGCTTGGTTGGTAGAGCACAGCCCTCAGCAGGGCTCTCCAGTGTGTCTAGCCAGAGAGCCCCGTGCTTTGAACCGGCCTCAGGAATGCAGCTCTAGGGAGCTTTCCCCCTCCCTGCTTGCCTGTCTGGGTGACCACCTTGGAGAGGCCTGCTCCAAACTCGGGCTTTGGCCTTCACGCTGAGATCTCCTCCCTGAGCTCTCTAGCTCTCCCAACAATTGGCAAGTGCACCCAGTGGCACCACACCAGACAGTCTCCCTGAGCATGGCTAGGCCAGGCCTAGTCCCCGTGTCCCCTTGGTCTCTCTCGGCCTTTGCCTCCCTTAGGCCCTCCACTGCATGTCGACCCCCTGGGGTGCAAGGGGTCTTCCTGGAATGGCCAGTGTGTGGCGTGTGTCTTTTGGTGGCTCCGAGACTGCCTCCACAGAGGCTGGCTGGCAAGGGGAACACTGGGGCTGAGAGGAAAATCAGCATTGTGCGTCCGGGGCAGCAGGCTAGCTGTGGCTTCCAAACTGCCTGCATAGCCCCCGTGTGGCCGTCTCCTCTTCCCTGGTGGAAAGCCTCCCTGAGAACTTAGGAGGCTAGCTGACAGACACAGGTGCTTTCCATTCCTTGCTAGGACTTCACCGACAGCCCTCGCTCTCTGACTGGTGAGTTGGCACCTTCACCAGAGGCCTCCCAGGGAGCTGCCCCATCCCCATCCAGAAAGGAAACCAGCCGTTGGCAAGCAAACTCAGGCAGAGAAGTCTTGCCAGGAGAGAGGTTTCCCGAAGGATCCCATGCTTCAGTCCACACCCTTTTCCATGGGGGAAGCCGGGGTGTCCCAAATCTTTCCCACGCTTCAGAACCCCCTCCAGCAGCAGGGAGGCTTGCAGTCACCGTTGGGTGCCAAGGGGTGTTCCAGGCAGGCAGCTCTCCATGGAGAGAAAGGCTTCCCAGCTAGCAAGCTGCCTCAGGAGCATTGCTGGAGTGCGGGTGTGAGTACCCGTGGGGTCGCCTTGAGGGTGGCTCCTGGAGCTGCATGGACGCAAACCCCGTACTGAGCACACACCCAGGCAAGACTTAGCACACGTCTCAGCACCTCAAGCAGATCATGGCAGATGCCTCCTGCCTGCACTCAATAGACAGGTTGCCCTGTGCATTGCTGGGGAGGCCCTGGCACGTCAGAGTTTCCCATGGGCCCAGCTACAGCCTTCTCCCTCTTAGGCCATGCACAGATCCTCTCCAGAGCTACGCTGTGTGTGGAAGTTCGCAAGGTGTGGCATGTGCTTCTCTTTCACTGCTTGGAACCTGCACACACCCAGACTGTGTGTGTCAACATTCACAGTGGGGCCTGATGGCAAGCAATCCTTAGCCCACTGCAAAGCGGGAGAGAGGCGGCCTTTCTGCTCAGGGCCAAACACCCTGCTGCTAGTCTGCTTCCCTGCGGGCTAACCTCTGTGAGGGAAAGGCCGTCTGGGCCCTGAAACGCAAGCACCTGGCCACCCACTCCTAGGTGCTCCTTTGCAACGCTGTCTTTTGGAAAGGCATCCTTCTCCTGGAGCCACCGTGTGAGCTGCCTTTGGAAGCCCACAAGAGGCAGGAAGCAGCTTGCAGGAAACCTTGCTCATTGAGGGCCTTGCCCTTGAATATGCTTTGCAAGGAGGCAAGGAGGCCTCGGGTCCACTCGCTTTTCCAATGGGGAACAGCGAGTGCTGAAGAGCTCTGTTCTGGCTCCAAGGCAGCCTGCAGCTCAGGCGCCCGTGGAATGGGCTTGGTTGGTAGAGCACAGCCCTCAGCAGGGCTCTCCAGTGTGTCTAGCCAGAGAGCCCCGTGCTTTGAACCGGCCTCAGGAATGCAGCTCTAGGGAGCTTTCCCCCTCCCTGCTTGCCTGTCTGGGTGACCACCTTGGAGAGGCCTGCTCCAAACTCGGGCTTTGGCCTTCACGCTGAGATCTCCTCCCTGAGCTCTCTAGCTCTCCCAACAATTGGCAAGTGCACCCAGTGGCACCACACCAGACAGTCTCCCTGAGCATGGCTAGGCCAGGCCTAGTCCCCGTGTCCCCTTGGTCTCTCTCGGCCTTTGCCTCCCTTAGGCCCTCCACTGCATGTCGACCCCCTGGGGTGCAAGGGGTCTTCCTGGAATGGCCAGTGTGTGGCGTGTGTCTTTTGGTGGCTCCGAGACTGCCTCCACAGAGGCTGGCTGGCAAGGGGAACACTGGGGCTGAGAGGAAAATCAGCATTGTGCGTCCGGGGCAGCAGGCTAGCTGTGGCTTCCAAACTGCCTGCATAGCCCCCGTGTGGCCGTCTCCTCTTCCCTGGTGGAAAGCCTCCCTGAGAACTTAGGAGGCTAGCTGAAAGACACAGGTGCTTTCCATTCCTTGCTAGGACTTCACCGACAGCCCTCGCTCTCTGACTGGTGAGTTGGCACCTTCACCAGAGGCCTCCCAGGGAGCTGCCCCATCCCCATCCAGAAAGGAAACCAGCCGTTGGCAAGCAAACTCAGGCAGAGAAGTCTTGCCAGGGGAGAGGTTTCCCGAAGGAGCCCATGCTTCAGTTCACACCCTTTTCCATGGGGGAAGCCGGGGTGTCCCAAATCTCTCCCACGCTTCAGAACCTCCTCCAGCAGCAGGGAGGCTTGCAGTCACCGTTGGGTGCCAAGGGGTGTTCCAGGCAGGCAGCTCTCCATGGAGAGAAAGGCTTCCCAGCTAGCAAGCTGCCTCAGGAGCATTGCTGGAGTGCGGGTGTGAGTACCCGTGGGGTCGCCTTGAGGGTGGCTCCTGGAGCTGCATGGACGCAAACCCCGTGCTGAGCACACACCCAGGCAAGACTTAGCACACGTCTCAGCACCTCAAGCAGATCATGGCAGATGCCTCCTGCCTGCACTCAATAGACAGGTTGCCCTGTGCATTGCTGGGGAGGCCCTGGCACGTCAGAGTTTCCCATGGGCCCAGCTACAGCCTTCTCCCTCTTAGGCCATGCACAGATCCTCTCCAGAGCTACGCTGTGTGTGGAAGTTCGCAAGGTGTGGCATGTGCTTGTCTTTCACTGCTTGGAACCTGCACACACCCAGACTGTGTGTGTCAACATTCACAGTGGGGCCTGATGGCAAGCAATCCTTAGCCCACTGCAAAGCGGGAGAGAGGCGGCCTTTCTGCTCAGGGCCAAACACCCTGCTGCTAGTCTGCTTCCCTGCGGGCTAACCTCTGTGAGGGAAAGGCCGTCTGGGCCCTGAAACGCAAGCACCTGGCCACCCACTCCTAGGTGCTCCTTTGCAACGCTGTCTTTTGGAAAGGCATCCTTCTCCTGGAGCCACCGTGTGAGCTGCCTTTGGAAGCCCACAAGAGGCAGGAAGCAGCTTGCAGGAAACCTTGCTCATTGAGGGCCTTGCCCTTGAATATGCTTTGCAAGGAGGCAAGGAGGCCTCGGGTCCACTCGCTTTTCCAATGGGGAACAGCGAGTGCTGAAGAGCTCTGTTCTGGCTCCAAGGCAGCCTGCAGCTCAGGCGCCCGTGGAATGGGCTTGGTTGGTAGAGCACAGCCCTCAGCAGGGCTCTCCAGTGTGTCTAGCCAGAGAGCCCCGTGCTTTGAACCGGCCTCAGGAATGCAGCTCTAGGGAGCTTTCCCCCTCCCTGCTTGCCTGTCCGGGTGACCACCTTGGAGAGGCCTGCTCCAAACTCGGGCTTTGGCCTTCACGCTGAGATCTCCTCCCTGAGCTCTCTAGCTCTCCCAACAATTGGCAAGTGCACCCAGTGGCACCACACCAGACAGTCTCCCTGAGCATGGCTAGGCCAGGCCTAGTCCCCGTGTCCCCTTGGTCTCTCTCGGCCTTTGCCTCCCTTAGGCCCTCCACTGCATGTCGACCCCCTGGGGTGCAAGGGGTCTTCCTGGAATGGCCAGTGTGTGGCGTGTGTCTTTTGGTGGCTCCGAGACTGCCTCCACAGAGGCTGGCTGGCAAGGGGAACACTGGGGCTGAGAGGAAAATCAGCATTGTGCGTCCGGGGCAGCAGGCTAGCTGTGGCTTCCAAACTGCCTGCATAGCACGCGTGTGGCCGTCTCCTCTTCCCTGGTGGAAAGCCTCCCTGAGAACTTAGGAGGCTAGCTGAAAGACACAGGTGCTTTCCATTCCTTGCTAGGACTTCACCGACAGCCCTCGCTCTCTGACTGGTGAGTTGGCACCTTCACCAGAGGCCTCCCAGGGAGCTGCCCCATCCCCATCCAGAAGGGAAACCAGCCGTTGGCAAGCAAACTCAGGCAGAGAAGTCTTGCCAGGGGAGAGGTTTCCCGAAGGATCCCATGCTTCAGTTCACACCCTTTTCCATGGGGGAAGCCGGGGTGTCCCAAATCTCTCCCACGCTTCAGAACCTCCTCCAGCAGCAGGGAGGCTTGCAGTCACCGTTGGGTGCCAAGGGGTGTTCCAGGCAGGCAGCTCTCCATGGAGAGAAAGGCTTCCCAGCTAGCAAGCTGCCTCAGGAGCATTGCTGGAGTGCGGGTATGAGTACCTGTGGGGTCGCCTTGAGGGTGGCTCCTGGAGCTGCATGGACGCAAACCCCGTGCTGAGCACACACCCAGGCAAGACTTAGCACACGTCTCAGCACCTCAAGCAGATCATGGCAGATGCCTCCGGCCTGCACTCAATAGACAGGTTGCCCTGTGCATTGCTGGGGAGGCCCTGGCACGTCAGAGTTTCCCATGGGTCCAGCTACAGCCTTCTCCCTCTTAGGCCATGCACAGATCCTCTCCAGAGCTACGCTGTGTGTGGAAGTTCGCAAGGTGTGGCATGTGCTTCTCTTTCACTGCTTGGAACCTGCACACACCCAGACTGTGTGTGTCAACATTCACAGTGGGGCCTGATGGCAAGCAATCCTTAGCCCACTGCAAAGCGGGAGAGAGGCGGCCTTTCTGCTCAGGGCCAAACACCCTGCTGCTAGTCTGCTTCCCTGCGGGCTAACCTCTGTGAGGGAAAGGCCGTCTGGGCCCTGAAACGCAAGCACCTGGCCACCCACTCCTAGGTGCTCCTTTGCAACGCTGTCTTTTGGAAAGGCATCCTTCTCCTGGAGCCACCGTGTGAGCTGCCTTTGGAAGCCCACAAGAGGCAGGAAGCAGCTTGCAGGAAACCTTGCTCATTGAGGGCCTTGCCCTTGAATATGCTTTGCAAGGAGGCAAGGAGGCCTCGGGTCCACTCGCTTTTCCAATGGGGAACAGCGAGTGCTGAAGAGCTCTGTTCTGGCTCCAAGGCAGCCTGCAGCTCAGGCGCCCGTGGAATGGGCTTGGTTGGTAGAGCACAGCCCTCAGCAGGGCTCTCCAGTGTGTCTAGCCAGAGAGCCCCGTGCTTTGAACCGGCCTCAGGAATGCAGCTCTAGGGAGCTTTCCCCCTCCCTGCTTGCCTGTCTGGGTGACCACCTTGGAGAGGCCTGCTCCAAACTCGGGCTTTGGCCTTCACGCTGAGATCTCCTCCCTGAGCTCTCTAGCTCTCCCAACAATTGGCAAGTGCACCCAGTGGCACCACACCAGACAGTCTCCCTGAGCATGGCTAGGCCAGGCCTAGTCCCCGTGTCCCCTTGGTCTCTCTCGGCCTTTGCCTCCCTTAGGCCCTCCACTGCATGTCGACCCCCTGGGGTGCAAGGGGTCTTCCTGGAATGGCCAGTGTGTGGCGTGTGTCTTTTGGTGGCTCCGAGACTGCCTCCACAGAGGCTGGCTGGCAAGGGGAACACTGGGGCTGAGAGGAAAATCAGCATTGTGCGTCCGGGGCAGCAGGCTAGCTGTGGCTTCCAAACTGCCTGCATAGCCCCCGTGTGGCCGTCTCCTCTTCCCTGGTGGAAAGCCTCCCTGAGAACTTAGGAGGCTAGCTGACAGACACAGGTGCTTTCCATTCCTTGCTAGGACTTCACCGACAGCACACGCTCTCTGACTGGTGAGTTGGCACCTTCACCAGAGGCCTCCCAGGGAGCTGCCCCATCCCCATCCAGAAAGGAAACCAGCCGTTGGCAAGCAAACTCAGGCAGAGAAGTCTTGCCAGGAGAGAGGTTTCCCGAAGGATCCCATGCTTCAGTCCACACCCTTTTCCATGGGGGAAGCCGGGGTGTCCCAAATCTTTCCCACGCTTCAGAACCCCCTCCAGCAGCAGGGAGGCTTGCAGTCACCGTTGGGTGCCAAGGGGTGTTCCAGGCAGGCAGCTCTCCATGGAGAGAAAGGCTTCCCAGCTAGCAAGCTGCCTCAGGAGCATTGCTGGAGTGCGGGTGTGAGTACCCGTGGGGTCGCCTTGAGGGTGGCTCCTGGAGCTGCATGGACGCAAACCCCGTACTGAGCACACACCCAGGCAAGACTTAGCACACGTCTCAGCACCTCAAGCAGATCATGGCAGATGCCTCCTGCCTGCACTCAATAGACAGGTTGCCCTGTGCATTGCTGGGGAGGCCCTGGCACGTCAGAGTTTCCCATGGGCCCAGCTACAGCCTTCTCCCTCTTAGGCCATGCACAGATCCTCTCCAGAGCTACGCTGTGTGTGGAAGTTCGCAAGGTGTGGCATGTGCTTCTCTTTCACTGCTTGGAACCTGTACACACCCAGACTGTGTGTGTCAACATTCACAGTGGGGCCTGATGGCAAGCAATCCTTAGCCCACTGCAAAGCGGGAGAGAGGCGGCCTTTCTGCTCAGGGCCAAACACCCTGCTGCTAGTCTGCTTCCCTGCGGGCTAACCTCTGTGAGGGAAAGGCCGTCTGGGCCCTGAAACGCAAGCACCTGGCCACCCACTCCTAGGTGCTCCTTTGCAACGCTGTCTTTTGGAAAGGCATCCTTCTCCTGGAGCCACCGTGTGAGCTGCCTTTGGAAGCCCACAAGAGGCAGGAAGCAGCTTGCAGGAAACCTTGCTCATTGAGGGCCTTGCCCTTGAATATGCTTTGCAAGGAGGCAAGGAGGCCTCGGGTCCACTCGCTTTTCCAATGGGGAACAGCGAGTGCTGAAGAGCTCTGTTCTGGCTCCAAGGCAGCCTGCAGCTCAGGCGCCTGTGGAATGGGCTTGGTTGGTAGAGCACAGCCCTCAGCAGGGCTCTCCAGTGTGTCTAGCCAGAGAGCCCCGTGCTTTGAACCGGCCTCAGGAATGCAGCTCTAGGGAGCTTTCCCCCTCCCTGCTTGCCTGTCTGGGTGACCACCTTGGAGAGGCCTGCTCCAAACTCGGGCTTTGGCCTTCACGCTGAGATCTGCTCCCTGAGCTCTCTAGCTCTCCCAACAATTGGCAAGTGCACCCAGTGGCACCACACCAGACAGTCTCCCTGAGCATGGCTAGGCCAGGCCTAGTCCCCGTGTCCCCTTGGTCTCTCTCGGCCTTTGCCTCCCTTAGGCCCTCCACTGCATGTCGACCCCCTGGGGTGCAAGGGGTCTTCCTGGAATGGCCAGTGTGTGGCGTGTGTCTTTTGGTGGCTCCGAGACTGCCTCCACAGAGGCTGGCTGGCAAGGGGAACACTGGGGCTGAGAGGAAAATCAGCATTGTGCGTCCGGGGCAGCAGGCTAGCTGTGGCTTCCAAACTGCCTGCATAGCCCCCGTGTGGCCGTCTCCTCTTCCCTGGTGGAAAGCCTCCCTGAGAACTTAGGAGGCTAGCTGAAAGACACAGGTGCTTTCCATTCCTTGCTAGGACTTCACCGACAGCCCTCGCTCTCTGACTGGTGAGTTGGCACCTTCACCAGAGGCCTCCCAGGGAGCTGCCCCATCCCCATCCAGAAAGGAAACCAGCCGTTGGCAAGCAAACTCAGGCAGAGAAGTCTTGCCAGGAGAGAGGTTTCCCGAAGGATCCCATGCTTCAGTTCACACCCTTTTCCATGGGGGAAGCCGGGGTGTCCCAAATCTTTCCCACGCTTCAGAACCCCCTCCAGCAGCAGGGAGGCTTGCAGTCACCGTTGGGTGCCAAGGGGTGTTCCAGGCAGGCAGCTCTCCATGGAGAGAAAGGCTTCCCAGCTAGCAAGCTGCCTCAGGAGCATTGCTGGAGTGCGGGTGTGAGTACCCGTGGGGTCGCCTTGAGGGTGGCTCCTGGAGCTGCATGGACGCAAACCCCGTACTGAGCACACACCCAGGCAAGACTTAGCACACGTCTCAGCACCTCAAGCAGATCATGGCAGATGCCTCCTGCCTGCACTCAATAGACAGGTTGCCCTGTGCATTGCTGGGGAGGCCCTGGCACGTCAGAGTTTCCCATGGGCCCAGCTACAGCCTTCTCCCTCTTAGGCCATGCACAGATCCTCTCCAGAGCTACGCTGTGTGTGGAAGTTCGCAAGGTGTGGCATGTGCTTCTCTTTCACTGCTTGGAACCTGCACACACCCAGACTGTGTGTGTCAACATTCACAGTGGGGCCTGATGGCAAGCAATCCTTAGCCCACTGCAAAGCGGGAGAGAGGCGGCCTTTCTGCTCAGGGCCAAACACCCTGCTGCTAGTCTGCTTCCCTGCGGGCTAACCTCTGTGAGGGAAAGGCCGTCTGGGCCCTGAAACGCAAGCACCTGGCCACCCACTCCTAGGTGCTCCTTTGCAACGCTGTCTTTTGGAAAGGCATCCTTCTCCTGGAGCCACCGTGTGAGCTGCCTTTGGAAGCCCACAAGAGGCAGGAAGCAGCTTGCAGGAAACCTTGCTCATTGAGGGCCTTGCCCTTGAATATGCTTTGCAAGGAGGCAAGGAGGCCTCGGGTCCACTCGCTTTTCCAATGGGGAACAGCGAGTGCTGAAGAGCTCTGTTCTGGCTCCAAGGCAGCCTGCAGCTCAGGCGCCCGTGGAATGGGCTTGGTTGGTAGAGCACAGCCCTCAGCAGGGCTCTCCAGTGTGTCTAGCCAGAGAGCCCCGTGCTTTGAACCGGCCTCAGGAATGCAGCTCTAGGGAGCTTTCCCCCTCCCTGCTTGCCTGTCTGGGTGACCACCTTGGAGAGGCCTGCTCCAAACTCGGGCTTTGGCCTTCACGCTGAGATCTCCTCCCTGAGCTCTCTAGCTCTCCCAACAATTGGCAAGTGCACCCAGTGGCACCACACCAGACAGTCTCCCTGAGCATGGCTAGGCCAGGCCTAGTCCCCGTGTCCCCTTGGTCTCTCTCGGCCTTTGCCTCCCTTAGGCCCTCCACTGCATGTCGACCCCCTGGGGTGCAAGGGGTCTTCCTGGAATGGCCAGTGTGTGGCGTGTGTCTTTTGGTGGCTCCGAGACTGCCTCCACAGAGGCTGGCTGGCAAGGGGAACACTGGGGCTGAGAGGAAAATCAGCATTGTGCGTCCGGGGCAGCAGGCTAGCTGTGGCTTCCAAACTGCCTGCATAGCCCCCGTGTGGCCGTCTCCTCTTCCCTGGTGGAAAGCCTCCCTGAGAACTTAGGAGGCTAGCTGACAGACACAGGTGCTTTCCATTCCTTGCTAGGACTTCACCGACAGCACACGCTCTCTGACTGGTGAGTTGGCACCTTCACCAGAGGCCTCCCAGGGAGCTGCCCCATCCCCATCCAGAAAGGAAACCAGCCGTTGGCAAGCAAACTCAGGCAGAGAAGTCTTGCCAGGAGAGAGGTTTCCCGAAGGATCCCATGCTTCAGTCCACACCCTTTTCCATGGGGGAAGCCGGGGTGTCCCAAATCTTTCCCACGCTTCAGAACCCCCTCCAGCAGCAGGGAGGCTTGCAGTCACCGTTGGGTGCCAAGGGGTGTTCCAGGCAGGCAGCTCTCCATGGAGAGAAAGGCTTCCCAGCTAGCAAGCTGCCTCAGGAGCATTGCTGGAGTGCGGGTGTGAGTACCCGTGGGGTCGCCTTGAGGGTGGCTCCTGGAGCTGCATGGACGCAAACCCCGTACTGAGCACACACCCAGGCAAGACTTAGCACACGTCTCAGCACCTCAAGCAGATCATGGCAGATGCCTCCTGCCTGCACTCAATAGACAGGTTGCCCTGTGCATTGCTGGGGAGGCCCTGGCACGTCAGAGTTTCCCATGGGCCCAGCTACAGCCTTCTCCCTCTTAGGCCATGCACAGATCCTCTCCAGAGCTACGCTGTGTGTGGAAGTTCGCAAGGTGTGGCATGTGCTTCTCTTTCACTGCTTGGAACCTGCACACACCCAGACTGTGTGTGTCAACATTCACAGTGGGGCCTGATGGCAAGCAATCCTTAGCCCACTGCAAAGCGGGAGAGAGGCGGCCTTTCTGCTCAGGGCCAAACACCCTGCTGCTAGTCTGCTTCCCTGCGGGCTAACCTCTGTGAGGGAAAGGCCGTCTGGGCCCTGAAACGCAAGCACCTGGCCACCCACTCCTAGGTGCTCCTTTGCAACGCTGTCTTTTGGAAAGGCATCCTTCTCCTGGAGCCACCGTGTGAGCTGCCTTTGGAAGCCCACAAGAGGCAGGAAGCAGCTTGCAGGAAACCTTGCTCATTGAGGGCCTTGCCCTTGAATATGCTTTGCAAGGAGGCAAGGAGGCCTCGGGTCCACTCGCTTTTCCAATGGGGAACAGCGAGTGCTGAAGAGCTCTGTTCTGGCTCCAAGGCAGCCTGCAGCTCAGGCGCCCGTGGAATGGGCTTGGTTGGTAGAGCACAGCCCTCAGCAGGGCTCTCCAGTGTGTCTAGCCAGAGAGCCCCGTGCTTTGAACCGGCCTCAGGAATGCAGCTCTAGGGAGCTTTCCCCCTCCCTGCTTGCCTGTCTGGGTGACCACCTTGGAGAGGCCTGCTCCAAACTCGGGCTTTGGCCTTCACGCTGAGATCTGCTCCCTGAGCTCTCTAGCTCTCCCAACAATTGGCAAGTGCACCCAGTGGCACCACACCAGACAGTCTCCCTGAGCATGGCTAGGCCAGGCCTAGTCCCCGTGTCCCCTTGGTCTCTCTCGGCCTTTGCCTCCCTTAGGCCCTCCACTGCATGTCGACCCCCTGGGGTGCAAGGGGTCTTCCTGGAATGGCCAGTGTGTGGCGTGTGTCTTTTGGTGGCTCCGAGACTGCCTCCACAGAGGCTGGCTGGCAAGGGGAACACTGGGGCTGAGAGGAAAATCAGCATTGTGCGTCCGGGGCAGCAGGCTAGCTGTGGCTTCCAAACTGCCTGCATAGCCCCCGTGTGGCCGTCTCCTCTTCCCTGGTGGAAAGCCTCCCTGAGAACTTAGGAGGCTAGCTGAAAGACACAGGTGCTTTCCATTCCTTGCTAGGACTTCACCGACAGCCCTCGCTCTCTGACTGGTGAGTTGGCACCTTCACCAGAGGCCTCCCAGGGAGCTGCCCCATCCCCATCCAGAAAGGAAACCAGCCGTTGGCAAGCAAACTCAGGCAGAGAAGTCTTGCCAGGGGAGAGGTTTCCCGAAGGAGCCCATGCTTCAGTTCACACCCTTTTCCATGGGGGAAGCCGGGGTGTCCCAAATCTCTCCCACGCTTCAGAACCTCCTCCAGCAGCAGGGAGGCTTGCAGTCACCGTTGGGTGCCAAGGGGTGTTCCAGGCAGGCAGCTCTCCATGGAGAGAAAGGCTTCCCAGCTAGCAAGCTGCCTCAGGAGCATTGCTGGAGTGCGGGTGTGAGTACCCGTGGGGTCGCCTTGAGGGTGGCTCCTGGAGCTGCATGGACGCAAACCCCGTGCTGAGCACACACCCAGGCAAGACTTAGCACACGTCTCAGCACCTCAAGCAGATCATGGCAGATGCCTCCTGCCTGCACCCAATAGACAGGTTGCCCTGTGCATTGCTGGGGAGGCCCTGGCACGTCAGAGTTTCCCATGGGCCCAGCTACAGCCGTCTCCCTCTTAGGCCATGCACAGATCCTCTCCAGAGCTACGCTGTGTGTGGAAGTTCACAAGGTGTGGCATGTGCTTCTCTTTCACTGCTTGGAACCTGCACACACCCAGACTGTGTGTGTCAACATTCACAGTGGGGCCTGATGGCAAGCAATCCTTAGCCCACTGCAAAGCGGGAGAGAGGCGGCCTTTCTGCTCAGGGCCAAACACCCTGCTGCTAGTCTGCTTCCCTGCGGGCTAACCTCTGTGAGGGAAAGGCCGTCTGGGCCCTGAAACGCAAGCACCTGGCCACCCACTCCTAGGTGCTCCTTTGCAACGCTGTCTTTTGGAAAGGCATCCTTCTCCTGGAGCCACCGTGTGAGCTGCCTTTGGAAGCCCACAAGAGGCAGGAAGCAGCTTGCAGGAAACCGTGCTCATTGAGGGCCTTGCCCTTGAATATGCTTTGCAAGGAGGCAAGGAGGCCTCGGGTCCACTCGCTTTTCCAATGGGGAACAGCGAGTGCTGAAGAGCTCTGTTCTGGCTCCAAGGCAGCCTGCAGCTCAGGCGCCCGTGGAATGGGCTTGGTTGGTAGAGCACAGCCCTCAGCAGGGCTCTCCAGTGTGTCTAGCCAGAGAGCCCCGTGCTTTGAACCGGCCTCAGGAATGCAGCTCTAGGGAGCTTTCCCCCTCCCTGCTTGCCTGTCTGGGTGACCACCTTGGAGAGGCCTGCTCCAAACTCGGGCTTTGGCCTTCACGCTGAGATCTCCTCCCTGAGCTCTCTAGCTCTCCCAACAATTGGCAAGTGCACCCAGTGGCACCACACCAGACAGTCTCCCTGAGCATGGCTAGGCCAGGCCTAGTCCCCGTGTCCCCTTGGTCTCTCTCGGCCTTTGCCTCCCTTAGGCCCTCCACTGCATGTCGACCCCCTGGGGTGCAAGGGGTCTTCCTGGAATGGCCAGTGTGTGGCGTGTGTCTTTTGGTGGCTCCGAGACTGCCTCCACAGAGGCTGGCTGGCAAGGGGAACACTGGGGCTGAGAGGAAAATCAGCATTGTGCGTCCGGGGCAGCAGGCTAGCTGTGGCTTCCAAACTGCCTGCATAGCCCCCGTGTGGCCGTCTCCTCTTCCCTGGTGGAAAGCCTCCCTGAGAACTTAGGAGGCTAGCTGAAAGACACAGGTGCTTTCCATTCCTTGCTAGGACTTCACCGACAGCCCTCGCTCTCTGACTGGTGAGTTGGCACCTTCACCAGAGGCCTCCCAGGGAGCTGCCCCATCCCCATCCAGAAAGGAAACCAGCCGTTGGCAAGCAAACTCAGGCAGAGAAGTCTTGCCAGGAGAGAGGTTTCCCGAAGGATCCCATGCTTCAGTTCACACCCTTTTCCATGGGGGAAGCCGGGGTGTCCCAAATCTTTCCCACGCTTCAGAACCCCCTCCAGCAGCAGGGAGGCTTGCAGTCACCGTTGGGTGCCAAGGGGTGTTCCAGGCAGGCAGCTCTCCATGGAGAGAAAGGCTTCCCAGCTAGCAAGCTGCCTCAGGAGCATTGCTGGAGTGCGGGTGTGAGTACCCGTGGGGTCGCCTTGAGGGTGGCTCCTGGAGCTGCATGGACGCAAACCCCGTACTGAGCACACACCCAGGCAAGACTTAGCACACGTCTCAGCACCTCAAGCAGATCATGGCAGATG
Source organism: Hippopotamus amphibius kiboko (assembly GCF_030028045.1). Lineage (NCBI taxonomy): Eukaryota > Metazoa > Chordata > Mammalia > Artiodactyla > Hippopotamidae > Hippopotamus > Hippopotamus amphibius. Next base: position 32,565,677 of record NC_080202.1, on the reverse strand, counting down.
CCTCCTGCCTGCACTCAATAGACAGGTTGCCCTGTGCATTGCTGGGGAGGCCCTGGCACGTCAGAGTTTCCCATGGGCCCAGCTACAGCCTTCTCCCTCTTAGGCCATGCACAGATCCTCTCCAGAGCTACGCTGTGTGTGGAAGTTCGCAAGGTGTGGCATGTGCTTCTCTTTCACTGCTTGGAACCTGCACACACCCAGACTGTGTGTGTCAACATTCACAGTGGGGCCTGATGGCAAGCAATCCTTAGCCCACTGCAAAGCGGGAGAGAGGCGGCCTTTCTGCTCAGGGCCAAACACCCTGCTGCTAGTCTGCTTCCCTGCGGGCTAACCTCTGTGAGGGAAAGGCCGTCTGGGCCCTGAAACGCAAGCACCTGGCCACCCACTCCTAGGTGCTCCTTTGCAACGCTGTCTTTTGGAAAGGCATCCTTCTCCTGGAGCCACCGTGTGAGCTGCCTTTGGAAGCCCACAAGAGGCAGGAAGCAGCTTGCAGGAAACCGTGCTCATTGAGGGCCTTGCCCTTGAATATGCTTTGCAAGGAGGCAAGGAGGCCTCGGGTCCACTCGCTTTTCCAATGGGGAACAGCGAGTGCTGAAGAGCTCTGTTCTGGCTCCAAGGCAGCCTGCAGCTCAGGCGCCCATGGAATGGGCTTGGTTGGTAGAGCACAGCCCTCAGCAGGGCTCTCCAGTGTGTCTAGCCAGAGAGCCCCGTGCTTTGAACCGGCCTCAGGAATGCAGCTCTAGGGAGCTTTCCCCCTCCCTGCTTGCCTGTCTGGGTGACCACCTTGGAGAGGCCTGCTCCAAACTCGGGCTTTGGCCTTCACGCTGAGATCTGCTCCCTGAGCTCTCTAGCTCTCCCAACAATTGGCAAGTGCACCCAGTGGCACCACACCAGACAGTCTCCCTGAGCATGGCTAGGCCAGGCCTAGTCCCCGTGTCCCCTTGGTCTCTCTCGGCCTTTGCCTCCCTTAGGCCCTCCACTGCATGTCGACCCCCTGGGGTGCAAGGGGTCTTCCTGGAATGGCCAGTGTGTGGCGTGTGTCTTTTGGTGGCTCCGAGACTGCCTCCACAGAGGCTGGCTGGCAAGGGGAACACTGGGGCTGAGAGGAAAATCAGCATTGTGCGTCCGGGGCAGCAGGCTAGCTGTGGCTTCCAAACTGCCTGCATAGCCCCCGTGTGGCCGTCTCCTCTTCCCTGGTGGAAAGCCTCCCTGAGAACTTAGGAGGCTAGCTGAAAGACACAGGTGCTTTCCATTCCTTGCTAGGACTTCACCGACAGCCCTCGCTCTCTGACTGGTGAGTTGGCACCTTCACCAGAGGCCTCCCAGGGAGCTGCCCCATCCCCATCCAGAAAGGAAACCAGCCGTTGGCAAGCAAACTCAGGCAGAGAAGTCTTGCCAGGAGAGAGGTTTCCCGAAGGAGCCCATGCTTCAGTTCACACCCTTTTCCATGGGGGAAGCCGGGGTGTCCCAAATCTCTCCCACGCTTCAGAACCTCCTCCAGCAGCAGGGAGGCTTGCAGTCACCGTTGGGTGCCAAGGGGTGTTCCAGGCAGGCAGCTCTCCATGGAGAGAAAGGCTTCCCAGCTAGCAAGCTGCCTCAGGAGCATTGCTGGAGTGCGGGTGTGAGTACCCGTGGGGTCGCCTTGAGGGTGGCTCCTGGAGCTGCATGGACGCAAACCCCGTGCTGAGCACACACCCAGGCAAGACTTAGCACACGTCTCAGCACCTCAAGCAGATCATGGCAGATGCCTCCTGCCTGCACTCAATAGACAGGTTGCCCTGTGCATTGCTGGGGAGGCCCTGGCACGTCAGAGTTTCCCATGGGCCCAGCTACAGCCTTCTCCCTCTTAGGCCATGCACAGATCCTCTCCAGAGCTACGCTGTGTGTGGAAGTTCGCAAGGTGTGGCATGTGCTTGTCTTTCACTGCTTGGAACCTGCACACACCCAGACTGTGTGTGTCAACATTCACAGTGGGGCCTGATGGCAAGCAATCCTTAGCCCACTGCAAAGCGGGAGAGAGGCGGCCTTTCTGCTCAGGGCCAAACACCCTGCTGCTAGTCTGCTTCCCTGCGGGCTAACCTCTGTGAGGGAAAGGCCGTCTGGGCCCTGAAACGCAAGCACCTGGCCACCCACTCCTAGGTGCTCCTTTGCAACGCTGTCTTTTGGAAAGGCATCCTTCTCCTGGAGCCACCGTGTGAGCTGCCTTTGGAAGCCCACAAGAGGCAGGAAGCAGCTTGCAGGAAACCTTGCTCATTGAGGGCCTTGCCCTTGAATATGCTTTGCAAGGAGGCAAGGAGGCCTCGGGTCCACTCGCTTTTCCAATGGGGAACAGCGAGTGCTGAAGAGCTCTGTTCTGGCTCCAAGGCAGCCTGCAGCTCAGGCGCCCGTGGAATGGGCTTGGTTGGTAGAGCACAGCCCTCAGCAGGGCTCTCCAGTGTGTCTAGCCAGAGAGCCCCGTGCTTTGAACCGGCCTCAGGAATGCAGCTCTAGGGAGCTTTCCCCCTCCCTGCTTGCCTGTCCGGGTGACCACCTTGGAGAGGCCTGCTCCAAACTCGGGCTTTGGCCTTCACGCTGAGATCTCCTCCCTGAGCTCTCTAGCTCTCCCAACAATTGGCAAGTGCACCCAGTGGCACCACACCAGACAGTCTCCCTGAGCATGGCTAGGCCAGGCCTAGTCCCCGTGTCCCCTTGGTCTCTCTCGGCCTTTGCCTCCCTTAGGCCCTCCACTGCATGTCGACCCCCTGGGGTGCAAGGGGTCTTCCTGGAATGGCCAGTGTGTGGCGTGTGTCTTTTGGTGGCTCCGAGACTGCCTCCACAGAGGCTGGCTGGCAAGGGGAACACTGGGGCTGAGAGGAAAATCAGCATTGTGCGTCCGGGGCAGCAGGCTAGCTGTGGCTTCCAAACTGCCTGCATAGCACGCGTGTGGCCGTCTCCTCTTCCCTGGTGGAAAGCCTCCCTGAGAACTTAGGAGGCTAGCTGAAAGACACAGGTGCTTTCCATTCCTTGCTAGGACTTCACCGACAGCCCTCGCTCTCTGACTGGTGAGTTGGCACCTTCACCAGAGGCCTCCCAGGGAGCTGCCCCATCCCCATCCAGAAGGGAAACCAGCCGTTGGCAAGCAAACTCAGGCAGAGAAGTCTTGCCAGGGGAGAGGTTTCCCGAAGGATCCCATGCTTCAGTTCACACCCTTTTCCATGGGGGAAGCCGGGGTGTCCCAAATCTCTCCCACGCTTCAGAACCTCCTCCAGCAGCAGGGAGGCTTGCAGTCACCGTTGGGTGCCAAGGGGTGTTCCAGGCAGGCAGCTCTCCATGGAGAGAAAGGCTTCCCAGCTAGCAAGCTGCCTCAGGAGCATTGCTGGAGTGCGGGTATGAGTACCTGTGGGGTCGCCTTGAGGGTGGCTCCTGGAGCTGCATGGACGCAAACCCCGTGCTGAGCACACACCCAGGCAAGACTTAGCACACGTCTCAGCACCTCAAGCAGATCATGGCAGATGCCTCCGGCCTGCACTCAATAGACAGGTTGCCCTGTGCATTGCTGGGGAGGCCCTGGCACGTCAGAGTTTCCCATGGGTCCAGCTACAGCCTTCTCCCTCTTAGGCCATGCACAGATCCTCTCCAGAGCTACGCTGTGTGTGGAAGTTCGCAAGGTGTGGCATGTGCTTCTCTTTCACTGCTTGGAACCTGCACACACCCAGACTGTGTGTGTCAACATTCACAGTGGGGCCTGATGGCAAGCAATCCTTAGCCCACTGCAAAGCGGGAGAGAGGCGGCCTTTCTGCTCAGGGCCAAACACCCTGCTGCTAGTCTGCTTCCCTGCGGGCTAACCTCTGTGAGGGAAAGGCCGTCTGGGCCCTGAAACGCAAGCACCTGGCCACCCACTCCTAGGTGCTCCTTTGCAACGCTGTCTTTTGGAAAGGCATCCTTCTCCTGGAGCCACCGTGTGAGCTGCCTTTGGAAGCCCACAAGAGGCAGGAAGCAGCTTGCAGGAAACCTTGCTCATTGAGGGCCTTGCCCTTGAATATGCTTTGCAAGGAGGCAAGGAGGCCTCGGGTCCACTCGCTTTTCCAATGGGGAACAGCGAGTGCTGAAGAGCTCTGTTCTGGCTCCAAGGCAGCCTGCAGCTCAGGCGCCCGTGGAATGGGCTTGGTTGGTAGAGCACAGCCCTCAGCAGGGCTCTCCAGTGTGTCTAGCCAGAGAGCCCCGTGCTTTGAACCGGCCTCAGGAATGCAGCTCTAGGGAGCTTTCCCCCTCCCTGCTTGCCTGTCTGGGTGACCACCTTGGAGAGGCCTGCTCCAAACTCGGGCTTTGGCCTTCACGCTGAGATCTCCTCCCTGAGCTCTCTAGCTCTCCCAACAATTGGCAAGTGCACCCAGTGGCACCACACCAGACAGTCTCCCTGAGCATGGCTAGGCCAGGCCTAGTCCCCGTGTCCCCTTGGTCTCTCTCGGCCTTTGCCTCCCTTAGGCCCTCCACTGCATGTCGACCCCCTGGGGTGCAAGGGGTCTTCCTGGAATGGCCAGTGTGTGGCGTGTGTCTTTTGGTGGCTCCGAGACTGCCTCCACAGAGGCTGGCTGGCAAGGGGAACACTGGGGCTGAGAGGAAAATCAGCATTGTGCGTCCGGGGCAGCAGGCTAGCTGTGGCTTCCAAACTGCCTGCATAGCCCCCGTGTGGCCGTCTCCTCTTCCCTGGTGGAAAGCCTCCCTGAGAACTTAGGAGGCTAGCTGACAGACACAGGTGCTTTCCATTCCTTGCTAGGACTTCACCGACAGCACACGCTCTCTGACTGGTGAGTTGGCACCTTCACCAGAGGCCTCCCAGGGAGCTGCCCCATCCCCATCCAGAAAGGAAACCAGCCGTTGGCAAGCAAACTCAGGCAGAGAAGTCTTGCCAGGAGAGAGGTTTCCCGAAGGATCCCATGCTTCAGTCCACACCCTTTTCCATGGGGGAAGCCGGGGTGTCCCAAATCTTTCCCACGCTTCAGAACCCCCTCCAGCAGCAGGGAGGCTTGCAGTCACCGTTGGGTGCCAAGGGGTGTTCCAGGCAGGCAGCTCTCCATGGAGAGAAAGGCTTCCCAGCTAGCAAGCTGCCTCAGGAGCATTGCTGGAGTGCGGGTGTGAGTACCCGTGGGGTCGCCTTGAGGGTGGCTCCTGGAGCTGCATGGACGCAAACCCCGTACTGAGCACACACCCAGGCAAGACTTAGCACACGTCTCAGCACCTCAAGCAGATCATGGCAGATGCCTCCTGCCTGCACTCAATAGACAGGTTGCCCTGTGCATTGCTGGGGAGGCCCTGGCACGTCAGAGTTTCCCATGGGCCCAGCTACAGCCTTCTCCCTCTTAGGCCATGCACAGATCCTCTCCAGAGCTACGCTGTGTGTGGAAGTTCGCAAGGTGTGGCATGTGCTTCTCTTTCACTGCTTGGAACCTGCACACACCCAGACTGTGTGTGTCAACATTCACAGTGGGGCCTGATGGCAAGCAATCCTTAGCCCACTGCAAAGCGGGAGAGAGGCGGCCTTTCTGCTCAGGGCCAAACACCCTGCTGCTAGTCTGCTTCCCTGCGGGCTAACCTCTGTGAGGGAAAGGCCGTCTGGGCCCTGAAACGCAAGCACCTGGCCACCCACTCCTAGGTGCTCCTTTGCAACGCTGTCTTTTGGAAAGGCATCCTTCTCCTGGAGCCACCGTGTGAGCTGCCTTTGGAAGCCCACAAGAGGCAGGAAGCAGCTTGCAGGAAACCGTGCTCATTGAGGGCCTTGCCCTTGAATATGCTTTGCAAGGAGGCAAGGAGGCCTCGGGTCCACTCGCTTTTCCAATGGGGAACAGCGAGTGCTGAAGAGCTCTGTTCTGGCTCCAAGGCAGCCTGCAGCTCAGGCGCCCGTGGAATGGGCTTGGTTGGTAGAGCACAGCCCTCAGCAGGGCTCTCCAGTGTGTCTAGCCAGAGAGCCCCGTGCTTTGAACCGGCCTCAGGAATGCAGCTCTAGGGAGCTTTCCCCCTCCCTGCTTGCCTGTCTGGGTGACCACCTTGGAGAGGCCTGCTCCAAACTCGGGCTTTGGCCTTCACGCTGAGATCTCCTCCCTGAGCTCTCTAGCTCTCCCAACAATTGGCAAGTGCACCCAGTGGCACCACACCAGACAGTCTCCCTGAGCATGGCTAGGCCAGGCCTAGTCCCCGTGTCCCCTTGGTCTCTCTCGGCCTTTGCCTCCCTTAGGCCCTCCACTGCATGTCGACCCCCTGGGGTGCAAGGGGTCTTCCTGGAATGGCCAGTGTGTGGCGTGTGTCTTTTGGTGGCTCCGAGACTGCCTCCACAGAGGCTGGCTGGCAAGGGGAACACTGGGGCTGAGAGGAAAATCAGCATTGTGCGTCCGGGGCACCAGGCTAGCTGTGGCTTCCAAACTGCCTGCATAGCCCCCGTGTGGCCGTCTCCTCTTCCCTGGTGGAAAGCCTCCCTGAGAACTTAGGAGGCTAGCTGAAAGACACAGGTGCTTTCCATTCCTTGCTAGGACTTCACCGACAGCCCTCGCTCTCTGACTGGTGAGTTGGCACCTTCACCAGAGGCCTCCCAGGGAGCTGCCCCATCCCCATCCGGAAAGGAAACCAGCCGTTGGCAAGCAAACTCAGGCAGAGAAGTCTTGCCAGGAGAGAGGTTTCCCGAAGGATCCCATGCTTCAGTTCACACCCTTTTCCATGGGGGAAGCCGGGGTGTCCCAAATCTTTCCCACGCTTCAGAACCCCCTCCAGCAGCAGGGAGGCTTGCAGTCACCGTTGGGTGCCAAGGGGTGTTCCAGGCAGGCAGCTCTCCATGGAGAGAAAGGCTTCCCAGCTAGCAAGCTGCCTCAGGAGCATTGCTGGAGTGCGGGTGTGAGTACCCGTGGGGTCGCCTTGAGGGTGGCTCCTGGAGCTGCATGGACGCAAACCCCGTACTGAGCACACACCCAGGCAAGACTTAGCACACGTCTCAGCACCTCAAGCAGATCATGGCAGATGCCTCCTGCCTGCACTCAATAGACAGGTTGCCCTGTGCATTGCTGGGGAGGCCCTGGCACGTCAGAGTTTCCCATGGGCCCAGCTACAGCCTTCTCCCTCTTAGGCCATGCACAGATCCTCTCCAGAGCTACGCTGTGTGTGGAAGTTCGCAAGGTGTGGCATGTGCTTCTCTTTCACTGCTTGGAACCTGCACACACCCAGACTGTGTGTGTCAACATTCACAGTGGGGCCTGATGGCAAGCAATCCTTAGCCCACTGCAAAGCGGGAGAGAGGCGGCCTTTCTGCTCAGGGCCAAACACCCTGCTGCTAGTCTGCTTCCCTGCGGGCTAACCTCTGTGAGGGAAAGGCCGTCTGGGCCCTGAAACGCAAGCACCTGGCCACCCACTCCTAGGTGCTCCTTTGCAACGCTGTCTTTTGGAAAGGCATCCTTCTCCTGGAGCCACCGTGTGAGCTGCCTTTGGAAGCCCACAAGAGGCAGGAAGCAGCTTGCAGGAAACCGTGCTCATTGAGGGCCTTGCCCTTGAATATGCTTTGCAAGGAGGCAAGGAGGCCTCGGGTCCACTCGCTTTTCCAATGGGGAACAGCGAGTGCTGAAGAGCTCTGTTCTGGCTCCAAGGCAGCCTGCAGCTCAGGCGCCCGTGGAATGGGCTTGGTTGGTAGAGCACAGCCCTCAGCAGGGCTCTCCAGTGTGTCTAGCCAGAGAGCCCCGTGCTTTGAACCGGCCTCAGGAATGCAGCTCTAGGGAGCTTTCCCCCTCCCTGCTTGCCTGTCTGGGTGACCACCTTGGAGAGGCCTGCTCCAAACTCGGGCTTTGGCCTTCACGCTGAGATCTCCTCCCTGAGCTCTCTAGCTCTCCCAACAATTGGCAAGTGCACCCAGTGGCACCACACCAGACAGTCTCCCTGAGCATGGCTAGGCCAGGCCTAGTCCCCGTGTCCCCTTGGTCTCTCTCGGCCTTTGCCTCCCTTAGGCCCTCCACTGCATGTCGACCCCCTGGGGTGCAAGGGGTCTTCCTGGAATGGCCAGTGTGTGGCGTGTGTCTTTTGGTGGCTCCGAGACTGCCTCCACAGAGGCTGGCTGGCAAGGGGAACACTGGGGCTGAGAGGAAAATCAGCATTGTGCGTCCGGGGCAGCAGGCTAGCTGTGGCTTCCAAACTGCCTGCATAGCCCCCGTGTGGCCGTCTCCTCTTCCCTGGTGGAAAGCCTCCCTGAGAACTTAGGAGGCTAGCTGACAGACACAGGTGCTTTCCATTCCTTGCTAGGACTTCACCGACAGCACACGCTCTCTGACTGGTGAGTTGGCACCTTCACCAGAGGCCTCCCAGGGAGCTGCCCCATCCCCATCCAGAAAGGAAACCAGCCGTTGGCAAGCAAACTCAGGCAGAGAAGTCTTGCCAGGAGAGAGGTTTCCCGAAGGATCCCATGCTTCAGTCCACACCCTTTTCCATGGGGGAAGCCGGGGTGTCCCAAATCTTTCCCACGCTTCAGAACCCCCTCCAGCAGCAGGGAGGCTTGCAGTCACCGTTGGGTGCCAAGGGGTGTTCCAGGCAGGCAGCTCTCCATGGAGAGAAAGGCTTCCCAGCTAGCAAGCTGCCTCAGGAGCATTGCTGGAGTGCGGGTGTGAGTACCCGTGGGGTCGCCTTGAGGGTGGCTCCTGGAGCTGCATGGACGCAAACCCCGTACTGAGCACACACCCAGGCAAGACTTAGCACACGTCTCAGCACCTCAAGCAGATCATGGCAGATGCCTCCTGCCTGCACTCAATAGACAGGTTGCCCTGTGCATTGCTGGGGAGGCCCTGGCACGTCAGAGTTTCCCATGGGCCCAGCTACAGCCTTCTCCCTCTTAGGCCATGCACAGATCCTCTCCAGAGCTACGCTGTGTGTGGAAGTTCGCAAGGTGTGGCATGTGCTTCTCTTTCACTGCTTGGAACCTGCACACACCCAGACTGTGTGTGTCAACATTCACAGTGGGGCCTGATGGCAAGCAATCCTTAGCCCACTGCAAAGCGGGAGAGAGGCGGCCTTTCTGCTCAGGGCCAAACACCCTGCTGCTAGTCTGCTTCCCTGCGGGCTAACCTCTGTGAGGGAAAGGCCGTCTGGGCCCTGAAACGCAAGCACCTGGCCACCCACTCCTAGGTGCTCCTTTGCAACGCTGTCTTTTGGAAAGGCATCCTTCTCCTGGAGCCACCGTGTGAGCTGCCTTTGGAAGCCCACAAGAGGCAGGAAGCAGCTTGCAGGAAACCGTGCTCATTGAGGGCCTTGCCCTTGAATATGCTTTGCAAGGAGGCAAGGAGGCCTCGGGTCCACTCGCTTTTCCAATGGGGAACAGCGAGTGCTGAAGAGCTCTGTTCTGGCTCCAAGGCAGCCTGCAGCTCAGGCGCCCGTGGAATGGGCTTGGTTGGTAGAGCACAGCCCTCAGCAGGGCTCTCCAGTGTGTCTAGCCAGAGAGCCCCGTGCTTTGAACCGGCCTCAGGAATGCAGCTCTAGGGAGCTTTCCCCCTCCCTGCTTGCCTGTCTGGGTGACCACCTTGGAGAGGCCTGCTCCAAACTCGGGCTTTGGCCTTCACGCTGAGATCTGCTCCCTGAGCTCTCTAGCTCTCCCAACAATTGGCAAGTGCACCCAGTGGCACCACACCAGACAGTCTCCCTGAGCATGGCTAGGCCAGGCCTAGTCCCCGTGTCCCCTTGGTCTCTCTCGGCCTTTGCCTCCCTTAGGCCCTCCACTGCATGTCGACCCCCTGGGGTGCAAGGGGTCTTCCTGGAATGGCCAGTGTGTGGCGTGTGTCTTTTGGTGGCTCCGAGACTGCCTCCACAGAGGCTGGCTGGCAAGGGGAACACTGGGGCTGAGAGGAAAATCAGCATTGTGCGTCCGGGGCAGCAGGCTAGCTGTGGCTTCCAAACTGCCTGCATAGCCCCCGTGTGGCCGTCTCCTCTTCCCTGGTGGAAAGCCTCCCTGAGAACTTAGGAGGCTAGCTGAAAGACACAGGTGCTTTCCATTCCTTGCTAGGACTTCACCGACAGCCCTCGCTCTCTGACTGGTGAGTTGGCACCTTCACCAGAGGCCTCCCAGGGAGCTGCCCCATCCCCATCCAGAAAGGAAACCAGCCGTTGGCAAGCAAACTCAGGCAGAGAAGTCTTGCCAGGGGAGAGGTTTCCCGAAGGAGCCCATGCTTCAGTTCACACCCTTTTCCATGGGGGAAGCCGGGGTGTCCCAAATCTCTCCCACGCTTCAGAACCTCCTCCAGCAGCAGGGAGGCTTGCAGTCACCGTTGGGTGCCAAGGGGTGTTCCAGGCAGGCAGCTCTCCATGGAGAGAAAGGCTTCCCAGCTAGCAAGCTGCCTCAGGAGCATTGCTGGAGTGCGGGTGTGAGTACCCGTGGGGTCGCCTTGAGGGTGGCTCCTGGAGCTGCATGGACGCAAACCCCGTGCTGAGCACACACCCAGGCAAGACTTAGCACACGTCTCAGCACCTCAAGCAGATCATGGCAGATGCCTCCTGCCTGCACTCAATAGACAGGTTGCCCTGTGCATTGCTGGGGAGGCCCTGGCACGTCAGAGTTTCCCATGGGCCCAGCTACAGCCTTCTCCCTCTTAGGCCATGCACAGATCCTCTCCAGAGCTACGCTGTGTGTGGAAGTTCGCAAGGTGTGGCATGTGCTTCTCTTTCACTGCTTGGAACCTGCACACACCCAGACTGTGTGTGTCAACATTCACAGTGGGGCCTGATGGCAAGCAATCCTTAGCCCACTGCAAAGCGGGAGAGAGGCGGCCTTTCTGCTCAGGGCCAAACACCCTGCTGCTAGTCTGCTTCCCTGCGGGCTAACCTCTGTGAGGGAAAGGCCGTCTGGGCCCTGAAACGCAAGCACCTGGCCACCCACTCCTAGGTGCTCCTTTGCAACGCTGTCTTTTGGAAAGGCATCCTTCTCCTGGAGCCACCGTGTGAGCTGCCTTTGGAAGCCCACAAGAGGCAGGAAGCAGCTTGCAGGAAACCTTGCTCATTGAGGGCCTTGCCCTTGAATATGCTTTGCAAGGAGGCAAGGAGGCCTCGGGTCCACTCGCTTTTCCAATGGGGAACAGCGAGTGCTGAAGAGCTCTGTTCTGGCTCCAAGGCAGCCTGCAGCTCAGGCGCCCGTGGAATGGGCTTGGTTGGTAGAGCACAGCCCTCAGCAGGGCTCTCCAGTGTGTCTAGCCAGAGAGCCCCGTGCTTTGAACCGGCCTCAGGAATGCAGCTCTAGGGAGCTTTCCCCCTCCCTGCTTGCCTGTCTGGGTGACCACCTTGGAGAGGCCTGCTCCAAACTCGGGCTTTGGCCTTCACGCTGAGATCTGCTCCCTGAGCTCTCTAGCTCTCCCAACAATTGGCAAGTGCACCCAGTGGCACCACACCAGACAGTCTCCCTGAGCATGGCTAGGCCAGGCCTAGTCCCCGTGTCCCCTTGGTCTCTCTCGGCCTTTGCCTCCCTTAGGCCCTCCACTGCATGTCGACCCCCTGGGGTGCAAGGGGTCTTCCTGGAATGGCCAGTGTGTGGCGTGTGTCTTTTGGTGGCTCCGAGACTGCCTCCACAGAGGCTGGCTGGCAAGGGGAACACTGGGGCTGAGAGGAAAATCAGCATTGTGCGTCCGGGGCAGCAGGCTAGCTGTGGCTTCCAAACTGCCTGCATAGCCCCCGTGTGGCCGTCTCCTCTTCCCTGGTGGAAAGCCTCCCTGAGAACTTAGGAGGCTAGCTGAAAGACACAGGTGCTTTCCATTCCTTGCTAGGACTTCACCGACAGCCCTCGCTCTCTGACTGGTGAGTTGGCACCTTCACCAGAGGCCTCCCAGGGAGCTGCCCCATCCCCATCCAGAAAGGAAACCAGCCGTTGGCAAGCAAACTCAGGCAGAGAAGTCTTGCCAGGGGAGAGGTTTCCCGAAGGAGCCCATGCTTCAGTTCACACCCTTTTCCATGGGGGAAGCCGGGGTGTCCCAAATCTCTCCCACGCTTCAGAACCTCCTCCAGCAGCAGGGAGGCTTGCAGTCACCGTTGGGTGCCAAGGGGTGTTCCAGGCAGGCAGCTCTCCATGGAGAGAAAGGCTTCCCAGCTAGCAAGCTGCCTCAGGAGCATTGCTGGAGTGCGGGTGTGAGTACCCGTGGGGTCGCCTTGAGGGTGGCTCCTGGAGCTGCATGGACGCAAACCCCGTGCTGAGCACACACCCAGGCAAGACTTAGCACACGTCTCAGCACCTCAAGCAGATCATGGCAGATGCCTCCTGCCTGCACCCAATAGACAGGTTGCCCTGTGCATTGCTGGGGAGGCCCTGGCACGTCAGAGTTTCCCATGGGCCCAGCTACAGCCGTCTCCCTCTTAGGCCATGCACAGATCCTCTCCAGAGCTACGCTGTGTGTGGAAGTTCACAAGGTGTGGCATGTGCTTCTCTTTCACTGCTTGGAACCTGCACACACCCAGACTGTGTGTGTCAACATTCACAGTGGGGCCTGATGGCAAGCAATCCTTAGCCCACTGCAAAGCGGGAGAGAGGCGGCCTTTCTGCTCAGGGCCAAACACCCTGCTGCTAGTCTGCTTCCCTGCGGGCTAACCTCTGTGAGGGAAAGGCCGTCTGGGCCCTGAAACGCAAGCACCTGGCCACCCACTCCTAGGTGCTCCTTTGCAACGCTGTCTTTTGGAAAGGCATCCTTCTCCTGGAGCCACCGTGTGAGCTGCCTTTGGAAGCCCACAAGAGGCAGGAAGCAGCTTGCAGGAAACCGTGCTCATTGAGGGCCTTGCCCTTGAATATGCTTTGCAAGGAGGCAAGGAGGCCTCGGGTCCACTCGCTTTTCCAATGGGGAACAGCGAGTGCTGAAGAGCTCTGTTCTGGCTCCAAGGCAGCCTGCAGCTCAGGCGCCCGTGGAATGGGCTTGGTTGGTAGAGCACAGCCCTCAGCAGGGCTCTCCAGTGTGTCTAGCCAGAGAGCCCCGTGCTTTGAACCGGCCTCAGGAATGCAGCTCTAGGGAGCTTTCCCCCTCCCTGCTTGCCTGTCTGGGTGACCACCTTGGAGAGGCCTGCTCCAAACTCGGGCTTTGGCCTTCACGCTGAGATCTCCTCCCTGAGCTCTCTAGCTCTCCCAACAATTGGCAAGTGCACCCAGTGGCACCACACCAGACAGTCTCCCTGAGCATGGCTAGGCCAGGCCTAGTCCCCGTGTCCCCTTGGTCTCTCTCGGCCTTTGCCTCCCTTAGGCCCTCCACTGCATGTCGACCCCCTGGGGTGCAAGGGGTCTTCCTGGAATGGCCAGTGTGTGGCGTGTGTCTTTTGGTGGCTCCGAGACTGCCTCCACAGAGGCTGGCTGGCAAGGGGAACACTGGGGCTGAGAGGAAAATCAGCATTGTGCGTCCGGGGCAGCAGGCTAGCTGTGGCTTCCAAACTGCCTGCATAGCCCCCGTGTGGCCGTCTCCTCTTCCCTGGTGGAAAGCCTCCCTGAGAACTTAGGAGGCTAGCTGAAAGACACAGGTGCTTTCCATTCCTTGCTAGGACTTCACCGACAGCCCTCGCTCTCTGACTGGTGAGTTGGCACCTTCACCAGAGGCCTCCCAGGGAGCTGCCCCATCCCCATCCAGAAAGGAAACCAGCCGTTGGCAAGCAAACTCAGGCAGAGAAGTCTTGCCAGGAGAGAGGTTTCCCGAAGGATCCCATGCTTCAGTTCACACCCTTTTCCATGGGGGAAGCCGGGGTGTCCCAAATCTTTCCCACGCTTCAGAACCCCCTCCAGCAGCAGGGAGGCTTGCAGTCACCGTTGGGTGCCAAGGGGTGTTCCAGGCAGGCAGCTCTCCATGGAGAGAAAGGCTTCCCAGCTAGCAAGCTGCCTCAGGAGCATTGCTGGAGTGCGGGTGTGAGTACCCGTGGGGTCGCCTTGAGGGTGGCTCCTGGAGCTGCATGGACGCAAACCCCGTACTGAGCACACACCCAGGCAAGACTTAGCACACGTCTCAGCACCTCAAGCAGATCATGGCAGATGCCTCCTGCCTGCACTCAATAGACAGGTTGCCCTGTGCATTGCTGGGGAGGCCCTGGCACGTCAGAGTTTCCCATGGGCCCAGCTACAGCCTTCTCCCTCTTAGGCCATGCACAGATCCTCTCCAGAGCTACGCTGTGTGTGGAAGTTCGCAAGGTGTGGCATGTGCTTCTCTTTCACTGCTTGGAACCTGCACACACCCAGACTGTGTGTGTCAACATTCACAGTGGGGCCTGATGGCAAGCAATCCTTAGCCCACTGCAAAGCGGGAGAGAGGCGGCCTTTCTGCTCAGGGCCAAACACCCTGCTGCTAGTCTGCTTCCCTGCGGGCTAACCTCTGTGAGGGAAAGGCCGTCTGGGCCCTGAAACGCAAGCACCTGGCCACCCACTCCTAGGTGCTCCTTTGCAACGCTGTCTTTTGGAAAGGCATCCTTCTCCTGGAGCCACCGTGTGAGCTGCCTTTGGAAGCCCACAAGAGGCAGGAAGCAGCTTGCAGGAAACCGTGCTCATTGAGGGCCTTGCCCTTGAATATGCTTTGCAAGGAGGCAAGGAGGCCTCGGGTCCACTCGCTTTTCCAATGGGGAACAGCGAGTGCTGAAGAGCTCTGTTCTGGCTCCAAGGCAGCCTGCAGCTCAGGCGCCCGTGGAATGGGCTTGGTTGGTAGAGCACAGCCCTCAGCAGGGCTCTCCAGTGTGTCTAGCCAGAGAGCCCCGTGCTTTGAACCGGCCTCAGGAATGCAGCTCTAGGGAGCTTTCCCCCTCCCTGCTTGCCTGTCTGGGTGACCACCTTGGAGAGGCCTGCTCCAAACTCGGGCTTTGGCCTTCACGCTGAGATCTGCTCCCTGAGCTCTCTAGCTCTCCCAACAATTGGCAAGTGCACCCAGTGGCACCACACCAGACAGTCTCCCTGAGCATGGCTAGGCCAGGCCTAGTCCCCGTGTCCCCTTGGTCTCTCTCGGCCTTTGCCTCCCTTAGGCCCTCCACTGCATGTCGACCCCCTGGGGTGCAAGGGGTCTTCCTGGAATGGCCAGTGTGTGGCGTGTGTCTTTTGGTGGCTCCGAGACTGCCTCCACAGAGGCTGGCTGGCAAGGGGAACACTGGGGCTGAGAGGAAAATCAGCATTGTGCGTCCGGGGCAGCAGGCTAGCTGTGGCTTCCAAACTGCCTGCATAGCCCCCGTGTGGCCGTCTCCTCTTCCCTGGTGGAAAGCCTCCCTGAGAACTTAGGAGGCTAGCTGAAAGACACAGGTGCTTTCCATTCCTTGCTAGGACTTCACCGACAGCCCTCGCTCTCTGACTGGTGAGTTGGCACCTTCACCAGAGGCCTCCCAGGGAGCTGCCCCATCCCCATCCAGAAAGGAAACCAGCCGTTGGCAAGCAAACTCAGGCAGAGAAGTCTTGCCAGGGGAGAGGTTTCCCGAAGGAGCCCATGCTTCAGTTCACACCCTTTTCCATGGGGGAAGCCGGGGTGTCCCAAATCTCTCCCACGCTTCAGAACCTCCTCCAGCAGCAGGGAGGCTTGCAGTCACCGTTGGGTGCCAAGGGGTGTTCCAGGCAGGCAGCTCTCCATGGAGAGAAAGGCTTCCCAGCTAGCAAGCTGCCTCAGGAGCATTGCTGGAGTGCGGGTGTGAGTACCCGTGGGGTCGCCTTGAGGGTGGCTCCTGGAGCTGCATGGACGCAAACCCCGTGCTGAGCACACACCCAGGCAAGACTTAGCACACGTCTCAGCACCTCAAGCAGATCATGGCAGATGCCTCCTGCCTGCACTCAATAGACAGGTTGCCCTGTGCATTGCTGGGGAGGCCCTGGCACGTCAGAGTTTCCCATGGGCCCAGCTACAGCCTTCTCCCTCTTAGGCCATGCACAGATCCTCTCCAGAGCTACGCTGTGTGTGGAAGTTCACAAGGTGTGGCATGTGCTTCTCTTTCACTGCTTGGAACCTGCACACACCCAGACTGTGTGTGTCAACATTCACAGTGGGGCCTGATGGCAAGCAATCCTTAGCCCACTGCAAAGCGGGAGAGAGGCGGCCTTTCTGCTCAGGGCCAAACACCCTGCTGCTAGTCTGCTTCCCTGCGGGCTAACCTCTGTGAGGGAAAGGCCGTCTGGGCCCTGAAACGCAAGCACCTGGCCACCCACTCCTAGGTGCTCCTTTGCAACGCTGTCTTTTGGAAAGGCATCCTTCTCCTGGAGCCACCGTGTGAGCTGCCTTTGGAAGCCCACAAGAGGCAGGAAGCAGCTTGCAGGAAACCGTGCTCATTGAGGGCCTTGCCCTTGAATATGCTTTGCAAGGAGGCAAGGAGGCCTCGGGTCCACTCGCTTTTCCAATGGGGAACAGCGAGTGCTGAAGAGCTCTGTTCTGGCTCCAAGGCAGCCTGCAGCTCAGGCGCCCGTGGAATGGGCTTGGTTGGTAGAGCACAGCCCTCAGCAGGGCTCTCCAGTGTGTCTAGCCAGAGAGCCCCGTGCTTTGAACCGGCCTCAGGAATGCAGCTCTAGGGAGCTTTCCCCCTCCCTGCTTGCCTGTCTGGGTGACCACCTTGGAGAGGCCTGCTCCAAACTCGGGCTTTGGCCTTCACGCTGAGATCTGCTCCCTGAGCTCTCTAGCTCTCCCAACAATTGGCAAGTGCACCCAGTGGCACCACACCAGACAGTCTCCCTGAGCATGGCTAGGCCAGGCCTAGTCCCCGTGTCCCCTTGGTCTCTCTCGGCCTTTGCCTCCCTTAGGCCCTCCACTGCATGTCGACCCCCTGGGGTGCAAGGGGTCTTCCTGGAATGGCCAGTGTGTGGCGTGTGTCTTTTGGTGGCTCCGAGACTGCCTCCACAGAGGCTGGCTGGCAAGGGGAACACTGGGGCTGAGAGGAAAATCAGCATTGTGCGTCCGGGGCAGCAGGCTAGCTGTGGCTTCCAAACTGCCTGCATAGCCCCCGTGTGGCCGTCTCCTCTTCCCTGGTGGAAAGCCTCCCTGAGAACTTAGGAGGCTAGCTGAAAGACACAGGTGCTTTCCATTCCTTGCTAGGACTTCACCGACAGCCCTCGCTCTCTGACTGGTGAGTTGGCACCTTCACCAGAGGCCTCCCAGGGAGCTGCCCCATCCCCATCCAGAAAGGAAACCAGCCGTTGGCAAGCAAACTCAGGCAGAGAAGTCTTGCCAGGGGAGAGGTTTCCCGAAGGAGCCCATGCTTCAGTTCACACCCTTTTCCATGGGGGAAGCCGGGGTGTCCCAAATCTCTCCCACGCTTCAGAACCTCCTCCAGCAGCAGGGAGGCTTGCAGTCACCGTTGGGTGCCAAGGGGTGTTCCAGGCAGGCAGCTCTCCATGGAGAGAAAGGCTTCCCAGCTAGCAAGCTGCCTCAGGAGCATTGCTGGAGTGCGGGTGTGAGTACCCGTGGGGTCGCCTTGAGGGTGGCTCCTGGAGCTGCATGGACGCAAACCCCGTGCTGAGCACACACCCAGGCAAGACTTAGCACACGTCTCAGCACCTCAAGCAGATCATGGCAGATGCCTCCTGCCTGCACTCAATAGACAGGTTGCCCTGTGCATTGCTGGGGAGGCCCTGGCACGTCAGAGTTTCCCATGGGCCCAGCTACAGCCTTCTCCCTCTTAGGCCATGCACAGATCCTCTCCAGAGCTACGCTGTGTGTGGAAGTTCACAAGGTGTGGCATGTGCTTCTCTTTCACTGCTTGGAACCTGCACACACCCAGACTGTGTGTGTCAACATTCACAGTGGGGCCTGATGGCAAGCAATCCTTAGCCCACTGCAAAGCGGGAGAGAGGCGGCCTTTCTGCTCAGGGCCAAACACCCTGCTGCTAGTCTGCTTCCCTGCGGGCTAACCTCTGTGAGGGAAAGGCCGTCTGGGCCCTGAAACGCAAGCACCTGGCCACCCACTCCTAGGTGCTCCTTTGCAACGCTGTCTTTTGGAAAGGCATCCTTCTCCTGGAGCCACCGTGTGAGCTGCCTTTGGAAGCCCACAAGAGGCAGGAAGCAGCTTGCAGGAAACCGTGCTCATTGAGGGCCTTGCCCTTGAATATGCTTTGCAAGGAGGCAAGGAGGCCTCGGGTCCACTCGCTTTTCCAATGGGGAACAGCGAGTGCTGAAGAGCTCTGTTCTGGCTCCAAGGCAGCCTGCAGCTCAGGCGCCCGTGGAATGGGCTTGGTTGGTAGAGCACAGCCCTCAGCAGGGCTCTCCAGTGTGTCTAGCCAGAGAGCCCCGTGCTTTGAACCGGCCTCAGGAATGCAGCTCTAGGGAGCTTTCCCCCTCCCTGCTTGCCTGTCTGGGTGACCACCTTGGAGAGGCCTGCTCCAAACTCGGGCTTTGGCCTTCACGCTGAGATCTGCTCCCTGAGCTCTCTAGCTCTCCCAACAATTGGCAAGTGCACCCAGTGGCACCACACCAGACAGTCTCCCTGAGCATGGCTAGGCCAGGCCTAGTCCCCGTGTCCCCTTGGTCTCTCTCGGCCTTTGCCTCCCTTAGGCCCTCCACTGCATGTCGACCCCCTGGGGTGCAAGGGGTCTTCCTGGAATGGCCAGTGTGTGGCGTGTGTCTTTTGGTGGCTCCGAGACTGCCTCCACAGAGGCTGGCTGGCAAGGGGAACACTGGGGCTGAGAGGAAAATCAGCATTGTGCGTCCGGGGCAGCAGGCTAGCTGTGGCTTCCAAACTGCCTGCATAGCCCCCGTGTGGCCGTCTCCTCTTCCCTGGTGGAAAGCCTCCCTGAGAACTTAGGAGGCTAGCTGAAAGACACAGGTGCTTTCCATTCCTTGCTAGGACTTCACCGACAGCCCTCGCTCTCTGACTGGTGAGTTGGCACCTTCACCAGAGGCCTCCCAGGGAGCTGCCCCATCCCCATCCAGAAAGGAAACCAGCCGTTGGCAAGCAAACTCAGGCAGAGAAGTCTTGCCAGGGGAGAGGTTTCCCGAAGGAGCCCATGCTTCAGTTCACACCCTTTTCCATGGGGGAAGCCGGGGTGTCCCAAATCTCTCCCACGCTTCAGAACCTCCTCCAGCAGCAGGGAGGCTTGCAGTCACCGTTGGGTGCCAAGGGGTGTTCCAGGCAGGCAGCTCTCCATGGAGAGAAAGGCTTCCCAGCTAGCAAGCTGCCTCAGGAGCATTGCTGGAGTGCGGGTGTGAGTACCCGTGGGGTCGCCTTGAGGGTGGCTCCTGGAGCTGCATGGACGCAAACCCCGTGCTGAGCACACACCCAGGCAAGACTTAGCACACGTCTCAGCACCTCAAGCAGATCATGGCAGATGCCTCCTGCCTGCACCCAATAGACAGGTTGCCCTGTGCATTGCTGGGGAGGCCCTGGCACGTCAGAGTTTCCCATGGGCCCAGCTACAGCCGTCTCCCTCTTAGGCCATGCACAGATCCTCTCCAGAGCTACGCTGTGTGTGGAAGTTCACAAGGTGTGGCATGTGCTTCTCTTTCACTGCTTGGAACCTGCACACACCCAGACTGTGTGTGTCAACATTCACAGTGGGGCCTGATGGCAAGCAATCCTTAGCCCACTGCAAAGCGGGAGAGAGGCGGCCTTTCTGCTCAGGGCCAAACACCCTGCTGCTAGTCTGCTTCCCTGCGGGCTAACCTCTGTGAGGGAAAGGCCGTCTGGGCCCTGAAACGCAAGCACCTGGCCACCCACTCCTAGGTGCTCCTTTGCAACGCTGTCTTTTGGAAAGGCATCCTTCTCCTGGAGCCACCGTGTGAGCTGCCTTTGGAAGCCCACAAGAGGCAGGAAGCAGCTTGCAGGAAACCGTGCTCATTGAGGGCCTTGCCCTTGAATATGCTTTGCAAGGAGGCAAGGAGGCCTCGGGTCCACTCGCTTTTCCAATGGGGAACAGCGAGTGCTGAAGAGCTCTGTTCTGGCTCCAAGGCAGCCTGCAGCTCAGGCGCCCGTGGAATGGGCTTGGTTGGTAGAGCACAGCCCTCAGCAGGGCTCTCCAGTGTGTCTAGCCAGAGAGCCCCGTGCTTTGAACCGGCCTCAGGAATGCAGCTCTAGGGAGCTTTCCCCCTCCCTGCTTGCCTGTCTGGGTGACCACCTTGGAGAGGCCTGCTCCAAACTCGGGCTTTGGCCTTCACGCTGAGATCTCCTCCCTGAGCTCTCTAGCTCTCCCAACAATTGGCAAGTGCACCCAGTGGCACCACACCAGACAGTCTCCCTGAGCATGGCTAGGCCAGGCCTAGTCCCCGTGTCCCCTTGGTCTCTCTCGGCCTTTGCCTCCCTTAGGCCCTCCACTGCATGTCGACCCCCTGGGGTGCAAGGGGTCTTCCTGGAATGGCCAGTGTGTGGCGTGTGTCTTTTGGTGGCTCCGAGACTGCCTCCACAGAGGCTGGCTGGCAAGGGGAACACTGGGGCTGAGAGGAAAATCAGCATTGTGCGTCCGGGGCAGCAGGCTAGCTGTGGCTTCCAAACTGCCTGCATAGCCCCCGTGTGGCCGTCTCCTCTTCCCTGGTGGAAAGCCTCCCTGAGAACTTAGGAGGCTAGCTGAAAGACACAGGTGCTTTCCATTCCTTGCTAGGACTTCACCGACAGCCCTCGCTCTCTGACTGGTGAGTTGGCACCTTCACCAGAGGCCTCCCAGGGAGCTGCCCCATCCCCATCCAGAAAGGAAACCAGCCGTTGGCAAGCAAACTCAGGCAGAGAAGTCTTGCCAGGAGAGAGGTTTCCCGAAGGATCCCATGCTTCAGTTCACACCCTTTTCCATGGGGGAAGCCGGGGTGTCCCAAATCTTTCCCACGCTTCAGAACCCCCTCCAGCAGCAGGGAGGCTTGCAGTCACCGTTGGGTGCCAAGGGGTGTTCCAGGCAGGCAGCTCTCCATGGAGAGAAAGGCTTCCCAGCTAGCAAGCTGCCTCAGGAGCATTGCTGGAGTGCGGGTGTGAGTACCCGTGGGGTCGCCTTGAGGGTGGCTCCTGGAGCTGCATGGACGCAAACCCCGTACTGAGCACACACCCAGGCAAGACTTAGCACACGTCTCAGCACCTCAAGCAGATCATGGCAGATGCCTCCTGCCTGCACTCAATAGACAGGTTGCCCTGTGCATTGCTGGGGAGGCCCTGGCACGTCAGAGTTTCCCATGGGCCCAGCTACAGCCTTCTCCCTCTTAGGCCATGCACAGATCCTCTCCAGAGCTACGCTGTGTGTGGAAGTTCGCAAGGTGTGGCATGTGCTTCTCTTTCACTGCTTGGAACCTGCACACACCCAGACTGTGTGTGTCAACATTCACAGTGGGGCCTGATGGCAAGCAATCCTTAGCCCACTGCAAAGCGGGAGAGAGGCGGCCTTTCTGCTCAGGGCCAAACACCCTGCTGCTAGTCTGCTTCCCTGCGGGCTAACCTCTGTGAGGGAAAGGCCGTCTGGGCCCTGAAACGCAAGCACCTGGCCACCCACTCCTAGGTGCTCCTTTGCAACGCTGTCTTTTGGAAAGGCATCCTTCTCCTGGAGCCACCGTGTGAGCTGCCTTTGGAAGCCCACAAGAGGCAGGAAGCAGCTTGCAGGAAACCGTGCTCATTGAGGGCCTTGCCCTTGAATATGCTTTGCAAGGAGGCAAGGAGGCCTCGGGTCCACTCGCTTTTCCAATGGGGAACAGCGAGTGCTGAAGAGCTCTGTTCTGGCTCCAAGGCAGCCTGCAGCTCAGGCGCCCGTGGAATGGGCTTGGTTGGTAGAGCACAGCCCTCAGCAGGGCTCTCCAGTGTGTCTAGCCAGAGAGCCCCGTGCTTTGAACCGGCCTCAGGAATGCAGCTCTAGGGAGCTTTCCCCCTCCCTGCTTGCCTGTCTGGGTGACCACCTTGGAGAGGCCTGCTCCAAACTCGGGCTTTGGCCTTCACGCTGAGATCTCCTCCCTGAGCTCTCTAGCTCTCCCAACAATTGGCAAGTGCACCCAGTGGCACCACACCAGACAGTCTCCCTGAGCATGGCTAGGCCAGGCCTAGTCCCCGTGTCCCCTTGGTCTCTCTCGGCCTTTGCCTCCCTTAGGCCCTCCACTGCATGTCGACCCCCTGGGGTGCAAGGGGTCTTCCTGGAATGGCCAGTGTGTGGCGTGTGTCTTTTGGTGGCTCCGAGACTGCCTCCACAGAGGCTGGCTGGCAAGGGGAACACTGGGGCTGAGAGGAAAATCAGCATTGTGCGTCCGGGGCAGCAGGCTAGCTGTGGCTTCCAAACTGCCTGCATAGCCCCCGTGTGGCCGTCTCCTCTTCCCTGGTGGAAAGCCTCCCTGAGAACTTAGGAGGCTAGCTGAAAGACACAGGTGCTTTCCATTCCTTGCTAGGACTTCACCGACAGCCCTCGCTCTCTGACTGGTGAGTTGGCACCTTCACCAGAGGCCTCCCAGGGAGCTGCCCCATCCCCATCCAGAAAGGAAACCAGCCGTTGGCAAGCAAACTCAGGCAGAGAAGTCTTGCCAGGGGAGAGGTTTCCCGAAGGAGCCCATGCTTCAGTTCACACCCTTTTCCATGGGGGAAGCCGGGGTGTCCCAAATCTCTCCCACGCTTCAGAACCTCCTCCAGCAGCAGGGAGGCTTGCAGTCACCGTTGGGTGCCAAGGGGTGTTCCAGGCAGGCAGCTCTCCATGGAGAGAAAGGCTTCCCAGCTAGCAAGCTGCCTCAGGAGCATTGCTGGAGTGCGGGTGTGAGTACCCGTGGGGTCGCCTTGAGGGTGGCTCCTGGAGCTGCATGGACGCAAACCCCGTGCTGAGCACACACCCAGGCAAGACTTAGCACACGTCTCAGCACCTCAAGCAGATCATGGCAGATGCCTCCTGCCTGCACTCAATAGACAGGTTGCCCTGTGCATTGCTGGGGAGGCCCTGGCACGTCAGAGTTTCCCATGGGCCCAGCTACAGCCTTCTCCCTCTTAGGCCATGCACAGATCCTCTCCAGAGCTACGCTGTGTGTGGAAGTTCACAAGGTGTGGCATGTGCTTCTCTTTCACTGCTTGGAACCTGCACACACCCAGACTGTGTGTGTCAACATTCACAGTGGGGCCTGATGGCAAGCAATCCTTAGCCCACTGCAAAGCGGGAGAGAGGCGGCCTTTCTGCTCAGGGCCAAACACCCTGCTGCTAGTCTGCTTCCCTGCGGGCTAACCTCTGTGAGGGAAAGGCCGTCTGGGCCCTGAAACGCAAGCACCTGGCCACCCACTCCTAGGTGCTCCTTTGCAACGCTGTCTTTTGGAAAGGCATCCTTCTCCTGGAGCCACCGTGTGAGCTGCCTTTGGAAGCCCACAAGAGGCAGGAAGCAGCTTGCAGGAAACCGTGCTCATTGAGGGCCTTGCCCTTGAATATGCTTTGCAAGGAGGCAAGGAGGCCTCGGGTCCACTCGCTTTTCCAATGGGGAACAGCGAGTGCTGAAGAGCTCTGTTCTGGCTCCAAGGCAGCCTGCAGCTCAGGCGCCCGTGGAATGGGCTTGGTTGGTAGAGCACAGCCCTCAGCAGGGCTCTCCAGTGTGTCTAGCCAGAGAGCCCCGTGCTTTGAACCGGCCTCAGGAATGCAGCTCTAGGGAGCTTTCCCCCTCCCTGCTTGCCTGTCTGGGTGACCACCTTGGAGAGGCCTGCTCCAAACTCGGGCTTTGGCCTTCACGCTGAGATCTCCTCCCTGAGCTCTCTAGCTCTCCCAACAATTGGCAAGTGCACCCAGTGGCACCACACCAGACAGTCTCCCTGAGCATGGCTAGGCCAGGCCTAGTCCCCGTGTCCCCTTGGTCTCTCTCGGCCTTTGCCTCCCTTAGGCCCTCCACTGCATGTCGACCCCCTGGGGTGCAAGGGGTCTTCCTGGAATGGCCAGTGTGTGGCGTGTGTCTTTTGGTGGCTCCGAGACTGCCTCCACAGAGGCTGGCTGGCAAGGGGAACACTGGGGCTGAGAGGAAAATCAGCATTGTGCGTCCGGGGCAGCAGGCTAGCTGTGGCTTCCAAACTGCCTGCATAGCCCCCGTGTGGCCGTCTCCTCTTCCCTGGTGGAAAGCCTCCCTGAGAACTTAGGAGGCTAGCTGAAAGACACAGGTGCTTTCCATTCCTTGCTAGGACTTCACCGACAGCCCTCGCTCTCTGACTGGTGAGTTGGCACCTTCACCAGAGGCCTCCCAGGGAGCTGCCCCATCCCCATCCAGAAAGGAAACCAGCCGTTGGCAAGCAAACTCAGGCAGAGAAGTCTTGCCAGGAGAGAGGTTTCCCGAAGGAGCCCATGCTTCAGTTCACACCCTTTTCCATGGGGGAAGCCGGGGTGTCCCAAATCTCTCCCACGCTTCAGAACCTCCTCCAGCAGCAGGGAGGCTTGCAGTCACCGTTGGGTGCCAAGGGGTGTTCCAGGCAGGCAGCTCTCCATGGAGAGAAAGGCTTCCCAGCTAGCAAGCTGCCTCAGGAGCATTGCTGGAGTGCGGGTGTGAGTACCCGTGGGGTCGCCTTGAGGGTGGCTCCTGGAGCTGCATGGACGCAAACCCCGTGCTGAGCACACACCCAGGCAAGACTTAGCACACGTCTCAGCACCTCAAGCAGATCATGGCAGATGCCTCCTGCCTGCACCCAATAGACAGGTTGCCCTGTGCATTGCTGGGGAGGCCCTGGCACGTCAGAGTTTCCCATGGGCCCAGCTACAGCCTTCTCCCTCTTAGGCCATGCACAGATCCTCTCCAGAGCTACGCTGTGTGTGGAAGTTCGCAAGGTGTGGCATGTGCTTCTCTTTCACTGCTTGGAACCTGCACACACCCAGACTGTGTGTGTCAACATTCACAGTGGGGCCTGATGGCAAGCAATCCTTAGCCCACTGCAAAGCGGGAGAGAGGCGGCCTTTCTGCTCAGGGCCAAACACCCTGCTGCTAGTCTGCTTCCCTGCGGGCTAACCTCTGTGAGGGAAAGGCCGTCTGGGCCCTGAAACGCAAGCACCTGGCCACCCACTCCTAGGTGCTCCTTTGCAACGCTGTCTTTTGGAAAGGCATCCTTCTCCTGGAGCCACCGTGTGAGCTGCCTTTGGAAGCCCACAAGAGGCAGGAAGCAGCTTGCAGGAAACCGTGCTCATTGAGGGCCTTGCCCTTGAATATGCTTTGCAAGGAGGCAAGGAGGCCTCGGGTCCACTCGCTTTTCCAATGGGGAACAGCGAGTGCTGAAGAGCTCTGTTCTGGCTCCAAGGCAGCCTGCAGCTCAGGCGCCCGTGGAATGGGCTTGGTTGGTAGAGCACAGCCCTCAGCAGGGCTCTCCAGTGTGTCTAGCCAGAGAGCCCCGTGCTTTGAACCGGCCTCAGGAATGCAGCTCTAGGGAGCTTTCCCCCTCCCTGCTTGCCTGTCTGGGTGACCACCTTGGAGAGGCCTGCTCCAAACTCGGGCTTTGGCCTTCACGCTGAGATCTCCTCCCTGAGCTCTCTAGCTCTCCCAACAATTGGCAAGTGCACCCAGTGGCACCACACCAGACAGTCTCCCTGAGCATGGCTAGGCCAGGCCTAGTCCCCGTGTCCCCTTGGTCTCTCTCGGCCTTTGCCTCCCTTAGGCCCTCCACTGCATGTCGACCCCCTGGGGTGCAAGGGGTCTTCCTGGAATGGCCAGTGTGTGGCGTGTGTCTTTTGGTGGCTCCGAGACTGCCTCCACAGAGGCTGGCTGGCAAGGGGAACACTGGGGCTGAGAGGAAAATCAGCATTGTGCGTCCGGGGCAGCAGGCTAGCTGTGGCTTCCAAACTGCCTGCATAGCCCCCGTGTGGCCGTCTCCTCTTCCCTGGTGGAAAGCCTCCCTGAGAACTTAGGAGGCTAGCTGAAAGACACAGGTGCTTTCCATTCCTTGCTAGGACTTCACCGACAGCCCTCGCTCTCTGACTGGTGAGTTGGCACCTTCACCAGAGGCCTCCCAGGGAGCTGCCCCATCCCCATCCAGAAAGGAAACCAGCCGTTGGCAAGCAAACTCAGGCAGAGAAGTCTTGCCAGGAGAGAGGTTTCCCGAAGGATCCCATGCTTCAGTTCACACCCTTTTCCATGGGGGAAGCCGGGGTGTCCCAAATCTTTCCCACGCTTCAGAACCCCCTCCAGCAGCAGGGAGGCTTGCAGTCACCGTTGGGTGCCAAGGGGTGTTCCAGGCAGGCAGCTCTCCATGGAGAGAAAGGCTTCCCAGCTAGCAAGCTGCCTCAGGAGCATTGCTGGAGTGCGGGTGTGAGTACCCGTGGGGTCGCCTTGAGGGTGGCTCCTGGAGCTGCATGGACGCAAACCCCGTACTGAGCACACACCCAGGCAAGACTTAGCACACGTCTCAGCACCTCAAGCAGATCATGGCAGATGCCTCCTGCCTGCACTCAATAGACAGGTTGCCCTGTGCATTGCTGGGGAGGCCCTGGCACGTCAGAGTTTCCCATGGGCCCAGCTACAGCCTTCTCCCTCTTAGGCCATGCACAGATCCTCTCCAGAGCTACGCTGTGTGTGGAAGTTCGCAAGGTGTGGCATGTGCTTCTCTTTCACTGCTTGGAACCTGCACACACCCAGACTGTGTGTGTCAACATTCACAGTGGGGCCTGATGGCAAGCAATCCTTAGCCCACTGCAAAGCGGGAGAGAGGCGGCCTTTCTGCTCAGGGCCAAACACCCTGCTGCTAGTCTGCTTCCCTGCGGGCTAACCTCTGTGAGGGAAAGGCCGTCTGGGCCCTGAAACGCAAGCACCTGGCCACCCACTCCTAGGTGCTCCTTTGCAACGCTGTCTTTTGGAAAGGCATCCTTCTCCTGGAGCCACCGTGTGAGCTGCCTTTGGAAGCCCACAAGAGGCAGGAAGCAGCTTGCAGGAAACCGTGCTCATTGAGGGCCTTGCCCTTGAATATGCTTTGCAAGGAGGCAAGGAGGCCTCGGGTCCACTCGCTTTTCCAATGGGGAACAGCGAGTGCTGAAGAGCTCTGTTCTGGCTCCAAGGCAGCCTGCAGCTCAGGCGCCCGTGGAATGGGCTTGGTTGGTAGAGCACAGCCCTCAGCAGGGCTCTCCAGTGTGTCTAGCCAGAGAGCCCCGTGCTTTGAACCGGCCTCAGGAATGCAGCTCTAGGGAGCTTTCCCCCTCCCTGCTTGCCTGTCTGGGTGACCACCTTGGAGAGGCCTGCTCCAAACTCGGGCTTTGGCCTTCACGCTGAGATCTGCTCCCTGAGCTCTCTAGCTCTCCCAACAATTGGCAAGTGCACCCAGTGGCACCACACCAGACAGTCTCCCTGAGCATGGCTAGGCCAGGCCTAGTCCCCGTGTCCCCTTGGTCTCTCTCGGCCTTTGCCTCCCTTAGGCCCTCCACTGCATGTCGACCCCCTGGGGTGCAAGGGGTCTTCCTGGAATGGCCAGTGTATGGCGTGTGTCCTTTGGTGGCTCCGAGATTGCCTCCACAGAGGCTGGCTGGCAAGGGGAACACTGGGGCTGAGAGGAAAATCAGCATTGTGCGTCCGGGGCAGCAGGCTAGCTGTGGCTTCCAAACTGCCTGCATAGCCCCCGTGTGGCCGTCTCCTCTTCCCTGGTGGAAAGCCTCCCTGAGAACTTAGGAGGCTAGCTGAAAGACACAGGTGCTTTCCATTCCTTGCTAGGACTTCACCGACAGCCCTCGCTCTCTGACTGGTGAGTTGGCACCTTCACCAGAGGCCTCCCAGGGAGCTGCCCCATCCCCATCCAGAAAGGAAACCAGCCGTTGGCAAGCAAACTCAGGCAGAGAAGTCTTGCCAGGGGAGAGGTTTCCCGAAGGAGCCCATGCTTCAGTTCACACCCTTTTCCATGGGGGAAGCCGGGGTGTCCCAAATCTCTCCCACGCTTCAGAACCTCCTCCAGCAGCAGGGAGGCTTGCAGTCACCGTTGGGTGCCAAGGGGTGTTCCAGGCAGGCAGCTCTCCATGGAGAGAAAGGCTTCCCAGCTAGCAAGCTGCCTCAGGAGCATTGCTGGAGTGCGGGTGTGAGTACCCGTGGGGTCGCCTTGAGGGTGGCTCCTGGAGCTGCATGGACGCAAACCCCGTGCTGAGCACACACCCAGGCAAGACTTAGCACACGTCTCAGCACCTCAAGCAGATCATGGCAGATGCCTCCTGCCTGCACTCAATAGACAGGTTGCCCTGTGCATTGCTGGGGAGGCCCTGGCACGTCAGAGTTTCCCATGGGCCCAGCTACAGCCTTCTCCCTCTTAGGCCATGCACAGATCCTCTCCAGAGCTACGCTGTGTGTGGAAGTTCACAAGGTGTGGCATGTGCTTCTCTTTCACTGCTTGGAACCTGCACACACCCAGACTGTGTGTGTCAACATTCACAGTGGGGCCTGATGGCAAGCAATCCTTAGCCCACTGCAAAGCGGGAGAGAGGCGGCCTTTCTGCTCAGGGCCAAACACCCTGCTGCTAGTCTGCTTCCCTGCGGGCTAACCTCTGTGAGGGAAAGGCCGTCTGGGCCCTGAAACGCAAGCACCTGGCCACCCACTCCTAGGTGCTCCTTTGCAACGCTGTCTTTTGGAAAGGCATCCTTCTCCTGGAGCCACCGTGTGAGCTGCCTTTGGAAGCCCACAAGAGGCAGGAAGCAGCTTGCAGGAAACCGTGCTCATTGAGGGCCTTGCCCTTGAATATGCTTTGCAAGGAGGCAAGGAGGCCTCGGGTCCACTCGCTTTTCCAATGGGGAACAGCGAGTGCTGAAGAGCTCTGTTCTGGCTCCAAGGCAGCCTGCAGCTCAGGCGCCCGTGGAATGGGCTTGGTTGGTAGAGCACAGCCCTCAGCAGGGCTCTCCAGTGTGTCTAGCCAGAGAGCCCCGTGCTTTGAACCGGCCTCAGGAATGCAGCTCTAGGGAGCTTTCCCCCTCCCTGCTTGCCTGTCTGGGTGACCACCTTGGAGAGGCCTGCTCCAAACTCGGGCTTTGGCCTTCACGCTGAGATCTCCTCCCTGAGCTCTCTAGCTCTCCCAACAATTGGCAAGTGCACCCAGTGGCACCACACCAGACAGTCTCCCTGAGCATGGCTAGGCCAGGCCTAGTCCCCGTGTCCCCTTGGTCTCTCTCGGCCTTTGCCTCCCTTAGGCCCTCCACTGCATGTCGACCCCCTGGGGTGCAAGGGGTCTTCCTGGAATGGCCAGTGTGTGGCGTGTGTCTTTTGGTGGCTCCGAGACTGCCTCCACAGAGGCTGGCTGGCAAGGGGAACACTGGGGCTGAGAGGAAAATCAGCATTGTGCGTCCGGGGCAGCAGGCTAGCTGTGGCTTCCAAACTGCCTGCATAGCCCCCGTGTGGCCGTCTCCTCTTCCCTGGTGGAAAGCCTCCCTGAGAACTTAGGAGGCTAGCTGACAGACACAGGTGCTTTCCATTCCTTGCTAGGACTTCACCGACAGCCCTCGCTCTCTGACTGGTGAGTTGGCACCTTCACCAGAGGCCTCCCAGGGAGCTGCCCCATCCCCATCCAGAAAGGAAACCAGCCGTTGGCAAGCAAACTCAGGCAGAGAAGTCTTGCCAGGAGAGAGGTTTCCCGAAGGATCCCATGCTTCAGTTCACACCCTTTTCCATGGGGGAAGCCGGGGTGTCCCAAATCTTTCCCACGCTTCAGAACCCCCTCCAGCAGCAGGGAGGCTTGCAGTCACCGTTGGGTGCCAAGGGGTGTTCCAGGCAGGCAGCTCTCCATGGAGAGAAAGGCTTCCCAGCTAGCAAGCTGCCTCAGGAGCATTGCTGGAGTGCGGGTGTGAGTACCCGTGGGGTCGCCTTGAGGGTGGCTCCTGGAGCTGCATGGACGCAAACCCCGTGCTGAGCACACACCCAGGCAAGACTTAGCACACGTCTCAGCACCTCAAGCAGATCATGGCAGATGCCTCCTGCCTGCACCCAATAGACAGGTTGCCCTGTGCATTGCTGGGGAGGCCCTGGCACGTCAGAGTTTCCCATGGGCCCAGCTACAGCCTTCTCCCTCTTAGGCCATGCACAGATCCTCTCCAGAGCTACGCTGTGTGTGGAAGTTCACAAGGTGTGGCATGTGCTTCTCTTTCACTGCTTGGAACCTGCACACACCCAGACTGTGTGTGTCAACATTCACAGTGGGGCCTGATGGCAAGCAATCCTTAGCCCACTGCAAAGCGGGAGAGAGGCGGCCTTTCTGCTCAGGGCCAAACACCCTGCTGCTAGTCTGCTTCCCTGCGGGCTAACCTCTGTGAGGGAAAGGCCGTCTGGGCCCTGAAACGCAAGCACCTGGCCACCCACTCCTAGGTGCTCCTTTGCAACGCTGTCTTTTGGAAAGGCATCCTTCTCCTGGAGCCACCGTGTGAGCTGCCTTTGGAAGCCCACAAGAGGCAGGAAGCAGCTTGCAGGAAACCGTGCTCATTGAGGGCCTTGCCCTTGAATATGCTTTGCAAGGAGGCAAGGAGGCCTCGGGTCCACTCGCTTTTCCAATGGGGAACAGCGAGTGCTGAAGAGCTCTGTTCTGGCTCCAAGGCAGCCTGCAGCTCAGGCGCCCGTGGAATGGGCTTGGTTGGTAGAGCACAGCCCTCAGCAGGGCTCTCCAGTGTGTCTAGCCAGAGAGCCCCGTGCTTTGAACCGGCCTCAGGAATGCAGCTCTAGGGAGCTTTCCCCCTCCCTGCTTGCCTGTCTGGGTGACCACCTTGGAGAGGCCTGCTCCAAACTCGGGCTTTGGCCTTCACGCTGAGATCTCCTCCCTGAGCTCTCTAGCTCTCCCAACAATTGGCAAGTGCACCCAGTGGCACCACACCAGACAGTCTCCCTGAGCATGGCTAGGCCAGGCCTAGTCCCCGTGTCCCCTTGGTCTCTCTCGGCCTTTGCCTCCCTTAGGCCCTCCACTGCATGTCGACCCCCTGGGGTGCAAGGGGTCTTCCTGGAATGGCCAGTGTGTGGCGTGTGTCTTTTGGTGGCTCCGAGACTGCCTCCACAGAGGCTGGCTGGCAAGGGGAACACTGGGGCTGAGAGGAAAATCAGCATTGTGCGTCCGGGGCAGCAGGCTAGCTGTGGCTTCCAAACTGCCTGCATAGCCCCCGTGTGGCCGTCTCCTCTTCCCTGGTGGAAAGCCTCCCTGAGAACTTAGGAGGCTAGCTGAAAGACACAGGTGCTTTCCATTCCTTGCTAGGACTTCACCGACAGCCCTCGCTCTCTGACTGGTGAGTTGGCACCTTCACCAGAGGCCTCCCAGGGAGCTGCCCCATCCCCATCCAGAAAGGAAACCAGCCGTTGGCAAGCAAACTCAGGCAGAGAAGTCTTGCCAGGAGAGAGGTTTCCCGAAGGATCCCATGCTTCAGTTCACACCCTTTTCCATGGGGGAAGCCGGGGTGTCCCAAATCTCTCCCACGCTTCAGAACCTCCTCCAGCAGCAGGGAGGCTTGCAGTCACCGTTGGGTGCCAAGGGGTGTTCCAGGCAGGCAGCTCTCCATGGAGAGAAAGGCTTCCCAGCTAGCAAGCTGCCTCAGGAGCATTGCTGGAGTGCGGGTGTGAGTACCCGTGGGGTCGCCTTGAGGGTGGCTCCTGGAGCTGCATGGACGCAAACCCCGTGCTGAGCACACACCCAGGCAAGACTTAGCACACGTCTCAGCACCTCAAGCAGATCATGGCAGATGCCTCCTGCCTGCACCCAATAGACAGGTTGCCCTGTGCATTGCTGGGGAGGCCCTGGCACGTCAGAGTTTCCCATGGGCCCAGCTACAGCCTTCTCCCTCTTAGGCCATGCACAGATCCTCTCCAGAGCTACGCTGTGTGTGGAAGTTCACAAGGTGTGGCATGTGCTTCTCTTTCACTGCTTGGAACCTGCACACACCCAGACTGTGTGTGTCAACATTCACAGTGGGGCCTGATGGCAAGCAATCCTTAGCCCACTGCAAAGCGGGAGAGAGGCGGCCTTTCTGCTCAGGGCCAAACACCCTGCTGCTAGTCTGCTTCCCTGCGGGCTAACCTCTGTGAGGGAAAGGCCGTCTGGGCCCTGAAACGCAAGCACCTGGCCACCCACTCCTAGGTGCTCCTTTGCAACGCTGTCTTTTGGAAAGGCATCCTTCTCCTGGAGCCACCGTGTGAGCTGCCTTTGGAAGCCCACAAGAGGCAGGAAGCAGCTTGCAGGAAACCTTGCTCATTGAGGGCCTTGCCCTTGAATATGCTTTGCAAGGAGGCAAGGAGGCCTCGGGTCCACTCGCTTTTCCAATGGGGAACAGCGAGTGCTGAAGAGCTCTGTTCTGGCTCCAAGGCAGCCTGCAGCTCAGGCGCCCGTGGAATGGGCTTGGTTGGTAGAGCACAGCCCTCAGCAGGGCTCTCCAGTGTGTCTAGCCAGAGAGCCCCGTGCTTTGAACCGGCCTCAGGAATGCAGCTCTAGGGAGCTTTCCCCCTCCCTGCTTGCCTGTCTGGGTGACCACCTTGGAGAGGCCTGCTCCAAACTCGGGCTTTGGCCTTCACGCTGAGATCTCCTCCCTGAGCTCTCTAGCTCTCCCAACAATTGGCAAGTGCACCCAGTGGCACCACACCAGACAGTCTCCCTGAGCATGGCTAGGCCAGGCCTAGTCCCCGTGTCCCCTTGGTCTCTCTCGGCCTTTGCCTCCCTTAGGCCCTCCACTGCATGTCGACCCCCTGGGGTGCAAGGGGTCTTCCTGGAATGGCCAGTGTGTGGCGTGTGTCTTTTGGTGGCTCCGAGACTGCCTCCACAGAGGCTGGCTGGCAAGGGGAACACTGGGGCTGAGAGGAAAATCAGCATTGTGCGTCCGGGGCAGCAGGCTAGCTGTGGCTTCCAAACTGCCTGCATAGCCCCCGTGTGGCCGTCTCCTCTTCCCTGGTGGAAAGCCTCCCTGAGAACTTAGGAGGCTAGCTGAAAGACACAGGTGCTTTCCATTCCTTGCTAGGACTTCACCGACAGCCCTCGCTCTCTGACTGGTGAGTTGGCACCTTCACCAGAGGCCTCCCAGGGAGCTGCCCCATCCCCATCCAGAAAGGAAACCAGCCGTTGGCAAGCAAACTCAGGCAGAGAAGTCTTGCCAGGAGAGAGGTTTCCCGAAGGATCCCATGCTTCAGTTCACACCCTTTTCCATGGGGGAAGCCGGGGTGTCCCAAATCTTTCCCACGCTTCAGAACCCCCTCCAGCAGCAGGGAGGCTTGCAGTCACCGTTGGGTGCCAAGGGGTGTTCCAGGCAGGCAGCTCTCCATGGAGAGAAAGGCTTCCCAGCTAGCAAGCTGCCTCAGGAGCATTGCTGGAGTGCGGGTGTGAGTACCCGTGGGGTCGCCTTGAGGGTGGCTCCTGGAGCTGCATGGACGCAAACCCCGTACTGAGCACACACCCAGGCAAGACTTAGCACACGTCTCAGCACCTCAAGCAGATCATGGCAGATGCCTCCTGCCTGCACTCAATAGACAGGTTGCCCTGTGCATTGCTGGGGAGGCCCTGGCACGTCAGAGTTTCCCATGGGCCCAGCTACAGCCTTCTCCCTCTTAGGCCATGCACAGATCCTCTCCAGAGCTACGCTGTGTGTGGAAGTTCGCAAGGTGTGGCATGTGCTTCTCTTTCACTGCTTGGAACCTGCACACACCCAGACTGTGTGTGTCAACATTCACAGTGGGGCCTGATGGCAAGCAATCCTTAGCCCACTGCAAAGCGGGAGAGAGGCGGCCTTTCTGCTCAGGGCCAAACACCCTGCTGCTAGTCTGCTTCCCTGCGGGCTAACCTCTGTGAGGGAAAGGCCGTCTGGGCCCTGAAACGCAAGCACCTGGCCACCCACTCCTAGGTGCTCCTTTGCAACGCTGTCTTTTGGAAAGGCATCCTTCTCCTGGAGCCACCGTGTGAGCTGCCTTTGGAAGCCCACAAGAGGCAGGAAGCAGCTTGCAGGAAACCGTGCTCATTGAGGGCCTTGCCCTTGAATATGCTTTGCAAGGAGGCAAGGAGGCCTCGGGTCCACTCGCTTTTCCAATGGGGAACAGCGAGTGCTGAAGAGCTCTGTTCTGGCTCCAAGGCAGCCTGCAGCTCAGGCGCCCGTGGAATGGGCTTGGTTGGTAGAGCACAGCCCTCAGCAGGGCTCTCCAGTGTGTCTAGCCAGAGAGCCCCGTGCTTTGAACCGGCCTCAGGAATGCAGCTCTAGGGAGCTTTCCCCCTCCCTGCTTGCCTGTCTGGGTGACCACCTTGGAGAGGCCTGCTCCAAACTCGGGCTTTGGCCTTCACGCTGAGATCTGCTCCCTGAGCTCTCTAGCTCTCCCAACAATTGGCAAGTGCACCCAGTGGCACCACACCAGACAGTCTCCCTGAGCATGGCTAGGCCAGGCCTAGTCCCCGTGTCCCCTTGGTCTCTCTCGGCCTTTGCCTCCCTTAGGCCCTCCACTGCATGTCGACCCCCTGGGGTGCAAGGGGTCTTCCTGGAATGGCCAGTGTGTGGCGTGTGTCTTTTGGTGGCTCCGAGACTGCCTCCACAGAGGCTGGCTGGCAAGGGGAACACTGGGGCTGAGAGGAAAATCAGCATTGTGCGTCCGGGGCAGCAGGCTAGCTGTGGCTTCCAAACTGCCTGCATAGCCCCCGTGTGGCCGTCTCCTCTTCCCTGGTGGAAAGCCTCCCTGAGAACTTAGGAGGCTAGCTGAAAGACACAGGTGCTTTCCATTCCTTGCTAGGACTTCACCGACAGCCCTCGCTCTCTGACTGGTGAGTTGGCACCTTCACCAGAGGCCTCCCAGGGAGCTGCCCCATCCCCATCCAGAAAGGAAACCAGCCGTTGGCAAGCAAACTCAGGCAGAGAAGTCTTGCCAGGGGAGAGGTTTCCCGAAGGAGCCCATGCTTCAGTTCACACCCTTTTCCATGGGGGAAGCCGGGGTGTCCCAAATCTCTCCCACGCTTCAGAACCTCCTCCAGCAGCAGGGAGGCTTGCAGTCACCGTTGGGTGCCAAGGGGTGTTCCAGGCAGGCAGCTCTCCATGGAGAGAAAGGCTTCCCAGCTAGCAAGCTGCCTCAGGAGCATTGCTGGAGTGCGGGTGTGAGTACCCGTGGGGTCGCCTTGAGGGTGGCTCCTGGAGCTGCATGGACGCAAACCCCGTGCTGAGCACACACCCAGGCAAGACTTAGCACACGTCTCAGCACCTCAAGCAGATCATGGCAGATGCCTCCTGCCTGCACTCAATAGACAGGTTGCCCTGTGCATTGCTGGGGAGGCCCTGGCACGTCAGAGTTTCCCATGGGCCCAGCTACAGCCTTCTCCCTCTTAGGCCATGCACAGATCCTCTCCAGAGCTACGCTGTGTGTGGAAGTTCGCAAGGTGTGGCATGTGCTTGTCTTTCACTGCTTGGAACCTGCACACACCCAGACTGTGTGTGTCAACATTCACAGTGGGGCCTGATGGCAAGCAATCCTTAGCCCACTGCAAAGCGGGAGAGAGGCGGCCTTTCTGCTCAGGGCCAAACACCCTGCTGCTAGTCTGCTTCCCTGCGGGCTAACCTCTGTGAGGGAAAGGCCGTCTGGGCCCTGAAACGCAAGCACCTGGCCACCCACTCCTAGGTGCTCCTTTGCAACGCTGTCTTTTGGAAAGGCATCCTTCTCCTGGAGCCACCGTGTGAGCTGCCTTTGGAAGCCCACAAGAGGCAGGAAGCAGCTTGCAGGAAACCGTGCTCATTGAGGGCCTTGCCCTTGAATATGCTTTGCAAGGAGGCAAGGAGGCCTCGGGTCCACTCGCTTTTCCAATGGGGAACAGCGAGTGCTGAAGAGCTCTGTTCTGGCTCCAAGGCAGCCTGCAGCTCAGGCGCCCGTGGAATGGGCTTGGTTGGTAGAGCACAGCCCTCAGCAGGGCTCTCCAGTGTGTCTAGCCAGAGAGCCCCGTGCTTTGAACCGGCCTCAGGAATGCAGCTCTAGGGAGCTTTCCCCCTCCCTGCTTGCCTGTCTGGGTGACCACCTTGGAGAGGCCTGCTCCAAACTCGGGCTTTGGCCTTCACGCTGAGATCTCCTCCCTGAGCTCTCTAGCTCTCCCAACAATTGGCAAGTGCACCCAGTGGCACCACACCAGACAGTCTCCCTGAGCATGGCTAGGCCAGGCCTAGTCCCCGTGTCCCCTTGGTCTCTCTCGGCCTTTGCCTCCCTTAGGCCCTCCACTGCATGTCGACCCCCTGGGGTGCAAGGGGTCTTCCTGGAATGGCCAGTGTGTGGCGTGTGTCTTTTGGTGGCTCCGAGACTGCCTCCACAGAGGCTGGCTGGCAAGGGGAACACTGGGGCTGAGAGGAAAATCAGCATTGTGCGTCCGGGGCAGCAGGCTAGCTGTGGCTTCCAAACTGCCTGCATAGCCCCCGTGTGGCCGTCTCCTCTTCCCTGGTGGAAAGCCTCCCTGAGAACTTAGGAGGCTAGCTGAAAGACACAGGTGCTTTCCATTCCTTGCTAGGACTTCACCGACAGCACACGCTCTCTGACTGGTGAGTTGGCACCTTCACCAGAGGCCTCCCAGGGAGCTGCCCCATCCCCATCCAGAAAGGAAACCAGCCGTTGGCAAGCAAACTCAGGCAGAGAAGTCTTGCCAGGAGAGAGGTTTCCCGATGGATCCCATGCTTCAGTTCACACCCTTTTCCATGGGGGAAGCCGGGGTGTCCCAAATCTTTCCCACGCTTCAGAACACCCTCCAGCAGCAGGGAGGCTTGCAGTCACTGTTGGGTGCCAAGGGGTGTTCCAGGCAGGCAGCTCTCCATGGAGAGAAAGGCTTCCCAGCTAGCAAGCTGCCTCAGGAGCATTGCTGGAGTGCGGGTGTGAGTACCCGTGGGGTCGCCTTGAGGGTGGCTCCTGGAGCTGCATGGACGCAAACCCCGTGCTGAGCACACACCCAGGCAAGACTTAGCACACGTCTCAGCACCTCAAGCAGATCATGGCAGATGCCTCCTGCCTGCACCCAATAGACAGGTTGCCCTGTGCATTGCTGGGGAGGCCCTGGCACGTCAGAGTTTCCCATGGGCCCAGCTACAGCCTTCTCCCTCTTAGGCCATGCACAGATCCTCTCCAGAGCTACGCTGTGTGTGGAAGTTCGCAAGGTGTGGCATGTGCTTGTCTTTCACTGCTTGGAACCTGCACACACCCAGACTGTGTGTGTCAACATTCACAGTGGGGCCTGATGGCAAGCAATCCTTAGCCCACTGCAAAGCGGGAGAGAGGCGGCCTTTCTGCTCAGGGCCAAACACCCTGCTGCTAGTCTGCTTCCCTGCGGGCTAACCTCTGTGAGGGAAAGGCCGTCTGGGCCCTGAAACGCAAGCACCTGGCCACCCACTCCTAGGTGCTCCTTTGCAACGCTGTCTTTTGGAAAGGCATCCTTCTCCTGGAGCCACCGTGTGAGCTGCCTTTGGAAGCCCACAAGAGGCAGGAAGCAGCTTGCAGGAAACCTTGCTCATTGAGGGCCTTGCCCTTGAATATGCTTTGCAAGGAGGCAAGGAGGCCTCGGGTCCACTCGCTTTTCCAATGGGGAACAGCGAGTGCTGAAGAGCTCTGTTCTGGCTCCAAGGCAGCCTGCAGCTCAGGCGCCCGTGGAATGGGCTTGGTTGGTAGAGCACAGCCCTCAGCAGGGCTCTCCAGTGTGTCTAGCCAGAGAGCCCCGTGCTTTGAACCGGCCTCAGGAATGCAGCTCTAGGGAGCTTTCCCCCTCCCTGCTTGCCTGTCTGGGTGACCACCTTGGAGAGGCCTGCTCCAAACTCGGGCTTTGGCCTTCACGCTGAGATCTCCTCCCTGAGCTCTCTAGCTCTCCCAACAATTGGCAAGTGCACCCAGTGGCACCACACCAGACAGTCTCCCTGAGCATGGCTAGGCCAGGCCTAGTCCCCGTGTCCCCTTGGTCTCTCTCGGCCTTTGCCTCCCTTAGGCCCTCCACTGCATGTCGACCCCCTGGGGTGCAAGGGGTCTTCCTGGAATGGCCAGTGTGTGGCGTGTGTCTTTTGGTGGCTCCGAGACTGCCTCCACAGAGGCTGGCTGGCAAGGGGAACACTGGGGCTGAGAGGAAAATCAGCATTGTGCGTCCGGGGCAGCAGGCTAGCTGTGGCTTCCAAACTGCCTGCATAGCCCCCGTGTGGCCGTCTCCTCTTCCCTGGTAGAAAGCCTCCCTGAGAACTTAGGAGGCTAGCTGAAAGACACAGGTGCTTTCCATTCCTTGCTAGGACTTCACCGACAGCCCTCGCTCTCTGACTGGTGAGTTGGCACCTTCACCAGAGGCCTCCCAGGGAGCTGCCCCATCCCCATCCAGAAAGGAAACCAGCCGTTGGCAAGCAAACTCAGGCAGAGAAGTCTTGCCAGGAGAGAGGTTTCCCGAAGGATCCCATGCTTCAGTTCACACCCTTTTCCATGGGGGAAGCCGGGGTGTCCCAAATCTCTCTCACGCTTCAGAACCTCCTCCAGCAGCAGGGAGGCTTGCAGTCACCGTTGGGTGCCAAGGGGTGTTCCAGGCAGGCAGCTCTCCATGGAGAGAAAGGCTTCCCAGCTAGCAAGCTGCCTCAGGAGCATTGCTGGAGTGCGGGTGTGAGTACCCGTGGGGTCGCCTTGAGGGTGGCTCCTGGAGCTGCATGGACGCAAACCCCGTGCTGAGCACACACCCAGGCAAGACTTAGCACACGTCTCAGCACCTCAAGCAGATCATGGCAGATGCCTCCTGCCTGCACCCAATAGACAGGTTGCCCTGTGCATTGCTGGGGAGGCCCTGGCACGTCAGAGTTTCCCATGGGCCCAGCTACAGCCTTCTCCCTCTTAGGCCATGCACAGATCCTCTCCAGAGCTACGCTGTGTGTGGAAGTTCACAAGGTGTGGCATGTGCTTCTCTTTCACTGCTTGGAACCTGCACACACCCAGACTGTGTGTGTCAACATTCACAGTGGGGCCTGATGGCAAGCAATCCTTAGCCCACTGCAAAGCGGGAGAGAGGCGGCCTTTCTGCTCAGGGCCAAACACCCTGCTGCTAGTCTGCTTCCCTGCGGGCTAACCTCTGTGAGGGAAAGGCCGTCTGGGCCCTGAAACGCAAGCACCTGGCCACCCACTCCTAGGTGCTCCTTTGCAACGCTGTCTTTTGGAAAGGCATCCTTCTCCTGGAGCCACCGTGTGAGCTGCCTTTGGAAGCCCACAAGAGGCAGGAAGCAGCTTGCAGGAAACCTTGCTCATTGAGGGCCTTGCCCTTGAATATGCTTTGCAAGGAGGCAAGGAGGCCTCGGGTCCACTCGCTTTTCCAATGGGGAACAGCGAGTGCTGAAGAGCTCTGTTCTGGCTCCAAGGCAGCCTGCAGCTCAGGCGCCCGTGGAATGGGCTTGGTTGGTAGAGCACAGCCCTCAGCAGGGCTCTCCAGTGTGTCTAGCCAGAGAGCCCCGTGCTTTGAACCGGCCTCAGGAATGCAGCTCTAGGGAGCTTTCCCCCTCCCTGCTTGCCTGTCTGGGTGACCACCTTGGAGAGGCCTGCTCCAAACTCGGGCTTTGGCCTTCACGCTGAGATCTCCTCCCTGAGCTCTCTAGCTCTCCCAACAATTGGCAAGTGCACCCAGTGGCACCACACCAGACAGTCTCCCTGAGCATGGCTAGGCCAGGCCTAGTCCCCGTGTCCCCTTGGTCTCTCTCGGCCTTTGCCTCCCTTAGGCCCTCCACTGCATGTCGACCCCCTGGGGTGCAAGGGGTCTTCCTGGAATGGCCAGTGTGTGGCGTGTGTCTTTTGGTGGCTCCGAGACTGCCTCCACAGAGGCTGGCTGGCAAGGGGAACACTGGGGCTGAGAGGAAAATCAGCATTGTGCGTCCGGGGCAGCAGGCTAGCTGTGGCTTCCAAACTGCCTGCATAGCCCCCGTGTGGCCGTCTCCTCTTCCCTGGTGGAAAGCCTCCCTGAGAACTTAGGAGGCTAGCTGAAAGACACAGGTGCTTTCCATTCCTTGCTAGGACTTCACCGACAGCCCTCGCTCTCTGACTGGTGAGTTGGCACCTTCACCAGAGGCCTCCCAGGGAGCTGCCCCATCCCCATCCAGAAAGGAAACCAGCCGTTGGCAAGCAAACTCAGGCAGAGAAGTCTTGCCAGGAGAGAGGTTTCCCGAAGGATCCCATGCTTCAGTTCACACCCTTTTCCATGGGGGAAGCCGGGGTGTCCCAAACCTTTCCCACGCTTCAGAACCCCCTCCAGCAGCAGGGAGGCTTGCAGTCACCGTTGGGTGCCAAGGGGTGTTCCAGGCAGGCAGCTCTCCATGGAGAGAAAGGCTTCCCAGCTAGCAAGCTGCCTCAGGAGCATTGCTGGAGTGCGGGTGTGAGTACCCGTGGGGTCGCCTTGAGGGTGGCTCCTGGAGCTGCATGGACGCAAACCCCGTACTGAGCACACACCCAGGCAAGACTTAGCACACGTCTCAGCACCTCAAGCAGATCATGGCAGATGCCTCCTGCCTGCACTCAATAGACAGGTTGCCCTGTGCATTGCTGGGGAGGCCCTGGCACGTCAGAGTTTCCCATGGGCCCAGCTACAGCCTTCTCCCTCTTAGGCCATGCACAGATCCTCTCCAGAGCTACGCTGTGTGTGGAAGTTCGCAAGGTGTGGCATGTGCTTCTCTTTCACTGCTTGGAACCTGCACACACCCAGACTGTGTGTGTCAACATTCACAGTGGGGCCTGATGGCAAGCAATCCTTAGCCCACTGCAAAGCGGGAGAGAGGCGGCCTTTCTGCTCAGGGCCAAACACCCTGCTGCTAGTCTGCTTCCCTGCGGGCTAACCTCTGTGAGGGAAAGGCCGTCTGGGCCCTGAAACGCAAGCACCTGGCCACCCACTCCTAGGTGCTCCTTTGCAACGCTGTCTTTTGGAAAGGCATCCTTCTCCTGGAGCCACCGTGTGAGCTGCCTTTGGAAGCCCACAAGAGGCAGGAAGCAGCTTGCAGGAAACCTTGCTCATTGAGGGCCTTGCCCTTGAATATGCTTTGCAAGGAGGCAAGGAGGCCTCGGGTCCACTCGCTTTTCCAATGGGGAACAGCGAGTGCTGAAGAGCTCTGTTCTGGCTCCAAGGCAGCCTGCAGCTCAGGCGCCCGTGGAATGGGCTTGGTTGGTAGAGCACAGCCCTCAGCAGGGCTCTCCAGTGTGTCTAGCCAGAGAGCCCCGTGCTTTGAACCGGCCTCAGGAATGCAGCTCTAGGGAGCTTTCCCCCTCCCTGCTTGCCTGTCTGGGTGACCACCTTGGAGAGGCCTGCTCCAAACTCGGGCTTTGGCCTTCACGCTGAGATCTCCTCCCTGAGCTCTCTAGCTCTCCCAACAATTGGCAAGTGCACCCAGTGGCACCACACCAGACAGTCTCCCT
Source organism: Hippopotamus amphibius kiboko (assembly GCF_030028045.1). Classification (NCBI taxonomy): domain Eukaryota; kingdom Metazoa; phylum Chordata; class Mammalia; order Artiodactyla; family Hippopotamidae; genus Hippopotamus; species Hippopotamus amphibius. The sequence goes on along the minus strand of NC_080202.1, from coordinate 32,524,591 downwards.
GAGCATGGCTAGGCCAGGCCTAGTCCCCGTGTCCCCTTGGTCTCTCTCGGCCTTTGCCTCCCTTAGGCCCTCCACTGCATGTCGACCCCCTGGGGTGCAAGGGGTCTTCCTGGAATGGCCAGTGTGTGGCGTGTGTCTTTTGGTGGCTCCGAGACTGCCTCCACAGAGGCTGGCTGGCAAGGGGAACACTGGGGCTGAGAGGAAAATCAGCATTGTGCGTCCGGGGCAGCAGGCTAGCTGTGGCTTCCAAACTGCCTGCATAGCCCCCGTGTGGCCGTCTCCTCTTCCCTGGTGGAAAGCCTCCCTGAGAACTTAGGAGGCTAGCTGAAAGACACAGGTGCTTTCCATTCCTTGCTAGGACTTCAGCGACAGCACACGCTCTCTGACTGGTGAGTTGGCACCTTCACCAGAGGCCTCCCAGGGAGCTGCCCCATCCCCATCCAGAAAGGAAACCAGCCGTTGGCAAGCAAACTCAGGCAGAGAAGTCTTGCCAGGAGAGAGGTTTCCCGAAGGATCCCATGCTTCAGTTCACACCCTTTTCCATGGGGGAAGCCGGGGTGTCCCAAATCTCTCCCACGCTTCAGAACCCCCTCCAGCAGCAGGGAGGCTTGCAGTCACCGTTGGGTGCCAAGGGGTGTTCCAGGCAGGCAGCTCTCCATGGAGAGAAAGGCTTCCCAGCTAGCAAGCTGCCTCAGGAGCATTGCTGGAGTGCGGGTGTGAGTACCCGTGGGGTCGCCTTGAGGGTGGCTCCTGGAGCTGCATGGACGCAAACCCCGTACTGAGCACACACCCAGGCAAGACTTAGCACACGTCTCAGCACCTCAAGCAGATCATGGCAGATGCCTCCTGCCTGCACTCAATAGACAGGTTGCCCTGTGCATTGCTGGGGAGGCCCTGGCACGTCAGAGTTTCCCATGGGCCCAGCTACAGCCTTCTCCCTCTTAGGCCATGCACAGATCCTCTCCAGAGCTACGCTGTGTGTGGAAGTTCGCAAGGTGTGGCATGTGCTTGTCTTTCACTGCTTGGAACCTGCACACACCCAGACTGTGTGTGTCAACATTCACAGTGGGGCCTGATGGCAAGCAATCCTTAGCCCACTGCAAAGCGGGAGAGAGGCGGCCTTTCTGCTCAGGGCCAAACACCCTGCTGCTAGTCTGCTTCCCTGCGGGCTAACCTCTGTGAGGGAAAGGCCGTCTGGGCCCTGAAACGCAAGCACCTGGCCACCCACTCCTAGGTGCTCCTTTGCAACGCTGTCTTTTGGAAAGGCATCCTTCTCCTGGAGCCACCGTGTGAGCTGCCTTTGGAAGCCCACAAGAGGCAGGAAGCAGCTTGCAGGAAACCTTGCTCATTGAGGGCCTTGCCCTTGAATATGCTTTGCAAGGAGGCAAGGAGGCCTCGGGTCCACTCGCTTTTCCAATGGGGAACAGCGAGTGCTGAAGAGCTCTGTTCTGGCTCCAAGGCAGCCTGCAGCTCAGGCGCCCGTGGAATGGGCTTGGTTGGTAGAGCACAGCCCTCAGCAGGGCTCTCCAGTGTGTCTAGCCAGAGAGCCCCGTGCTTTGAACCGGCCTCAGGAATGCAGCTCTAGGGAGCTTTCCCCCTCCCTGCTTGCCTGTCTGGGTGACCACCTTGGAGAGGCCTGCTCCAAACTCGGGCTTTGGCCTTCACGCTGAGATCTCCTCCCTGAGCTCTCTAGCTCTCCCAACAATTGGCAAGTGCACCCAGTGGCACCACACCAGACAGTCTCCCTGAGCATGGCTAGGCCAGGCCTAGTCCCCGTGTCCCCTTGGTCTCTCTCGGCCTTTGCCTCCCTTAGGCCCTCCACTGCATGTCGACCCCCTGGGGTGCAAGGGGTCTTCCTGGAATGGCCAGTGTGTGGCGTGTGTCTTTTGGTGGCTCCGAGACTGCCTCCACAGAGGCTGGCTGGCAAGGGGAACACTGGGGCTGAGAGGAAAATCAGCATTGTGCGTCCGGGGCAGCAGGCTAGCTGTGGCTTCCAAACTGCCTGCATAGCCCCCGTGTGGCCGTCTCCTCTTCCCTGGTGGAAAGCCTCCCTGAGAACTTAGGAGGCTAGCTGAAAGACACAGGTGCTTTCCATTCCTTGCTAGGACTTCAGCGACAGCACACGCTCTCTGACTGGTGAGTTGGCACCTTCACCAGAGGCCTCCCAGGGAGCTGCCCCATCCCCATCCAGAAAGGAAACCAGCCGTTGGCAAGCAAACTCAGGCAGAGAAGTCTTGCCAGGAGAGAGGTTTCCCGAAGGATCCCATGCTTCAGTTCACACCCTTTTCCATGGGGGAAGCCGGGGTGTCCCAAATCTCTCCCACGCTTCAGAACCCCCTCCAGCAGCAGGGAGGCTTGCAGTCACCGTTGGGTGCCAAGGGGTGTTCCAGGCAGGCAGCTCTCCATGGAGAGAAAGGCTTCCCAGCTAGCAAGCTGCCTCAGGAGCATTGCTGGAGTGCGGGTGTGAGTACCCGTGGGGTCGCCTTGAGGGTGGCTCCTGGAGCTGCATGGACGCAAACCCCGTACTGAGCACACACCCAGGCAAGACTTAGCACACGTCTCAGCACCTCAAGCAGATCATGGCAGATGCCTCCTGCCTGCACTCAATAGACAGGTTGCCCTGTGCATTGCTGGGGAGGCCCTGGCACGTCAGAGTTTCCCATGGGCCCAGCTACAGCCTTCTCCCTCTTAGGCCATGCACAGATCCTCTCCAGAGCTACGCTGTGTGTGGAAGTTCGCAAGGTGTGGCATGTGCTTCTCTTTCACTGCTTGGAACCTGCACACACCCAGACTGTGTGTGTCAACATTCACAGTGGGGCCTGATGGCAAGCAATCCTTAGCCCACTGCAAAGCGGGAGAGAGGCGGCCTTTCTGCTCAGGGCCAAACACCCTGCTGCTAGTCTGCTTCCCTGCGGGCTAACCTCTGTGAGGGAAAGGCCGTCTGGGCCCTGAAACGCAAGCACCTGGCCACCCACTCCTAGGTGCTCCTTTGCAACGCTGTCTTTTGGAAAGGCATCCTTCTCCTGGAGCCACCGTGTGAGCTGCCTTTGGAAGCCCACAAGAGGCAGGAAGCAGCTTGCAGGAAACCTTGCTCATTGAGGGCCTTGCCCTTGAATATGCTTTGCAAGGAGGCAAGGAGGCCTCGGGTCCACTCGCTTTTCCAATGGGGAACAGCGAGTGCTGAAGAGCTCTGTTCTGGCTCCAAGGCAGCCTGCAGCTCAGGCGCCCGTGGAATGGGCTTGGTTGGTAGAGCACAGCCCTCAGCAGGGCTCTCCAGTGTGTCTAGCCAGAGAGCCCCGTGCTTTGAACCGGCCTCAGGAATGCAGCTCTAGGGAGCTTTCCCCCTCCCTGCTTGCCTGTCTGGGTGACCACCTTGGAGAGGCCTGCTCCAAACTCGGGCTTTGGCCTTCACGCTGAGATCTCCTCCCTGAGCTCTCTAGCTCTCCCAACAATTGGCAAGTGCACCCAGTGGCACCACACCAGACAGTCTCCCTGAGCATGGCTAGGCCAGGCCTAGTCCCCGTGTCCCCTTGGTCTCTCTCGGCCTTTGCCTCCCTTAGGCCCTCCACTGCATGTCGACCCCCTGGGGTGCAAGGGGTCTTCCTGGAATGGCCAGTGTGTGGCGTGTGTCTTTTGGTGGCTCCGAGACTGCCTCCACAGAGGCTGGCTGGCAAGGGGAACACTGGGGCTGAGAGGAAAATCAGCATTGTGCGTCCGGGGCAGCAGGCTAGCTGTGGCTTCCAAACTGCCTGCATAGCCCCCGTGTGGCCGTCTCCTCTTCCCTGGTGGAAAGCCTCCCTGAGAACTTAGGAGGCTAGCTGAAAGACACAGGTGCTTTCCATTCCTTGCTAGGACTTCACCGACAGCACACGCTCTCTGACTGGTGAGTTGGCACCTTCACCAGAGGCCTCCCAGGGAGCTGCCCCATCCCCATCCAGAAAGGAAACCAGCCGTTGGCAAGCAAACTCAGGCAGAGAAGTCTTGCCAGGAGAGAGGTTTCCCGAAGGATCCCATGCTTCAGTTCACACCCTTTTCCATGGGGGAAGCCGGGGTGTCCCAAATCTTTCCCACGCTTCAGAACACCCTCCAGCAGCAGGGAGGCTTGCAGTCACCGTTGGGTGCCAAGGGGTGTTCCAGGCAGGCAGCTCTCCATGGAGAGAAAGGCTTCCCAGCTAGCAAGCTGCCTCAGGAGCATTGCTGGAGTGCGGGTGTGAGTACCCGTGGGGTCGCCTTGAGGGTGGCTCCTGGAGCTGCATGGACGCAAACCCCGTGCTGAGCACACACCCAGGCAAGACTTAGCACACGTCTCAGCACCTCAAGCAGATCATGGCAGATGCCTCCTGCCTGCACTCAATAGACAGGTTGCCCTGTGCATTGCTGGGGAGGCCCTGGCACGTCAGAGTTTCCCATGGGCCCAGCTACAGCCTTCTCCCTCTTAGGCCATGCACAGATCCTCTCCAGAGCTACGCTGTGTGTGGAAGTTCGCAAGGTGTGGCATGTGCTTGTCTTTCACTGCTTGGAACCTGCACACACCCAGACTGTGTGTGTCAACATTCACAGTGGGGCCTGATGGCAAGCAATCCTTAGCCCACTGCAAAGCGGGAGAGAGGCGGCCTTTCTGCTCAGGGCCAAACACCCTGCTGCTAGTCTGCTTCCCTGCGGGCTAACCTCTGTGAGGGAAAGGCCGTCTGGGCCCTGAAACGCAAGCACCTGGCCACCCACTCCTAGGTGCTCCTTTGCAACGCTGTCTTTTGGAAAGGCATCCTTCTCCTGGAGCCACCGTGTGAGCTGCCTTTGGAAGCCCACAAGAGGCAGGAAGCAGCTTGCAGGAAACCTTGCTCATTGAGGGCCTTGCCCTTGAATATGCTTTGCAAGGAGGCAAGGAGGCCTCGGGTCCACTCGCTTTTCCAATGGGGAACAGCGAGTGCTGAAGAGCTCTGTTCTGGCTCCAAGGCAGCCTGCAGCTCAGGCGCCCGTGGAATGGGCTTGGTTGGTAGAGCACAGCCCTCAGCAGGGCTCTCCAGTGTGTCTAGCCAGAGAGCCCCGTGCTTTGAACCGGCCTCAGGAATGCAGCTCTAGGGAGCTTTCCCCCTCCCTGCTTGCCTGTCTGGGTGACCACCTTGGAGAGGCCTGCTCCAAACTCGGGCTTTGGCCTTCACGCTGAGATCTCCTCCCTGAGCTCTCTAGCTCTCCCAACAATTGGCAAGTGCACCCAGTGGCACCACACCAGACAGTCTCCCTGAGCATGGCTAGGCCAGGCCTAGTCCCCGTGTCCCCTTGGTCTCTCTCGGCCTTTGCCTCCCTTAGGCCCTCCACTGCATGTCGACCCCCTGGGGTGCAAGGGGTCTTCCTGGAATGGCCAGTGTGTGGCGTGTGTCTTTTGGTGGCTCCGAGACTGCCTCCACAGAGGCTGGCTGGCAAGGGGAACACTGGGGCTGAGAGGAAAATCAGCATTGTGCGTCTGGGGCAGCAGGCTAGCTGTGGCTTCCAAACTGCCTGCATAGCCCCCGTGTGGCCGTCTCCTCTTCCCTGGTGGAAAGCCTCCCTGAGAACTTAGGAGGCTAGCTGAAAGACACAGGTGCTTTGCATTCCTTGCTAGGACTTCACCGACAGCCCTCGCTCTCTGACTGGTGAGTTGGCACCTTCACCAGAGGCCTCCCAGGGAGCTGCCCCATCCCCATCCAGAAAGGAAACCAGCCGTTGGCAAGCAAACTCAGGCAGAGAAGTCTTGCCAGGGGAGAGGTTTCCCGAAGGATCCCATGCTTCAGTTCACACCCTTTTCCATGGGGGAAGCCGGGGTGTCCCAAATCTCTCCCACGCTTCAGAACCTCCTCCAGCAGCAGGGAGGCTTGCAGTCACCGTTGGGTGCCAAGGGGTGTTCCAGGCAGGCAGCTCTCCATGGAGAGAAAGGCTTCCCAGCTAGCAAGCTGCCTCAGGAGCATTGCTGGAGTGCGGGTGTGAGTACCCGTGGGGTCGCCTTGAGGGTGGCTCCTGGAGCTGCATGGACGCAAACCCCGTGCTGAGCACACACCCAGGCAAGACTTAGCACACGTCTCAGCACCTCAAGCAGATCATGGCAGATGCCTCCTGCCTGCACTCAATAGACAGGTTGCCCTGTGCATTGCTGGGGAGGCCCTGGCACGTCAGAGTTTCCCATGGGCCCAGCTACAGCCTTCTCCCTCTTAGGCCATGCACAGATCCTCTCCAGAGCTACGCTGTGTGTGGAAGTTCGCAAGGTGTGGCATGTGCTTCTCTTTCACTGCTTGGAACCTGCACACACCCAGACTGTGTGTGTCAACATTCACAGTGGGGCCTGATGGCAAGCAATCCTTAGCCCACTGCAAAGCGGGAGAGAGGCGGCCTTTCTGCTCAGGGCCAAACACCCTGCTGCTAGTCTGCTTCCCTGCGGGCTAACCTCTGTGAGGGAAAGGCTGTCTGGGCCCTGAAACGCAAGCACCTGGCCACCCACTCCTAGGTGCTCCTTTGCAACGCTGTCTTTTGGAAAGGCATCCTTCTCCTGGAGCCACCGTGTGAGCTGCCTTTGGAAGCCCACAAGAGGCAGGAAGCAGCTTGCAGGAAACCGTGCTCATTGAGGGCCTTGCCCTTGAATATGCTTTGCAAGGAGGCAAGGAGGCCTCGGGTCCACTCGCTTTTCCAATGGGGAACAGCGAGTGCTGAAGAGCTCTGTTCTGGCTCCAAGGCAGCCTGCAGCTCAGGCGCCCGTGGAATGGGCTTGGTTGGTAGAGCACAGCCCTCAGCAGGGCTCTCCAGTGTGTCTAGCCAGAGAGCCCCGTGCTTTGAACCGGCCTCAGGAATGCAGCTCTAGGGAGCTTTCCCCCTCCCTGCTTGCCTGTCTGGGTGACCACCTTGGAGAGGCCTGCTCCAAACTCGGGCTTTGGCCTTCACGCTGAGATCTCCTCCCTGAGCTCTCTAGCTCTCCCAACAATTGGCAAGTGCACCCAGTGGCACCACACCAGACAGTCTCCCTGAGCATGGCTAGGCCAGGCCTAGTCCCCGTGTCCCCTTGGTCTCTCTCGGCCTTTGCCTCCCTTAGGCCCTCCACTGCATGTCGACCCCCTGGGGTGCAAGGGGTCTTCCTGGAATGGCCAGTGTGTGGCGTGTGTCTTTTGGTGGCTCCGAGACTGCCTCCACAGAGGCTGGCTGGCAAGGGGAACACTGGGGCTGAGAGGAAAATCAGCATTGTGCGTCCGGGGCAGCAGGCTAGCTGTGGCTTCCAAACTGCCTGCATAGCCCCCGTGTGGCCGTCTCCTCTTCCCTGGTGGAAAGCCTCCCTGAGAACTTAGGAGGCTAGCTGAAAGACACAGGTGCTTTCCATTCCTTGCTAGGACTTCACCGACAGCACACGCTCTCTGACTGGTGAGTTGGCACCTTCACCAGAGGCCTCCCAGGGAGCTGCCCCATCCCCATCCAGAAAGGAAACCAGCCGTTGGCAAGCAAACTCAGGCAGAGAAGTCTTGCCAGGAGAGAGGTTTCCCGAAGGATCCCATGCTTCAGTTCACACCCTTTTCCATGGGGGAAGCCGGGGTGTCCCAAATCTTTCCCACGCTTCAGAACACCCTCCAGCAGCAGGGAGGCTTGCAGTCACCGTTGGGTGCCAAGGGGTGTTCCAGGCAGGCAGCTCTCCATGGAGAGAAAGGCTTCCCAGCTAGCAAGCTGCCTCAGGAGCATTGCTGGAGTGCGGGTGTGAGTACCCGTGGGGTCGCCTTGAGGGTGGCTCCTGGAGCTGCATGGACGCAAACCCCGTGCTGAGCACACACCCAGGCAAGACTTAGCACACGTCTCAGCACCTCAAGCAGATCATGGCAGATGCCTCCTGCCTGCACTCAATAGACAGGTTGCCCTGTGCATTGCTGGGGAGGCCCTGGCACGTCAGAGTTTCCCATGGGCCCAGCTACAGCCTTCTCCCTCTTAGGCCATGCACAGATCCTCTCCAGAGCTACGCTGTGTGTGGAAGTTCGCAAGGTGTGGCATGTGCTTGTCTTTCACTGCTTGGAACCTGCACACACCCAGACTGTGTGTGTCAACATTCACAGTGGGGCCTGATGGCAAGCAATCCTTAGCCCACTGCAAAGCGGGAGAGAGGCGGCCTTTCTGCTCAGGGCCAAACACCCTGCTGCTAGTCTGCTTCCCTGCGGGCTAACCTCTGTGAGGGAAAGGCCGTCTGGGCCCTGAAACGCAAGCACCTGGCCACCCACTCCTAGGTGCTCCTTTGCAACGCTGTCTTTTGGAAAGGCATCCTTCTCCTGGAGCCACCGTGTGAGCTGCCTTTGGAAGCCCACAAGAGGCAGGAAGCAGCTTGCAGGAAACCTTGCTCATTGAGGGCCTTGCCCTTGAATATGCTTTGCAAGGAGGCAAGGAGGCCTCGGGTCCACTCGCTTTTCCAATGGGGAACAGCGAGTGCTGAAGAGCTCTGTTCTGGCTCCAAGGCAGCCTGCAGCTCAGGCGCCCGTGGAATGGGCTTGGTTGGTAGAGCACAGCCCTCAGCAGGGCTCTCCAGTGTGTCTAGCCAGAGAGCCCCGTGCTTTGAACCGGCCTCAGGAATGCAGCTCTAGGGAGCTTTCCCCCTCCCTGCTTGCCTGTCTGGGTGACCACCTTGGAGAGGCCTGCTCCAAACTCGGGCTTTGGCCTTCACGCTGAGATCTCCTCCCTGAGCTCTCTAGCTCTCCCAACAATTGGCAAGTGCACCCAGTGGCACCACACCAGACAGTCTCCCTGAGCATGGCTAGGCCAGGCCTAGTCCCCGTGTCCCCTTGGTCTCTCTCGGCCTTTGCCTCCCTTAGGCCCTCCACTGCATGTCGACCCCCTGGGGTGCAAGGGGTCTTCCTGGAATGGCCAGTGTGTGGCGTGTGTCTTTTGGTGGCTCCGAGACTGCCTCCACAGAGGCTGGCTGGCAAGGGGAACACTGGGGCTGAGAGGAAAATCAGCATTGTGCGTCCGGGGCAGCAGGCTAGCTGTGGCTTCCAAACTGCCTGCATAGCCCCCGTGTGGCCGTCTCCTCTTCCCTGGTGGAAAGCCTCCCTGAGAACTTAGGAGGCTAGCTGAAAGACACAGGTGCTTTCCATTCCTTGCTAGGACTTCAGCGACAGCACACGCTCTCTGACTGGTGAGTTGGCACCTTCACCAGAGGCCTCCCAGGGAGCTGCCCCATCCCCATCCAGAAAGGAAACCAGCCGTTGGCAAGCAAACTCAGGCAGAGAAGTCTTGCCAGGAGAGAGGTTTCCCGAAGGATCCCATGCTTCAGTCCACACCCTTTTCCATGGGGGAAGCCGGGGTGTCCCAAATCTCTCCCACGCTTCAGAACCTCCTCCAGCAGCAGGGAGGCTTGCAGTCACCGTTGGGTGCCAAGGGGTGTTCCAGGCAGGCAGCTCTCCATGGAGAGAAAGGCTTCCCAGCTAGCAAGCTGCCTCAGGAGCATTGCTGGAGTGCGGGTGTGAGTACCCGTGGGGTCGCCTTGAGGGTGGCTCCTGGAGCTGCATGGACGCAAACCCCGTACTGAGCACACACCCAGGCAAGACTTAGCACACGTCTCAGCACCTCAAGCAGATCATGGCAGATGCCTCCTGCCTGCACTCAATAGACAGGTTGCCCTGTGCATTGCTGGGGAGGCCCTGGCACGTCAGAGTTTCCCATGGGCCCAGCTACAGCCTTCTCCCTCTTAGGCCATGCACAGATCCTCTCCAGAGCTACGCTGTGTGTGGAAGTTCGCAAGGTGTAGCATGTGCTTCTCTTTCACTGCTTGGAACCTGCACACACCCAGACTGTGTGTGTCAACATTCACAGTGGGGCCTGATGGCAAGCAATCCTTAGCCCACTGCAAAGCGGGAGAGAGGCGGCCTTTCTGCTCAGGGCCAAACACCCTGCTGCTAGTCTGCTTCCCTGCGGGCTAACCTCTGTGAGGGAAAGGCCGTCTGGGCCCTGAAACGCAAGCACCTGGCCACCCACTCCTAGGTGCTCCTGTGCAACGCTGTCTTTTGGAAAGGCATCCTTCTCCTGGAGCCACCGTGTGAGCTGCCTTTGGAAGCCCACAAGAGGCAGGAAGCAGCTTGCAGGAAACCTTGCTCATTGAGGGCCTTGCCCTTGAATATGCTTTGCAAGGAGGCAAGGAGGCCTCGGGTCCACTCGCTTTTCCAATGGGGAACAGCGAGTGCTGAAGAGCTCTGTTCTGGCTCCAAGGCAGCCTGCAGCTCAGGCGCCCGTGGAATGGGCTTGGTTGGTAGAGCACAGCCCTCAGCAGGGCTCTCCAGTGTGTCTAGCCAGAGAGCCCCGTGCTTTGAACCGGCCTCAGGAATGCAGCTCTAGGGAGCTTTCCCCCTCCCTGCTTGCCTGTCTGGGTGACCACCTTGGAGAGGCCTGCTCCAAACTCGGGCTTTGGCCTTCACGCTGAGATCTCCTCCCTGAGCTCTCTAGCTCTCCCAACAATTGGCAAGTGCACCCAGTGGCACCACACCAGACAGTCTCCCTGAGCATGGCTAGGCCAGGCCTAGTCCATGTGTCCCCTTGGTCTCTCTCGGCCTTTGCCTCCCTTAGGCCCTCCACTGCATGTCGACCCCCTGGGGTGCAAGGGGTCTTCCTGGAATGGCCAGTGTGTGGCGTGTGTCTTTTGGTGGCTCCGAGACTGCCTCCACAGAGGCTGGCTGGCAAGGGGAACACTGGGGCTGAGAGGAAAATCAGCATTGTGCGTCCGGGGCAGCAGGCTAGCTGTGGCTTCCAAACTGCCTGCATAGCCCCCGTGTGGCCGTCTCCTCTTCCCTGGTGGAAAGCCTCCCTGAGAACTTAGGAGGCTAGCTGAAAGACACAGGTGCTTTCCATTCCTTGCTAGGACTTCACCGACAGCCCTCGCTCTCTGACTGGTGAGTTGGCACCTTCACCAGAGGCCTCCCAGGGAGCTGCCCCATCCCCATCCAGAAAGGAAACCAGCCGTTGGCAAGCAAACTCAGGCAGAGAAGTCTTGCCAGGGGAGAGGTTTCCCGAAGGAGCCCATGCTTCAGTTCACACCCTTTTCCATGGGGGAAGCCGGGGTGTCCCAAATCTCTCCCACGCTTCAGAACCTCCTCCAGCAGCAGGGAGGCTTGCAGTCACCGTTGGGTGCCAAGGGGTGTTCCAGGCAGGCAGCTCTCCATGGAGAGAAAGGCTTCCCAGCTAGCAAGCTGCCTCAGGAGCATTGCTGGAGTGTGGGTGTGAGTACCCGTGGGGTCGCCTTGAGGGTGGCTCCTGGAGCTGCATGGACGCAAACCCCGTGCTGAGCACACACCCAGGCAAGACTTAGCACACGTCTCAGCACCTCAAGCAGATCATGGCAGATGCCTCCTGCCTGCACTCAATAGACAGGTTGCCCTGTGCATTGCTGGGGAGGCCCTGGCACGTCAGAGTTTCCCATGGGCCCAGCTACAGCCTTCTCCCTCTTAGGCCATGCACAGATCCTCTCCAGAGCTACGCTGTGTGTGGAAGTTCGCAAGGTGTGGCATGTGCTTCTCTTTCACTGCTTGGAACCTGCACACACCCAGACTGTGTGTGTCAACATTCACAGTGGGGCCTGATGGCAAGCAATCCTTAGCCCACTGCAAAGCGGGAGAGAGGCGGCCTTTCTGCTCAGGGCCAAACACCCTGCTGCTAGTCTGCTTCCCTGCGGGCTAACCTCTGTGAGGGAAAGGCCGTCTGGGCCCTGAAACGCAAGCACCTGGCCACCCACTCCTAGGTGCTCCTTTGCAACGCTGTCTTTTGGAAAGGCATCCTTCTCCTGGAGCCACCGTGTGAGCTGCCTTTGGAAGCCCACAAGAGGCAGGAAGCAGCTTGCAGGAAACCTGGCTCATTGAGGGCCTTGCCCTTGAATATGCTTTGCAAGGAGGCAAGGAGGCCTCGGGTCCACTCGCTTTTCCAATGGGGAACAGCGAGTGCTGAAGAGCTCTGTTCTGGCTCCAAGGCAGCCTGCAGCTCAGGCGCCCGTGGAATGGGCTTGGTTGGTAGAGCACAGCCCTCAGCAGGGCTCTCCAGTGTGTCTAGCCAGAGAGCCCCGTGCTTTGAACCGGCCTCAGGAATGCAGCTCTAGGGAGCTTTCCCCCTCCCTGCTTGCCTGTCTGGGTGACCACCTTGGAGAGGCCTGCTCCAAACTCGGGCTTTGGCCTTCACGCTGAGATCTCCTCCCTGAGCTCTCTAGCTCTCCCAACAATTGGCAAGTGCACCCAGTGGCACCACACCAGACAGTCTCCCTGAGCATGGCTAGGCCAGGCCTAGTCCCCGTGTCCCCTTGGTCTCTCTCGGCCTTTGCCTCCCTTAGGCCCTCCACTGCATGTCGACCCCCTGGGGTGCAAGGGGTCTTCCTGGAATGGCCAGTGTGTGGCGTGTGTCTTTTGGTGGCTCCGAGACTGCCTCCACAGAGGCTGGCTGGCAAGGGGAACACTGGGGCTGAGAGGAAAATCAGCATTGTGCGTCCGGGGCAGCAGGCTAGCTGTGGCTTCCAAACTGCCTGCATAGCCCCCGTGTGGCCGTCTCCTCTTCCCTGGTGGAAAGCCTCCCTGAGAACTTAGGAGGCTAGCTGAAAGACACAGGTGCTTTCCATTCCTTGCTAGGACTTCAGCGACAGCACACGCTCTCTGACTGGTGAGTTGGCACCTTCACCAGAGGCCTCCCAGGGAGCTGCCCCATCCCCATCCAGAAAGGAAACCAGCCGTTGGCAAGCAAACTCAGGCAGAGAAGTCTTGCCAGGAGAGAGGTTTCCCGAAGGATCCCATGCTTCAGTCCACACCCTTTTCCATGGGGGAAGCCGGGGTGTCCCAAATCTCTCCCACGCTTCAGAACCCCCTCCAGCAGCAGGGAGGCTTGCAGTCACCGTTGGGTGCCAAGGGGTGTTCCAGGCAGGCAGCTCTCCATGGAGAGAAAGGCTTCCCAGCTAGCAAGCTGCCTCAGGAGCATTGCTGGAGTGCGGGTGTGAGTACCCGTGGGGTCGCCTTGAGGGTGGCTCCTGGAGCTGCATGGACGCAAACCCCGTACTGAGCACACACCCAGGCAAGACTTAGCACACGTCTCAGCACCTCAAGCAGATCATGGCAGATGCCTCCTGCCTGCACTCAATAGACAGGTTGCCCTGTGCATTGCTGGGGAGGCCCTGGCACGTCAGAGTTTCCCATGGGCCCAGCTACAGCCTTCTCCCTCTTAGGCCATGCACAGATCCTCTCCAGAGCTACGCTGTGTGTGGAAGTTCGCAAGGTGTAGCATGTGCTTCTCTTTCACTGCTTGGAACCTGCACACACCCAGACTGTGTGTGTCAACATTCACAGTGGGGCCTGATGGCAAGCAATCCTTAGCCCACTGCAAAGCGGGAGAGAGGCGGCCTTTCTGCTCAGGGCCAAACACCCTGCTGCTAGTCTGCTTCCCTGCGGGCTAACCTCTGTGAGGGAAAGGCCGTCTGGGCCCTGAAACGCAAGCACCTGGCCACCCACTCCTAGGTGCTCCTTTGCAACGCTGTCTTTTGGAAAGGCATCCTTCTCCTGGAGCCACCGTGTGAGCTGCCTTTGGAAGCCCACAAGAGGCAGGAAGCAGCTTGCAGGAAACCTTGCTCATTGAGGGCCTTGCCCTTGAATATGCTTTGCAAGGAGGCAAGGAGGCCTCGGGTCCACTCGCTTTTCCAATGGGGAACAGCGAGTGCTGAAGAGCTCTGTTCTGGCTCCAAGGCAGCCTGCAGCTCAGGCGCCCGTGGAATGGGCTTGGTTGGTAGAGCACAGCCCTCAGCAGGGCTCTCCAGTGTGTCTAGCCAGAGAGCCCCGTGCTTTGAACCGGCCTCAGGAATGCAGCTCTAGGGAGCTTTCCCCCTCCCTGCTTGCCTGTCTGGGTGACCACCTTGGAGAGGCCTGCTCCAAACTCGGGCTTTGGCCTTCACGCTGAGATCTCCTCCCTGAGCTCTCTAGCTCTCCCAACAATTGGCAAGTGCACCCAGTGGCACCACACCAGACAGTCTCCCTGAGCATGGCTAGGCCAGGCCTAGTCCATGTGTCCCCTTGGTCTCTCTCGGCCTTTGCCTCCCTTAGGCCCTCCACTGCATGTCGACCCCCTGGGGTGCAAGGGGTCTTCCTGGAATGGCCAGTGTGTGGCGTGTGTCTTTTGGTGGCTCCGAGACTGCCTCCACAGAGGCTGGCTGGCAAGGGGAACACTGGGGCTGAGAGGAAAATCAGCATTGTGCGTCCGGGGCAGCAGGCTAGCTGTGGCTTCCAAACTGCCTGCATAGCCCCCGTGTGGCCGTCTCCTCTTCCCTGGTGGAAAGCCTCCCTGAGAACTTAGGAGGCTAGCTGAAAGACACAGGTGCTTTCCATTCCTTGCTAGGACTTCACCGACAGCCCTCGCTCTCTGACTGGTGAGTTGGCACCTTCACCAGAGGCCTCCCAGGGAGCTGCCCCATCCCCATCCAGAAAGGAAACCAGCCGTTGGCAAGCAAACTCAGGCAGAGAAGTCTTGCCAGGAGAGAGGTTTCCCGAAGGATCCCATGCTTCAGTCCACACCCTTTTCCATGGGGGAAGCCGGGGTGTCCCAAATCTCTCCCACGCTTCAGAACCCCCTCCAGCAGCAGGGAGGCTTGCAGTCACCGTTGGGTGCCAAGGGGTGTTCCAGGCAGGCAGCTCTCCATGGAGAGAAAGGCTTCCCAGCTAGCAAGCTGCCTCAGGAGCATTGCTGGAGTGCGGGTGTGAGTACCCGTGGGGTCGCCTTGAGGGTGGCTCCTGGAGCTGCATGGACGCAAACCCCGTACTGAGCACACACCCAGGCAAGACTTAGCACACGTCTCAGCACCTCAAGCAGATCATGGCAGATGCCTCCTGCCTGCACTCAATAGACAGGTTGCCCTGTGCATTGCTGGGGAGGCCCTGGCACGTCAGAGTTTCCCATGGGCCCAGCTACAGCCTTCTCCCTCTTAGGCCATGCACAGATCCTCTCCAGAGCTACGCTGTGTGTGGAAGTTCGCAAGGTGTAGCATGTGCTTCTCTTTCACTGCTTGGAACCTGCACACACCCAGACTGTGTGTGTCAACATTCACAGTGGGGCCTGATGGCAAGCAATCCTTAGCCCACTGCAAAGCGGGAGAGAGGCGGCCTTTCTGCTCAGGGCCAAACACCCTGCTGCTAGTCTGCTTCCCTGCGGGCTAACCTCTGTGAGGGAAAGGCCGTCTGGGCCCTGAAACGCAAGCACCTGGCCACCCACTCCTAGGTGCTCCTTTGCAACGCTGTCTTTTGGAAAGGCATCCTTCTCCTGGAGCCACCGTGTGAGCTGCCTTTGGAAGCCCACAAGAGGCAGGAAGCAGCTTGCAGGAAACCTTGCTCATTGAGGGCCTTGCCCTTGAATATGCTTTGCAAGGAGGCAAGGAGGCCTCGGGTCCACTCGCTTTTCCAATGGGGAACAGCGAGTGCTGAAGAGCTCTGTTCTGGCTCCAAGGCAGCCTGCAGCTCAGGCGCCCGTGGAATGGGCTTGGTTGGTAGAGCACAGCCCTCAGCAGGGCTCTCCAGTGTGTCTAGCCAGAGAGCCCCGTGCTTTGAACCGGCCTCAGGAATGCAGCTCTAGGGAGCTTTCCCCCTCCCTGCTTGCCTGTCTGGGTGACCACCTTGGAGAGGCCTGCTCCAAACTCGGGCTTTGGCCTTCACGCTGAGATCTCCTCCCTGAGCTCTCTAGCTCTCCCAACAATTGGCAAGTGCACCCAGTGGC
This sequence comes from Hippopotamus amphibius kiboko, assembly GCF_030028045.1. Lineage (NCBI taxonomy): Eukaryota > Metazoa > Chordata > Mammalia > Artiodactyla > Hippopotamidae > Hippopotamus > Hippopotamus amphibius. The sequence goes on along the minus strand of NC_080202.1, from coordinate 32,508,889 downwards.
ACCACACCAGACAGTCTCCCTGAGCATGGCTAGGCCAGGCCTAGTCCCCGTGTCCCCTTGGTCTCTCTCGGCCTTTGCCTCCCTTAGGCCCTCCACTGCATGTCGACCCCCTGGGGTGCAAGGGGTCTTCCTGGAATGGCCAGTGTGTGGCGTGTGTCTTTTGGTGGCTCCGAGACTGCCTCCACAGAGGCTGGCTGGCAAGGGGAACACTGGGGCTGAGAGGAAAATCAGCATTGTGCGTCCGGGGCAGCAGGCTAGCTGTGGCTTCCAAACTGCCTGCATAGCCCCCGTGTGGCCGTCTCCTCTTCCCTGGTGGAAAGCCTCCCTGAGAACTTAGGAGGCTAGCTGAAAGACACAGGTGCTTTCCATTCCTTGCTAGGACTTCACCGACAGCCCTCGCTCTCTGACTGGTGAGTTGGCACCTTCACCAGAGGCCTCCCAGGGAGCTGCCCCATCCCCATCCAGAAAGGAAACCAGCCGTTGGCAAGCAAACTCAGGCAGAGAAGTCTTGCCAGGGGAGAGGTTTCCCGAAGGATCCCATGCTTCAGTTCACACCCTTTTCCATGGGGGAAGCCGGGGTGTCCCAAATCTCTCCCACGCTTCAGAACCTCCTCCAGCAGCAGGGAGGCTTGCAGTCACCGTTGGGTGCCAAGGGGTGTTCCAGGCAGGCAGCTCTCCATGGAGAGAAAGGCTTCCCAGCTAGCAAGCTGCCTCAGGAGCATTGCTGGAGTGCGGGTGTGAGTACCCGTGGGGTCGCCTTGAGGGTGGCTCCTGGAGCTGCATGGACGCAAACCCCGTACTGAGCACACACCCAGGCAAGACTTAGCACACGTCTCAGCACCTCAAGCAGATCATGGCAGATGCCTCCTGCCTGCACTCAATAGACAGGTTGCCCTGTGCATTGCTGGGGAGGCCCTGGCACGTCAGAGTTTCCCATGGGCCCAGCTACAGCCTTCTCCCTCTTAGGCCATGCACAGATCCTCTCCAGAGCTACGCTGTGTGTGGAAGTTCGCAAGGTGTGGCATGTGCTTGTCTTTCACTGCTTGGAACCTGCACACACCCAGACTGTGTGTGTCAACATTCACAGTGGGGCCTGATGGCAAGCAATCCTTAGCCCACTGCAAAGCGGGAGAGAGGCGGCCTTTCTGCTCAGGGCCAAACACCCTGCTGCTAGTCTGCTTCCCTGCGGGCTAACCTCTGTGAGGGAAAGGCCGTCTGGGCCCTGAAACGCAAGCACCTGGCCACCCACTCCTAGGTGCTCCTTTGCAACGCTGTCTTTTGGAAAGGCATCCTTCTCCTGGAGCCACCGTGTGAGCTGCCTTTGGAAGCCCACAAGAGGCAGGAAGCAGCTTGCAGGAAACCTGGCTCATTGAGGGCCTTGCCCTTGAATATGCTTTGCAAGGAGGCAAGGAGGCCTCGGGTCCACTCGCTTTTCCAATGGGGAACAGCGAGTGCTGAAGAGCTCTGTTCTGGCTCCAAGGCAGCCTGCAGCTCAGGCGCCCGTGGAATGGGCTTGGTTGGTAGAGCACAGCCCTCAGCAGGGCTCTCCAGTGTGTCTAGCCAGAGAGCCCCGTGCTTTGAACCGGCCTCAGGAATGCAGCTCTAGGGAGCTTTCCCCCTCCCTGCTTGCCTGTCTGGGTGACCACCTTGGAGAGGCCTGCTCCAAACTCGGGCTTTGGCCTTCACGCTGAGATCTCCTCCCTGAGCTCTCTAGCTCTCCCAACAATTGGCAAGTGCACCCAGTGGCACCACACCAGACAGTCTCCCTGAGCATGGCTAGGCCAGGCCTAGTCCCCGTGTCCCCTTGGTCTCTCTCGGCCTTTGCCTCCCTTAGGCCCTCCACTGCATGTCGACCCCCTGGGGTGCAAGGGGTCTTCCTGGAATGGCCAGTGTGTGGCGTGTGTCTTTTGGTGGCTCCGAGACTGCCTCCACAGAGGCTGGCTGGCAAGGGGAACACTGGGGCTGAGAGGAAAATCAGCATTGTGCGTCCGGGGCAGCAGGCTAGCTGTGGCTTCCAAACTGCCTGCATAGCCCCCGTGTGGCCATCTCCTCTTCCCTGGTGGAAAGCCTCCCTGAGAACTTAGGAGGCTAGCTGAAAGACACAGGTGCTTTCCATTCCTTGCTAGGACTTCACCGACAGCCCTTGCTCTCTGACTGGTGAGTTGGCACCTTCACCAGAGGCCTCCCAGGGAGCTGCCCCATCCCCATCCAGAAAGGAAACCAGCCGTTGGCAAGCAAACTCAGGCAGAGAAGTCTTGCCAGGGGAGAGGTTTCCCGAAGGATCCCATGCTTCAGTTCACACCCTTTTCCATGGGGGAAGCCGGGGTGTCCCAAATCTCTCCCACGCTTCAGAACCTCCTCCAGCAGCAGGGAGGCTTGCAGTCACCGTTGGGTGCCAAGGGGTGTTCCAGGCAGGCAGCTCTCCATGGAGAGAAAGGCTTCCCAGCTAGCAAGCTGCCTCAGGAGCATTGCTGGAGTGCGGGTGTGAGTACCCGTGGGGTCGCCTTGAGGGTGGCTCCTGGAGCTGCATGGACGCAAACCCCGTACTGAGCACACACCCAGGCAAGACTTAGCACACGTCTCAGCACCTCAAGCAGATCATGGCAGATGCCTCCTGCCTGCACTCAATAGACAGGTTGCCCTGTGCATTGCTGGGGAGGCCCTGGCACGTCAGAGTTTCCCATGGGCCCAGCTACAGCCTTCTCCCTCTTAGGCCATGCACAGATCCTCTCCAGAGCTACGCTGTGTGTGGAAGTTCGCAAGGTGTGGCATGTGCTTCTCTTTCACTGCTTGGAACCTGCACACACCCAGACTGTGTGTGTCAACATTCACAGTGGGGCCTGATGGCAAGCAATCCTTAGCCCACTGCAAAGCGGGAGAGAGGCGGCCTTTCTGCTCAGGGCCAAACACCCTGCTGCTAGTCTGCTTCCCTGCGGGCTAACCTCTGTGAGGGAAAGGCCGTCTGGGCCCTGAAACGCAAGCACCTGGCCACCCACTCCTAGGTGCTCCTTTGCAACGCTGTCTTTTGGAAAGGCATCCTTCTCCTGGAGCCACCGTGTGAGCTGCCTTTGGAAGCCCACAAGAGGCAGGAAGCAGCTTGCAGGAAACCTGGCTCATTGAGGGCCTTGCCCTTGAATATGCTTTGCAAGGAGGCAAGGAGGCCTCGGGTCCACTCGCTTTTCCAATGGGGAACAGCGAGTGCTGAAGAGCTCTGTTCTGGCTCCAAGGCAGCCTGCAGCTCAGGCGCCCGTGGAATGGGCTTGGTTGGTAGAGCACAGCCCTCAGCAGGGCTCTCCAGTGTGTCTAGCCAGAGAGCCCCGTGCTTTGAACCGGCCTCAGGAATGCAGCTCTAGGGAGCTTTCCCCCTCCCTGCTTGCCTGTCTGGGTGACCACCTTGGAGAGGCCTGCTCCAAACTCGGGCTTTGGCCTTCACGCTGAGATCTCCTCCCTGAGCTCTCTAGCTCTCCCAACAATTGGCAAGTGCACCCAGTGGCACCACACCAGACAGTCTCCCTGAGCATGGCTAGGCCAGGCCTAGTCCCCGTGTCCCCTTGGTCTCTCTCGGCCTTTGCCTCCCTTAGGCCCTCCACTGCATGTCGACCCCCTGGGGTGCAAGGGGTCTTCCTGGAATGGCCAGTGTGTGGCGTGTGTCTTTTGGTGGCTCCGAGACTGCCTCCACAGAGGCTGGCTGGCAAGGGGAACACTGGGGCTGAGAGGAAAATCAGCATTGTGCGTCCGGGGCAGCAGGCTAGCTGTGGCTTCCAAACTGCCTGCATAGCCCCCGTGTGGCCGTCTCCTCTTCCCTGGTGGAAAGCCTCCCTGAGAACTTAGGAGGCTAGCTGAAAGACACAGGTGCTTTCCATTCCTTGCTAGGACTTCAGCGACAGCACACGCTCTCTGACTGGTGAGTTGGCACCTTCACCAGAGGCCTCCCAGGGAGCTGCCCCATCCCCATCCAGAAAGGAAACCAGCCGTTGGCAAGCAAACTCAGGCAGAGAAGTCTTGCCAGGAGAGAGGTTTCCCGAAGGATCCCATGCTTCAGTCCACACCCTTTTCCATGGGGGAAGCCGGGGTGTCCCAAATCTCTCCCACGCTTCAGAACCCCCTCCAGCAGCAGGGAGGCTTGCAGTCACCGTTGGGTGCCAAGGGGTGTTCCAGGCAGGCAGCTCTCCATGGAGAGAAAGGCTTCCCAGCTAGCAAGCTGCCTCAGGAGCATTGCTGGAGTGCGGGTGTGAGTACCCGTGGGGTCGCCTTGAGGGTGGCTCCTGGAGCTGCATGGACGCAAACCCCGTACTGAGCACACACCCAGGCAAGACTTAGCACACGTCTCAGCACCTCAAGCAGATCATGGCAGATGCCTCCTGCCTGCACTCAATAGACAGGTTGCCCTGTGCATTGCTGGGGAGGCCCTGGCACGTCAGAGTTTCCCATGGGCCCAGCTACAGCCTTCTCCCTCTTAGGCCATGCACAGATCCTCTCCAGAGCTACGCTGTGTGTGGAAGTTCGCAAGGTGTAGCATGTGCTTCTCTTTCACTGCTTGGAACCTGCACACACCCAGACTGTGTGTGTCAACATTCACAGTGGGGCCTGATGGCAAGCAATCCTTAGCCCACTGCAAAGCGGGAGAGAGGCGGCCTTTCTGCTCAGGGCCAAACACCCTGCTGCTAGTCTGCTTCCCTGCGGGCTAACCTCTGTGAGGGAAAGGCCGTCTGGGCCCTGAAACGCAAGCACCTGGCCACCCACTCCTAGGTGCTCCTTTGCAACGCTGTCTTTTGGAAAGGCATCCTTCTCCTGGAGCCACCGTGTGAGCTGCCTTTGGAAGCCCACAAGAGGCAGGAAGCAGCTTGCAGGAAACCTTGCTCATTGAGGGCCTTGCCCTTGAATATGCTTTGCAAGGAGGCAAGGAGGCCTCGGGTCCACTCGCTTTTCCAATGGGGAACAGCGAGTGCTGAAGAGCTCTGTTCTGGCTCCAAGGCAGCCTGCAGCTCAGGCGCCCGTGGAATGGGCTTGGTTGGTAGAGCACAGCCCTCAGCAGGGCTCTCCAGTGTGTCTAGCCAGAGAGCCCCGTGCTTTGAACCGGCCTCAGGAATGCAGCTCTAGGGAGCTTTCCCCCTCCCTGCTTGCCTGTCTGGGTGACCACCTTGGAGAGGCCTGCTCCAAACTCGGGCTTTGGCCTTCACGCTGAGATCTCCTCCCTGAGCTCTCTAGCTCTCCCAACAATTGGCAAGTGCACCCAGTGGCACCACACCAGACAGTCTCCCTGAGCATGGCTAGGCCAGGCCTAGTCCATGTGTCCCCTTGGTCTCTCTCGGCCTTTGCCTCCCTTAGGCCCTCCACTGCATGTCGACCCCCTGGGGTGCAAGGGGTCTTCCTGGAATGGCCAGTGTGTGGCGTGTGTCTTTTGGTGGCTCCGAGACTGCCTCCACAGAGGCTGGCTGGCAAGGGGAACACTGGGGCTGAGAGGAAAATCAGCATTGTGCGTCCGGGGCAGCAGGCTAGCTGTGGCTTCCAAACTGCCTGCATAGCCCCCGTGTGGCCGTCTCCTCTTCCCTGGTGGAAAGCCTCCCTGAGAACTTAGGAGGCTAGCTGAAAGACACAGGTGCTTTCCATTCCTTGCTAGGACTTCACCGACAGCCCTCGCTCTCTGACTGGTGAGTTGGCACCTTCACCAGAGGCCTCCCAGGGAGCTGCCCCATCCCCATCCAGAAAGGAAACCAGCCGTTGGCAAGCAAACTCAGGCAGAGAAGTCTTGCCAGGGGAGAGGTTTCCCGAAGGATCCCATGCTTCAGTTCACACCCTTTTCCATGGGGGAAGCCGGGGTGTCCCAAATCTCTCCCACGCTTCAGAACCTCCTCCAGCAGCAGGGAGGCTTGCAGTCACCGTTGGGTGCCAAGGGGTGTTCCAGGCAGGCAGCTCTCCATGGAGAGAAAGGCTTCCCAGCTAGCAAGCTGCCTCAGGAGCATTGCTGGAGTGCAGGTGTGAGTAACCGTGGGGTCGCCTTGAGGGTGGCTCCTGGAGCTGCATGGACGCAAACCCCGTACTGAGCACACACCCAGGCAAGACTTAGCACACGTCTCAGCACCTCAAGCAGATCATGGCAGATGCCTCCTGCCTGCACTCAATAGACAGGTTGCCCTGTGCATTGCTGGGGAGGCCCTGGCACGTCAGAGTTTCCCATGGGCCCAGCTACAGCCTTCTCCCTCTTAGGCCATGCACAGATCCTCTCCAGAGCTACGCTGTGTGTGGAAGTTCGCAAGGTGTGGCATGTGCTTCTCTTTCACTGCTTGGAACCTGCACACACCCAGACTGTGTGTGTCAACATTCACAGTGGGGCCTGATGGCAAGCAATCCTTAGCCCACTGCAAAGCGGGAGAGAGGCGGCCTTTCTGCTCAGGGCCAAACACCCTGCTGCTAGTCTGCTTCCCTGCGGGCTAACCTCTGTGAGGGAAAGGCCGTCTGGGCCCTGAAACGCAAGCACCTGGCCACCCACTCCTAGGTGCTCCTTTGCAACGCTGTCTTTTGGAAAGGCATCCTTCTCCTGGAGCCACCGTGTGAGCTGCCTTTGGAAGCCCACAAGAGGCAGGAAGCAGCTTGCAGGAAACCTGGCTCATTGAGGGCCTTGCCCTTGAATATGCTTTGCAAGGAGGCAAGGAGGCCTCGGGTCCACTCGCTTTTCCAATGGGGAACAGCGAGTGCTGAAGAGCTCTGTTCTGGCTCCAAGGCAGCCTGCAGCTCAGGCGCCCGTGGAATGGGCTTGGTTGGTAGAGCACAGCCCTCAGCAGGGCTCTCCAGTGTGTCTAGCCAGAGAGCCCCGTGCTTTGAACCGGCCTCAGGAATGCAGCTCTAGGGAGCTTTCCCCCTCCCTGCTTGCCTGTCTGGGTGACCACCTTGGAGAGGCCTGCTCCAAACTCGGGCTTTGGCCTTCACGCTGAGATCTCCTCCCTGAGCTCTCTAGCTCTCCCAACAATTGGCAAGTGCACCCAGTGGCACCACACCAGACAGTCTCCCTGAGCATGGCTAGGCCAGGCCTAGTCCCCGTGTCCCCTTGGTCTCTCTCGGCCTTTGCCTCCCTTAGGCCCTCCACTGCATGTCGACCCCCTGGGGTGCAAGGGGTCTTCCTGGAATGGCCAGTGTGTGGCGTGTGTCTTTTGGTGGCTCCGAGACTGCCTCCACAGAGGCTGGCTGGCAAGGGGAACACTGGGGCTGAGAGGAAAATCAGCATTGTGCGTCCGGGGCAGCAGGCTAGCTGTGGCTTCCAAACTGCCTGCATAGCCCCCGTGTGGCCGTCTCCTCTTCCCTGGTGGAAAGCCTCCCTGAGAACTTAGGAGGCTAGCTGAAAGACACAGGTGCTTTCCATTCCTTGCTAGGACTTCAGCGACAGCACACGCTCTCTGACTGGTGAGTTGGCACCTTCACCAGAGGCCTCCCAGGGAGCTGCCCCATCCCCATCCAGAAAGGAAACCAGCCGTTGGCAAGCAAACTCAGGCAGAGAAGTCTTGCCAGGAGAGAGGTTTCCCGAAGGATCCCATGCTTCAGTCCACACCCTTTTCCATGGGGGAAGCCGGGGTGTCCCAAATCTCTCCCACGCTTCAGAACCCCCTCCAGCAGCAGGGAGGCTTGCAGTCACCGTTGGGTGCCAAGGGGTGTTCCAGGCAGGCAGCTCTCCATGGAGAGAAAGGCTTCCCAGCTAGCAAGCTGCCTCAGGAGCATTGCTGGAGTGCGGGTGTGAGTACCCGTGGGGTCGCCTTGAGGGTGGCTCCTGGAGCTGCATGGACGCAAACCCCGTACTGAGCACACACCCAGGCAAGACTTAGCACACGTCTCAGCACCTCAAGCAGATCATGGCAGATGCCTCCTGCCTGCACTCAATAGACAGGTTGCCCTGTGCATTGCTGGGGAGGCCCTGGCACGTCAGAGTTTCCCATGGGCCCAGCTACAGCCTTCTCCCTCTTAGGCCATGCACAGATCCTCTCCAGAGCTACGCTGTGTGTGGAAGTTCGCAAGGTGTAGCATGTGCTTCTCTTTCACTGCTTGGAACCTGCACACACCCAGACTGTGTGTGTCAACATTCACAGTGGGGCCTGATGGCAAGCAATCCTTAGCCCACTGCAAAGCGGGAGAGAGGCAGCCTTTCTGCTCAGGGCCAAACACCCTGCTGCTAGTCTGCTTCCCTGCGGGCTAACCTCTGTGAGGGAAAGGCCGTCTGGGCCCTGAAACGCAAGCACCTGGCCACCCACTCCTAGGTGCTCCTTTGCAACGCTGTCTTTTGGAAAGGCATCCTTCTCCTGGAGCCACCGTGTGAGCTGCCTTTGGAAGCCCACAAGAGGCAGGAAGCAGCTTGCAGGAAACCTTGCTCATTGAGGGCCTTGCCCTTGAATATGCTTTGCAAGGAGGCAAGGAGGCCTCGGGTCCACTCGCTTTTCCAATGGGGAACAGCGAGTGCTGAAGAGCTCTGTTCTGGCTCCAAGGCAGCCTGCAGCTCAGGCGCCCGTGGAATGGGCTTGGTTGGTAGAGCACAGCCCTCAGCAGGGCTCTCCAGTGTGTCTAGCCAGAGAGCCCCGTGCTTTGAACCGGCCTCAGGAATGCAGCTCTAGGGAGCTTTCCCCCTCCCTGCTTGCCTGTCTGGGTGACCACCTTGGAGAGGCCTGCTCCAAACTCGGGCTTTGGCCTTCACGCTGAGATCTCCTCCCTGAGCTCTCTAGCTCTCCCAACAATTGGCAAGTGCACCCAGTGGCACCACACCAGACAGTCTCCCTGAGCATGGCTAGGCCAGGCCTAGTCCATGTGTCCCCTTGGTCTCTCTCGGCCTTTGCCTCCCTTAGGCCCTCCACTGCATGTCGACCCCCTGGGGTGCAAGGGGTCTTCCTGGAATGGCCAGTGTGTGGCGTGTGTCTTTTGGTGGCTCCGAGACTGCCTCCACAGAGGCTGGCTGGCAAGGGGAACACTGGGGCTGAGAGGAAAATCAGCATTGTGCGTCCGGGGCAGCAGGCTAGCTGTGGCTTCCAAACTGCCTGCATAGCCCCCGTGTGGCCGTCTCCTCTTCCCTGGTGGAAAGCCTCCCTGAGAACTTAGGAGGCTAGCTGAAAGACACAGGTGCTTTCCATTCCTTGCTAGGACTTCACCGACAGCCCTCGCTCTCTGACTGGTGAGTTGGCACCTTCACCAGAGGCCTCCCAGGGAGCTGCCCCATCCCCATCCAGAAAGGAAACCAGCCGTTGGCAAGCAAACTCAGGCAGAGAAGTCTTGCCAGGGGAGAGGTTTCCCGAAGGATCCCATGCTTCAGTTCACACCCTTTTCCATGGGGGAAGCCGGGGTGTCCCAAATCTCTCCCACGCTTCAGAACCTCCTCCAGCAGCAGGGAGGCTTGCAGTCACCGTTGGGTGCCAAGGGGTGTTCCAGGCAGGCAGCTCTCCATGGAGAGAAAGGCTTCCCAGCTAGCAAGCTGCCTCAGGAGCATTGCTGGAGTGCAGGTGTGAGTAACCGTGGGGTCGCCTTGAGGGTGGCTCCTGGAGCTGCATGGACGCAAACCCCGTACTGAGCACACACCCAGGCAAGACTTAGCACACGTCTCAGCACCTCAAGCAGATCATGGCAGATGCCTCCTGCCTGCACTCAATAGACAGGTTGCCCTGTGCATTGCTGGGGAGGCCCTGGCACGTCAGAGTTTCCCATGGGCCCAGCTACAGCCTTCTCCCTCTTAGGCCATGCACAGATCCTCTCCAGAGCTACGCTGTGTGTGGAAGTTCGCAAGGTGTGGCATGTGCTTCTCTTTCACTGCTTGGAACCTGCACACACCCAGACTGTGTGTGTCAACATTCACAGTGGGGCCTGATGGCAAGCAATCCTTAGCCCACTGCAAAGCGGGAGAGAGGCGGCCTTTCTGCTCAGGGCCAAACACCCTGCTGCTAGTCTGCTTCCCTGCGGGCTAACCTCTGTGAGGGAAAGGCCGTCTGGGCCCTGAAACGCAAGCACCTGGCCACCCACTCCTAGGTGCTCCTTTGCAACGCTGTCTTTTGGAAAGGCATCCTTCTCCTGGAGCCACCGTGTGAGCTGCCTTTGGAAGCCCACAAGAGGCAGGAAGCAGCTTGCAGGAAACCTGGCTCATTGAGGGCCTTGCCCTTGAATATGCTTTGCAAGGAGGCAAGGAGGCCTCGGGTCCACTCGCTTTTCCAATGGGGAACAGCGAGTGCTGAAGAGCTCTGTTCTGGCTCCAAGGCAGCCTGCAGCTCAGGCGCCCGTGGAATGGGCTTGGTTGGTAGAGCACAGCCCTCAGCAGGGCTCTCCAGTGTGTCTAGCCAGAGAGCCCCGTGCTTTGAACCGGCCTCAGGAATGCAGCTCTAGGGAGCTTTCCCCCTCCCTGCTTGCCTGTCTGGGTGACCACCTTGGAGAGGCCTGCTCCAAACTCGGGCTTTGGCCTTCACGCTGAGATCTCCTCCCTGAGCTCTCTAGCTCTCCCAACAATTGGCAAGTGCACCCAGTGGCACCACACCAGACAGTCTCCCTGAGCATGGCTAGGCCAGGCCTAGTCCCCGTGTCCCCTTGGTCTCTCTCGGCCTTTGCCTCCCTTAGGCCCTCCACTGCATGTCGACCCCCTGGGGTGCAAGGGGTCTTCCTGGAATGGCCAGTGTGTGGCGTGTGTCTTTTGGTGGCTCCGAGACTGCCTCCACAGAGGCTGGCTGGCAAGGGGAACACTGGGGCTGAGAGGAAAATCAGCATTGTGCGTCCGGGGCAGCAGGCTAGCTGTGGCTTCCAAACTGCCTGCATAGCCCCCGTGTGGCCGTCTCCTCTTCCCTGGTGGAAAGCCTCCCTGAGAACTTAGGAGGCTAGCTGAAAGACACAGGTGCTTTCCATTCCTTGCTAGGACTTCAGCGACAGCACACGCTCTCTGACTGGTGAGTTGGCACCTTCACCAGAGGCCTCCCAGGGAGCTGCCCCATCCCCATCCAGAAAGGAAACCAGCCGTTGGCAAGCAAACTCAGGCAGAGAAGTCTTGCCAGGAGAGAGGTTTCCCGAAGGATCCCATGCTTCAGTCCACACCCTTTTCCATGGGGGAAGCCGGGGTGTCCCAAATCTCTCCCACGCTTCAGAACCCCCTCCAGCAGCAGGGAGGCTTGCAGTCACCGTTGGGTGCCAAGGGGTGTTCCAGGCAGGCAGCTCTCCATGGAGAGAAAGGCTTCCCAGCTAGCAAGCTGCCTCAGGAGCATTGCTGGAGTGCGGGTGTGAGTACCCGTGGGGTCGCCTTGAGGGTGGCTCCTGGAGCTGCATGGACGCAAACCCCGTACTGAGCACACACCCAGGCAAGACTTAGCACACGTCTCAGCACCTCAAGCAGATCATGGCAGATGCCTCCTGCCTGCACTCAATAGACAGGTTGCCCTGTGCATTGCTGGGGAGGCCCTGGCACGTCAGAGTTTCCCATGGGCCCAGCTACAGCCTTCTCCCTCTTAGGCCATGCACAGATCCTCTCCAGAGCTACGCTGTGTGTGGAAGTTCGCAAGGTGTAGCATGTGCTTCTCTTTCACTGCTTGGAACCTGCACACACCCAGACTGTGTGTGTCAACATTCACAGTGGGGCCTGATGGCAAGCAATCCTTAGCCCACTGCAAAGCGGGAGAGAGGCGGCCTTTCTGCTCAGGGCCAAACACCCTGCTGCTAGTCTGCTTCCCTGCGGGCTAACCTCTGTGAGGGAAAGGCCGTCTGGGCCCTGAAACGCAAGCACCTGGCCACCCACTCCTAGGTGCTCCTTTGCAACGCTGTCTTTTGGAAAGGCATCCTTCTCCTGGAGCCACCGTGTGAGCTGCCTTTGGAAGCCCACAAGAGGCAGGAAGCAGCTTGCAGGAAACCTTGCTCATTGAGGGCCTTGCCCTTGAATATGCTTTGCAAGGAGGCAAGGAGGCCTCGGGTCCACTCGCTTTTCCAATGGGGAACAGCGAGTGCTGAAGAGCTCTGTTCTGGCTCCAAGGCAGCCTGCAGCTCAGGCGCCCGTGGAATGGGCTTGGTTGGTAGAGCACAGCCCTCAGCAGGGCTCTCCAGTGTGTCTAGCCAGAGAGCCCCGTGCTTTGAACCGGCCTCAGGAATGCAGCTCTAGGGAGCTTTCCCCCTCCCTGCTTGCCTGTCTGGGTGACCACCTTGGAGAGGCCTGCTCCAAACTCGGGCTTTGGCCTTCACGCTGAGATCTCCTCCCTGAGCTCTCTAGCTCTCCCAACAATTGGCAAGTGCACCCAGTGGCACCACACCAGACAGTCTCCCTGAGCATGGCTAGGCCAGGCCTAGTCCATGTGTCCCCTTGGTCTCTCTCGGCCTTTGCCTCCCTTAGGCCCTCCACTGCATGTCGACCCCCTGGGGTGCAAGGGGTCTTCCTGGAATGGCCAGTGTGTGGCGTGTGTCTTTTGGTGGCTCCGAGACTGCCTCCACAGAGGCTGGCTGGCAAGGGGAACACTGGGGCTGAGAGGAAAATCAGCATTGTGCGTCCGGGGCAGCAGGCTAGCTGTGGCTTCCAAACTGCCTGCATAGCCCCCGTGTGGCCGTCTCCTCTTCCCTGGTGGAAAGCCTCCCTGAGAACTTAGGAGGCTAGCTGAAAGACACAGGTGCTTTCCATTCCTTGCTAGGACTTCACCGACAGCCCTCGCTCTCTGACTGGTGAGTTGGCACCTTCACCAGAGGCCTCCCAGGGAGCTGCCCCATCCCCATCCAGAAAGGAAACCAGCCGTTGGCAAGCAAACTCAGGCAGAGAAGTCTTGCCAGGGGAGAGGTTTCCCGAAGGATCCCATGCTTCAGTTCACACCCTTTTCCATGGGGGAAGCCGGGGTGTCCCAAATCTCTCCCACGCTTCAGAACCTCCTCCAGCAGCAGGGAGGCTTGCAGTCACCGTTGGGTGCCAAGGGGTGTTCCAGGCAGGCAGCTCTCCATGGAGAGAAAGGCTTCCCAGCTAGCAAGCTGCCTCAGGAGCATTGCTGGAGTGCAGGTGTGAGTAACCGTGGGGTCGCCTTGAGGGTGGCTCCTGGAGCTGCATGGACGCAAACCCCGTACTGAGCACACACCCAGGCAAGACTTAGCACACGTCTCAGCACCTCAAGCAGATCATGGCAGATGCCTCCTGCCTGCACTCAATAGACAGGTTGCCCTGTGCATTGCTGGGGAGGCCCTGGCACGTCAGAGTTTCCCATGGGCCCAGCTACAGCCTTCTCCCTCTTAGGCCATGCACAGATCCTCTCCAGAGCTACGCTGTGTGTGGAAGTTCGCAAGGTGTGGCATGTGCTTCTCTTTCACTGCTTGGAACCTGCACACACCCAGACTGTGTGTGTCAACATTCACAGTGGGGCCTGATGGCAAGCAATCCTTAGCCCACTGCAAAGCGGGAGAGAGGCGGCCTTTCTGCTCAGGGCCAAACACCCTGCTGCTAGTCTGCTTCCCTGCGGGCTAACCTCTGTGAGGGAAAGGCCGTCTGGGCCCTGAAACGCAAGCACCTGGCCACCCACTCCTAGGTGCTCCTTTGCAACGCTGTCTTTTGGAAAGGCATCCTTCTCCTGGAGCCACCGTGTGAGCTGCCTTTGGAAGCCCACAAGAGGCAGGAAGCAGCTTGCAGGAAACCTGGCTCATTGAGGGCCTTGCCCTTGAATATGCTTTGCAAGGAGGCAAGGAGGCCTCGGGTCCACTCGCTTTTCCAATGGGGAACAGCGAGTGCTGAAGAGCTCTGTTCTGGCTCCAAGGCAGCCTGCAGCTCAGGCGCCCGTGGAATGGGCTTGGTTGGTAGAGCACAGCCCTCAGCAGGGCTCTCCAGTGTGTCTAGCCAGAGAGCCCCGTGCTTTGAACCGGCCTCAGGAATGCAGCTCTAGGGAGCTTTCCCCCTCCCTGCTTGCCTGTCTGGGTGACCACCTTGGAGAGGCCTGCTCCAAACTCGGGCTTTGGCCTTCACGCTGAGATCTCCTCCCTGAGCTCTCTAGCTCTCCCAACAATTGGCAAGTGCACCCAGTGGCACCACACCAGACAGTCTCCCTGAGCATGGCTAGGCCAGGCCTAGTCCCCGTGTCCCCTTGGTCTCTCTCGGCCTTTGCCTCCCTTAGGCCCTCCACTGCATGTCGACCCCCTGGGGTGCAAGGGGTCTTCCTGGAATGGCCAGTGTGTGGCGTGTGTCTTTTGGTGGCTCCGAGACTGCCTCCACAGAGGCTGGCTGGCAAGGGGAACACTGGGGCTGAGAGGAAAATCAGCATTGTGCGTCCGGGGCAGCAGGCTAGCTGTGGCTTCCAAACTGCCTGCATAGCCCCCGTGTGGCCGTCTCCTCTTCCCTGGTGGAAAGCCTCCCTGAGAACTTAGGAGGCTAGCTGAAAGACACAGGTGCTTTCCATTCCTTGCTAGGACTTCAGCGACAGCACACGCTCTCTGACTGGTGAGTTGGCACCTTCACCAGAGGCCTCCCAGGGAGCTGCCCCATCCCCATCCAGAAAGGAAACCAGCCGTTGGCAAGCAAACTCAGGCAGAGAAGTCTTGCCAGGAGAGAGGTTTCCCGAAGGATCCCATGCTTCAGTCCACACCCTTTTCCATGGGGGAAGCCGGGGTGTCCCAAATCTCTCCCACGCTTCAGAACCCCCTCCAGCAGCAGGGAGGCTTGCAGTCACCGTTGGGTGCCAAGGGGTGTTCCAGGCAGGCAGCTCTCCATGGAGAGAAAGGCTTCCCAGCTAGCAAGCTGCCTCAGGAGCATTGCTGGAGTGCGGGTGTGAGTACCCGTGGGGTCGCCTTGAGGGTGGCTCCTGGAGCTGCATGGACGCAAACCCCGTACTGAGCACACACCCAGGCAAGACTTAGCACACGTCTCAGCACCTCAAGCAGATCATGGCAGATGCCTCCTGCCTGCACTCAATAGACAGGTTGCCCTGTGCATTGCTGGGGAGGCCCTGGCACGTCAGAGTTTCCCATGGGCCCAGCTACAGCCTTCTCCCTCTTAGGCCATGCACAGATCCTCTCCAGAGCTACGCTGTGTGTGGAAGTTCGCAAGGTGTAGCATGTGCTTCTCTTTCACTGCTTGGAACCTGCACACACCCAGACTGTGTGTGTCAACATTCACAGTGGGGCCTGATGGCAAGCAATCCTTAGCCCACTGCAAAGCGGGAGAGAGGCGGCCTTTCTGCTCAGGGCCAAACACCCTGCTGCTAGTCTGCTTCCCTGCGGGCTAACCTCTGTGAGGGAAAGGCCGTCTGGGCCCTGAAACGCAAGCACCTGGCCACCCACTCCTAGGTGCTCCTTTGCAACGCTGTCTTTTGGAAAGGCATCCTTCTCCTGGAGCCACCGTGTGAGCTGCCTTTGGAAGCCCACAAGAGGCAGGAAGCAGCTTGCAGGAAACCTTGCTCATTGAGGGCCTTGCCCTTGAATATGCTTTGCAAGGAGGCAAGGAGGCCTCGGGTCCACTCGCTTTTCCAATGGGGAACAGCGAGTGCTGAAGAGCTCTGTTCTGGCTCCAAGGCAGCCTGCAGCTCAGGCGCCCGTGGAATGGGCTTGGTTGGTAGAGCACAGCCCTCAGCAGGGCTCTCCAGTGTGTCTAGCCAGAGAGCCCCGTGCTTTGAACCGGCCTCAGGAATGCAGCTCTAGGGAGCTTTCCCCCTCCCTGCTTGCCTGTCTGGGTGACCACCTTGGAGAGGCCTGCTCCAAACTCGGGCTTTGGCCTTCACGCTGAGATCTCCTCCCTGAGCTCTCTAGCTCTCCCAACAATTGGCAAGTGCACCCAGTGGCACCACACCAGACAGTCTCCCTGAGCATGGCTAGGCCAGGCCTAGTCCCCGTGTCCCCTTGGTCTCTCTCGGCCTTTGCCTCCCTTAGGCCCTCCACTGCATGTCGACCCCCTGGGGTGCAAGGGGTCTTCCTGGAATGGCCAGTGTGTGGCGTGTGTCTTTTGGTGGCTCCGAGACTGCCTCCACAGAGGCTGGCTGGCAAGGGGAACACTGGGGCTGAGAGGAAAATCAGCATTGTGCGTCCGGGGCAGCAGGCTAGCTGTGGCTTCCAAACTGCCTGCATAGCCCCCGTGTGGCCGTCTCCTCTTCCCTGGTGGAAAGCCTCCCTGAGAACTTAGGAGGCTAGCTGAAAGACACAGGTGCTTTCCATTCCTTGCTAGGACTTCACCGACAGCCCTCGCTCTCTGACTGGTGAGTTGGCACCTTCACCAGAGGCCTCCCAGGGAGCTGCCCCATCCCCATCCAGAAAGGAAACCAGCCGTTGGCAAGCAAACTCAGGCAGAGAAGTCTTGCCAGGGGAGAGGTTTCCCGAAGGATCCCATGCTTCAGTTCACACCCTTTTCCATGGGGGAAGCCGGGGTGTCCCAAATCTCTCCCACGCTTCAGAACACCCTCCAGCAGCAGGGAGGCTTGCAGTCACCGTTGGGTGCCAAGGGGTGTTCCAGGCAGGCAGCTCTCCATGGAGAGAAAGGCTTCCCAGCTAGCAAGCTGCCTCAGGAGCATTGCTGGAGTGCGGGTGTGAGTACCCGTGGGGTCGCCTTGAGGGTGGCTCCTGGAGCTGCATGGACGCAAACCCCGTACTGAGCACACACCCAGGCAAGACTTAGCACACGTCTCAGCACCTCAAGCAGATCATGGCAGATGCCTCCTGCCTGCACTCAATAGACAGGTTGCCCTGTGCATTGCTGGGGAGGCCCTGGCACGTCAGAGTTTCCCATGGGCCCAGCTACAGCCTTCTCCCTCTTAGGCCATGCACAGATCCTCTCCAGAGCTACGCTGTGTGTGGAAGTTCGCAAGGTGTGGCATGTGCTTGTCTTTCACTGCTTGGAACCTGCACACACCCAGACTGTGTGTGTCAACATTCACAGTGGGGCCTGATGGCAAGCAATCCTTAGCCCACTGCAAAGCGGGAGAGAGGCGGCCTTTCTGCTCAGGGCCAAACACCCTGCTGCTAGTCTGCTTCCCTGCGGGCTAACCTCTGTGAGGGAAAGGCCGTCTGGGCCCTGAAACGCAAGCACCTGGCCACCCACTCCTAGGTGCTCCTTTGCAACGCTGTCTTTTGGAAAGGCATCCTTCTCCTGGAGCCACCGTGTGAGCTGCCTTTGGAAGCCCACAAGAGGCAGGAAGCAGCTTGCAGGAAACCTTGCTCATTGAGGGCCTTGCCCTTGAATATGCTTTGCAAGGAGGCAAGGAGGCCTCGGGTCCACTCGCTTTTCCAATGGGGAACAGCGAGTGCTGAAGAGCTCTGTTCTGGCTCCAAGGCAGCCTGCAGCTCAGGCGCCCGTGGAATGGGCTTGGTTGGTAGAGCACAGCCCTCAGCAGGGCTCTCCAGTGTGTCTAGCCAGAGAGCCCCGTGCTTTGAACCGGCCTCAGGAATGCAGCTCTAGGGAGCTTTCCCCCTCCCTGCTTGCCTGTCTGGGTGACCACCTTGGAGAGGCCTGCTCCAAACTCGGGCTTTGGCCTTCACGCTGAGATCTCCTCCCTGAGCTCTCTAGCTCTCCCAACAATTGGCAAGTGCACCCAGTGGCACCACACCAGACAGTCTCCCTGAGCATGGCTAGGCCAGGCCTAGTCCCCGTGTCCCCTTGGTCTCTCTCGGCCTTTGCCTCCCTTAGGCCCTCCACTGCATGTCGACCCCCTGGGGTGCAAGGGGTCTTCCTGGAATGGCCAGTGTGTGGCGTGTGTCTTTTGGTGGCTCCGAGACTGCCTCCACAGAGGCTGGCTGGCAAGGGGAACACTGGGGCTGAGAGGAAAATCAGCATTGTGCGTCCGGGGCAGCAGGCTAGCTGTGGCTTCCAAACTGCCTGCATAGCCCCCGTGTGGCCGTCTCCTCTTCCCTGGTGGAAAGCCTCCCTGAGAACTTAGGAGGCTAGCTGACAGACACAGGTGCTTTCCATTCCTTGCTAGGACTTCAGCGACAGCACACGCTCTCTGACTGGTGAGTTGGCACCTTCACCAGAGGCCTCCCAGGGAGCTGCCCCATCCCCATCCAGAAAGGAAACCAGCCGTTGGCAAGCAAACTCAGGCAGAGAAGTCTTGCCAGGAGAGAGGTTTCCCGAAGGATCCCATGCTTCAGTCCACACCCTTTTCCATGGGGGAAGCCGGGGTGTCCCAAATCTCTCCCACGCTTCAGAACCCCCTCCAGCAGCAGGGAGGCTTGCAGTCACCGTTGGGTGCCAAGGGGTGTTCCAGGCAGGCAGCTCTCCATGGAGAGAAAGGCTTCCCAGCTAGCAAGCTGCCTCAGGAGCATTGCTGGAGTGCGGGTGTGAGTACCCGTGGGGTCGCCTTGAGGGTGGCTCCTGGAGCTGCATGGACGCAAACCCCGTACTGAGCACACACCCAGGCAAGACTTAGCACACGTCTCAGCACCTCAAGCAGATCATGGCAGATGCCTCCTGCCTGCACTCAATAGACAGGTTGCCCTGTGCATTGCTGGGGAGGCCCTGGCACGTCAGAGTTTCCCATGGGCCCAGCTACAGCCTTCTCCCTCTTAGGCCATGCACAGATCCTCTCCAGAGCTACGCTGTGTGTGGAAGTTCGCAAGGTGTAGCATGTGCTTCTCTTTCACTGCTTGGAACCTGCACACACCCAGACTGTGTGTGTCAACATTCACAGTGGGGCCTGATGGCAAGCAATCCTTAGCCCACTGCAAAGCGGGAGAGAGGCGGCCTTTCTGCTCAGGGCCAAACACCCTGCTGCTAGTCTGCTTCCCTGCGGGCTAACCTCTGTGAGGGAAAGGCCGTCTGGGCCCTGAAACGCAAGCACCTGGCCACCCACTCCTAGGTGCTCCTTTGCAACGCTGTCTTTTGGAAAGGCATCCTTCTCCTGGAGCCACCGTGTGAGCTGCCTTTGGAAGCCCACAAGAGGCAGGAAGCAGCTTGCAGGAAACCTGGCTCATTGAGGGCCTTGCCCTTGAATATGCTTTGCAAGGAGGCAAGGAGGCCTCGGGTCCACTCGCTTTTCCAATGGGGAACAGCGAGTGCTGAAGAGCTCTGTTCTGGCTCCAAGGCAGCCTGCAGCTCAGGCGCCCGTGGAATGGGCTTGGTTGGTAGAGCACAGCCCTCAGCAGGGCTCTCCAGTGTGTCTAGCCAGAGAGCCCCGTGCTTTGAACCGGCCTCAGGAATGCAGCTCTAGGGAGCTTTCCCCCTCCCTGCTTGCCTGTCTGGGTGACCACCTTGGAGAGGCCTGCTCCAAACTCGGGCTTTGGCCTTCACGCTGAGATCTCCTCCCTGAGCTCTCTAGCTCTCCCAACAATTGGCAAGTGCACCCAGTGGCACCACACCAGACAGTCTCCCTGAGCATGGCTAGGCCAGGCCTAGTCCATGTGTCCCCTTGGTCTCTCTCGGCCTTTGCCTCCCTTAGGCCCTCCACTGCATGTCGACCCCCTGGGGTGCAAGGGGTCTTCCTGGAATGGCCAGTGTGTGGCGTGTGTCTTTTGGTGGCTCCGAGACTGCCTCCACAGAGGCTGGCTGGCAAGGGGAACACTGGGGCTGAGAGGAAAATCAGCATTGTGCGTCCGGGGCAGCAGGCTAGCTGTGGCTTCCAAACTGCCTGCATAGCCCCCGTGTGGCCGTCTCCTCTTCCCTGGTGGAAAGCCTCCCTGAGAACTTAGGAGGCTAGCTGAAAGACACAGGTGCTTTCCATTCCTTGCTAGGACTTCACCGACAGCCCTCGCTCTCTGACTGGTGAGTTGGCACCTTCACCAGAGGCCTCCCAGGGAGCTGCCCCATCCCCATCCAGAAAGGAAACCAGCCGTTGGCAAGCAAACTCAGGCAGAGAAGTCTTGCCAGGGGAGAGGTTTCCCGAAGGATCCCATGCTTCAGTTCACACCCTTTTCCATGGGGGAAGCCGGGGTGTCCCAAATCTCTCCCACGCTTCAGAACCTCCTCCAGCAGCAGGGAGGCTTGCAGTCACCGTTGGGTGCCAAGGGGTGTTCCAGGCAGGCAGCTCTCCATGGAGAGAAAGGCTTCCCAGCTAGCAAGCTGCCTCAGGAGCATTGCTGGAGTGCGGGTGTGAGTACCCGTGGGGTCGCCTTGAGGGTGGCTCCTGGAGCTGCATGGACGCAAACCCCGTACTGAGCACACACCCAGGCAAGACTTAGCACACGTCTCAGCACCTCAAGCAGATCATGGCAGATGCCTCCTGCCTGCACTCAATAGACAGGTTGCCCTGTGCATTGCTGGGGAGGCCCTGGCACGTCAGAGTTTCCCATGGGCCCAGCTACAGCCTTCTCCCTCTTAGGCCATGCACAGATCCTCTCCAGAGCTACGCTGTGTGTGGAAGTTCGCAAGGTGTGGCATGTGCTTCTCTTTCACTGCTTGGAACCTGCACACACCCAGACTGTGTGTGTCAACATTCACAGTGGGGCCTGATGGCAAGCAATCCTTAGCCCACTGCAAAGCGGGAGAGAGGCGGCCTTTCTGCTCAGGGCCAAACACCCTGCTGCTAGTCTGCTTCCCTGCGGGCTAACCTCTGTGAGGGAAAGGCCGTCTGGGCCCTGAAACGCAAGCAC
Source organism: Hippopotamus amphibius kiboko (assembly GCF_030028045.1). Taxonomy (NCBI): domain Eukaryota; kingdom Metazoa; phylum Chordata; class Mammalia; order Artiodactyla; family Hippopotamidae; genus Hippopotamus; species Hippopotamus amphibius. Next base: position 32,488,435 of record NC_080202.1, on the reverse strand, counting down.
CTGGCCACCCACTCCTAGGTGCTCCTTTGCAACGCTGTCTTTTGGAAAGGCATCCTTCTCCTGGAGCCACCGTGTGAGCTGCCTTTGGAAGCCCACAAGAGGCAGGAAGCAGCTTGCAGGAAACCTGGCTCATTGAGGGCCTTGCCCTTGAATATGCTTTGCAAGGAGGCAAGGAGGCCTCGGGTCCACTCGCTTTTCCAATGGGGAACAGCGAGTGCTGAAGAGCTCTGTTCTGGCTCCAAGGCAGCCTGCAGCTCAGGCGCCCGTGGAATGGGCTTGGTTGGTAGAGCACAGCCCTCAGCAGGGCTCTCCAGTGTGTCTAGCCAGAGAGCCCCGTGCTTTGAACCGGCCTCAGGAATGCAGCTCTAGGGAGCTTTCCCCCTCCCTGCTTGCCTGTCTGGGTGACCACCTTGGAGAGGCCTGCTCCAAACTCGGGCTTTGGCCTTCACGCTGAGATCTCCTCCCTGAGCTCTCTAGCTCTCCCAACAATTGGCAAGTGCACCCAGTGGCACCACACCAGACAGTCTCCCTGAGCATGGCTAGGCCAGGCCTAGTCCCCGTGTCCCCTTGGTCTCTCTCGGCCTTTGCCTCCCTTAGGCCCTCCACTGCATGTCGACCCCCTGGGGTGCAAGGGGTCTTCCTGGAATGGCCAGTGTGTGGCGTGTGTCTTTTGGTGGCTCCGAGACTGCCTCCACAGAGGCTGGCTGGCAAGGGGAACACTGGGGCTGAGAGGAAAATCAGCATTGTGCGTCCGGGGCAGCAGGCTAGCTGTGGCTTCCAAACTGCCTGCATAGCCCCCGTGTGGCCGTCTCCTCTTCCCTGGTGGAAAGCCTCCCTGAGAACTTAGGAGGCTAGCTGAAAGACACAGGTGCTTTCCATTCCTTGCTAGGACTTCAGCGACAGCACACGCTCTCTGACTGGTGAGTTGGCACCTTCACCAGAGGCCTCCCAGGGAGCTGCCCCATCCCCATCCAGAAAGGAAACCAGCCGTTGGCAAGCAAACTCAGGCAGAGAAGTCTTGCCAGGAGAGAGGTTTCCCGAAGGATCCCATGCTTCAGTCCACACCCTTTTCCATGGGGGAAGCCGGGGTGTCCCAAATCTCTCCCACGCTTCAGAACCCCCTCCAGCAGCAGGGAGGCTTGCAGTCACCGTTGGGTGCCAAGGGGTGTTCCAGGCAGGCAGCTCTCCATGGAGAGAAAGGCTTCCCAGCTAGCAAGCTGCCTCAGGAGCATTGCTGGAGTGCGGGTGTGAGTACCCGTGGGGTCGCCTTGAGGGTGGCTCCTGGAGCTGCATGGACGCAAACCCCGTACTGAGCACACACCCAGGCAAGACTTAGCACACGTCTCAGCACCTCAAGCAGATCATGGCAGATGCCTCCTGCCTGCACTCAATAGACAGGTTGCCCTGTGCATTGCTGGGGAGGCCCTGGCACGTCAGAGTTTCCCATGGGCCCAGCTACAGCCTTCTCCCTCTTAGGCCATGCACAGATCCTCTCCAGAGCTACGCTGTGTGTGGAAGTTCGCAAGGTGTAGCATGTGCTTCTCTTTCACTGCTTGGAACCTGCACACACCCAGACTGTGTGTGTCAACATTCACAGTGGGGCCTGATGGCAAGCAATCCTTAGCCCACTGCAAAGCGGGAGAGAGGCGGCCTTTCTGCTCAGGGCCAAACACCCTGCTGCTAGTCTGCTTCCCTGCGGGCTAACCTCTGTGAGGGAAAGGCCGTCTGGGCCCTGAAACGCAAGCACCTGGCCACCCACTCCTAGGTGCTCCTTTGCAACGCTGTCTTTTGGAAAGGCATCCTTCTCCTGGAGCCACCGTGTGAGCTGCCTTTGGAAGCCCACAAGAGGCAGGAAGCAGCTTGCAGGAAACCTTGCTCATTGAGGGCCTTGCCCTTGAATATGCTTTGCAAGGAGGCAAGGAGGCCTCGGGTCCACTCGCTTTTCCAATGGGGAACAGCGAGTGCTGAAGAGCTCTGTTCTGGCTCCAAGGCAGCCTGCAGCTCAGGCGCCCGTGGAATGGGCTTGGTTGGTAGAGCACAGCCCTCAGCAGGGCTCTCCAGTGTGTCTAGCCAGAGAGCCCCGTGCTTTGAACCGGCCTCAGGAATGCAGCTCTAGGGAGCTTTCCCCCTCCCTGCTTGCCTGTCTGGGTGACCACCTTGGAGAGGCCTGCTCCAAACTCGGGCTTTGGCCTTCACGCTGAGATCTCCTCCCTGAGCTCTCTAGCTCTCCCAACAATTGGCAAGTGCACCCAGTGGCACCACACCAGACAGTCTCCCTGAGCATGGCTAGGCCAGGCCTAGTCCATGTGTCCCCTTGGTCTCTCTCGGCCTTTGCCTCCCTTAGGCCCTCCACTGCATGTCGACCCCCTGGGGTGCAAGGGGTCTTCCTGGAATGGCCAGTGTGTGGCGTGTGTCTTTTGGTGGCTCCGAGACTGCCTCCACAGAGGCTGGCTGGCAAGGGGAACACTGGGGCTGAGAGGAAAATCAGCATTGTGCGTCCGGGGCAGCAGGCTAGCTGTGGCTTCCAAACTGCCTGCATAGCCCCCGTGTGGCCGTCTCCTCTTCCCTGGTGGAAAGCCTCCCTGAGAACTTAGGAGGCTAGCTGAAAGACACAGGTGCTTTCCATTCCTTGCTAGGACTTCACCGACAGCCCTCGCTCTCTGACTGGTGAGTTGGCACCTTCACCAGAGGCCTCCCAGGGAGCTGCCCCATCCCCATCCAGAAAGGAAACCAGCCGTTGGCAAGCAAACTCAGGCAGAGAAGTCTTGCCAGGGGAGAGGTTTCCCGAAGGATCCCATGCTTCAGTTCACACCCTTTTCCATGGGGGAAGCCGGGGTGTCCCAAATCTCTCCCACGCTTCAGAACCTCCTCCAGCAGCAGGGAGGCTTGCAGTCACCGTTGGGTGCCAAGGGGTGTTCCAGGCAGGCAGCTCTCCATGGAGAGAAAGGCTTCCCAGCTAGCAAGCTGCCTCAGGAGCATTGCTGGAGTGCAGGTGTGAGTAACCGTGGGGTCGCCTTGAGGGTGGCTCCTGGAGCTGCATGGACGCAAACCCCGTACTGAGCACACACCCAGGCAAGACTTAGCACACGTCTCAGCACCTCAAGCAGATCATGGCAGATGCCTCCTGCCTGCACTCAATAGACAGGTTGCCCTGTGCATTGCTGGGGAGGCCCTGGCACGTCAGAGTTTCCCATGGGCCCAGCTACAGCCTTCTCCCTCTTAGGCCATGCACAGATCCTCTCCAGAGCTACGCTGTGTGTGGAAGTTCGCAAGGTGTGGCATGTGCTTCTCTTTCACTGCTTGGAACCTGCACACACCCAGACTGTGTGTGTCAACATTCACAGTGGGGCCTGATGGCAAGCAATCCTTAGCCCACTGCAAAGCGGGAGAGAGGCGGCCTTTCTGCTCAGGGCCAAACACCCTGCTGCTAGTCTGCTTCCCTGCGGGCTAACCTCTGTGAGGGAAAGGCCGTCTGGGCCCTGAAACGCAAGCACCTGGCCACCCACTCCTAGGTGCTCCTTTGCAACGCTGTCTTTTGGAAAGGCATCCTTCTCCTGGAGCCACCGTGTGAGCTGCCTTTGGAAGCCCACAAGAGGCAGGAAGCAGCTTGCAGGAAACCTGGCTCATTGAGGGCCTTGCCCTTGAATATGCTTTGCAAGGAGGCAAGGAGGCCTCGGGTCCACTCGCTTTTCCAATGGGGAACAGCGAGTGCTGAAGAGCTCTGTTCTGGCTCCAAGGCAGCCTGCAGCTCAGGCGCCCGTGGAATGGGCTTGGTTGGTAGAGCACAGCCCTCAGCAGGGCTCTCCAGTGTGTCTAGCCAGAGAGCCCCGTGCTTTGAACCGGCCTCAGGAATGCAGCTCTAGGGAGCTTTCCCCCTCCCTGCTTGCCTGTCTGGGTGACCACCTTGGAGAGGCCTGCTCCAAACTCGGGCTTTGGCCTTCACGCTGAGATCTCCTCCCTGAGCTCTCTAGCTCTCCCAACAATTGGCAAGTGCACCCAGTGGCACCACACCAGACAGTCTCCCTGAGCATGGCTAGGCCAGGCCTAGTCCCCGTGTCCCCTTGGTCTCTCTCGGCCTTTGCCTCCCTTAGGCCCTCCACTGCATGTCGACCCCCTGGGGTGCAAGGGGTCTTCCTGGAATGGCCAGTGTGTGGCGTGTGTCTTTTGGTGGCTCCGAGACTGCCTCCACAGAGGCTGGCTGGCAAGGGGAACACTGGGGCTGAGAGGAAAATCAGCATTGTGCGTCCGGGGCAGCAGGCTAGCTGTGGCTTCCAAACTGCCTGCATAGCCCCCGTGTGGCCGTCTCCTCTTCCCTGGTGGAAAGCCTCCCTGAGAACTTAGGAGGCTAGCTGAAAGACACAGGTGCTTTCCATTCCTTGCTAGGACTTCAGCGACAGCACACGCTCTCTGACTGGTGAGTTGGCACCTTCACCAGAGGCCTCCCAGGGAGCTGCCCCATCCCCATCCAGAAAGGAAACCAGCCGTTGGCAAGCAAACTCAGGCAGAGAAGTCTTGCCAGGAGAGAGGTTTCCCGAAGGATCCCATGCTTCAGTCCACACCCTTTTCCATGGGGGAAGCCGGGGTGTCCCAAATCTCTCCCACGCTTCAGAACCCCCTCCAGCAGCAGGGAGGCTTGCAGTCACCGTTGGGTGCCAAGGGGTGTTCCAGGCAGGCAGCTCTCCATGGAGAGAAAGGCTTCCCAGCTAGCAAGCTGCCTCAGGAGCATTGCTGGAGTGCGGGTGTGAGTACCCGTGGGGTCGCCTTGAGGGTGGCTCCTGGAGCTGCATGGACGCAAACCCCGTACTGAGCACACACCCAGGCAAGACTTAGCACACGTCTCAGCACCTCAAGCAGATCATGGCAGATGCCTCCTGCCTGCACTCAATAGACAGGTTGCCCTGTGCATTGCTGGGGAGGCCCTGGCACGTCAGAGTTTCCCATGGGCCCAGCTACAGCCTTCTCCCTCTTAGGCCATGCACAGATCCTCTCCAGAGCTACGCTGTGTGTGGAAGTTCGCAAGGTGTAGCATGTGCTTCTCTTTCACTGCTTGGAACCTGCACACACCCAGACTGTGTGTGTCAACATTCACAGTGGGGCCTGATGGCAAGCAATCCTTAGCCCACTGCAAAGCGGGAGAGAGGCGGCCTTTCTGCTCAGGGCCAAACACCCTGCTGCTAGTCTGCTTCCCTGCGGGCTAACCTCTGTGAGGGAAAGGCCGTCTGGGCCCTGAAACGCAAGCACCTGGCCACCCACTCCTAGGTGCTCCTTTGCAACGCTGTCTTTTGGAAAGGCATCCTTCTCCTGGAGCCACCGTGTGAGCTGCCTTTGGAAGCCCACAAGAGGCAGGAAGCAGCTTGCAGGAAACCTTGCTCATTGAGGGCCTTGCCCTTGAATATGCTTTGCAAGGAGGCAAGGAGGCCTCGGGTCCACTCGCTTTTCCAATGGGGAACAGCGAGTGCTGAAGAGCTCTGTTCTGGCTCCAAGGCAGCCTGCAGCTCAGGCGCCCGTGGAATGGGCTTGGTTGGTAGAGCACAGCCCTCAGCAGGGCTCTCCAGTGTGTCTAGCCAGAGAGCCCCGTGCTTTGAACCGGCCTCAGGAATGCAGCTCTAGGGAGCTTTCCCCCTCCCTGCTTGCCTGTCTGGGTGACCACCTTGGAGAGGCCTGCTCCAAACTCGGGCTTTGGCCTTCACGCTGAGATCTCCTCCCTGAGCTCTCTAGCTCTCCCAACAATTGGCAAGTGCACCCAGTGGCACCACACCAGACAGTCTCCCTGAGCATGGCTAGGCCAGGCCTAGTCCATGTGTCCCCTTGGTCTCTCTCGGCCTTTGCCTCCCTTAGGCCCTCCACTGCATGTCGACCCCCTGGGGTGCAAGGGGTCTTCCTGGAATGGCCAGTGTGTGGCGTGTGTCTTTTGGTGGCTCCGAGACTGCCTCCACAGAGGCTGGCTGGCAAGGGGAACACTGGGGCTGAGAGGAAAATCAGCATTGTGCGTCCGGGGCAGCAGGCTAGCTGTGGCTTCCAAACTGCCTGCATAGCCCCCGTGTGGCCGTCTCCTCTTCCCTGGTGGAAAGCCTCCCTGAGAACTTAGGAGGCTAGCTGAAAGACACAGGTGCTTTCCATTCCTTGCTAGGACTTCACCGACAGCCCTCGCTCTCTGACTGGTGAGTTGGCACCTTCACCAGAGGCCTCCCAGGGAGCTGCCCCATCCCCATCCAGAAAGGAAACCAGCCGTTGGCAAGCAAACTCAGGCAGAGAAGTCTTGCCAGGGGAGAGGTTTCCCGAAGGATCCCATGCTTCAGTTCACACCCTTTTCCATGGGGGAAGCCGGGGTGTCCCAAATCTCTCCCACGCTTCAGAACCTCCTCCAGCAGCAGGGAGGCTTGCAGTCACCGTTGGGTGCCAAGGGGTGTTCCAGGCAGGCAGCTCTCCATGGAGAGAAAGGCTTCCCACCTAGCAAGCTGCCTCAGGAGCATTGCTGGAGTGCGGGTGTGAGTACCCGTGGGGTCGCCTTGAGGGTGGCTCCTGGAGCTGCATGGACGCAAACCCCGTACTGAGCACACACCCAGGCAAGACTTAGCACACGTCTCAGCACCTCAAGCAGATCATGGCAGATGCCTCCTGCCTGCACTCAATAGACAGGTTGCCCTGTGCATTGCTGGGGAGGCCCTGGCACGTCAGAGTTTCCCATGGGCCCAGCTACAGCCTTCTCCCTCTTAGGCCATGCACAGATCCTCTCCAGAGCTACGCTGTGTGTGGAAGTTCGCAAGGTGTGGCATGTGCTTCTCTTTCACTGCTTGGAACCTGCACACACCCAGACTGTGTGTGTCAACATTCACAGTGGGGCCTGATGGCAAGCAATCCTTAGCCCACTGCAAAGCGGGAGAGAGGCGGCCTTTCTGCTCAGGGCCAAACACCCTGCTGCTAGTCTGCTTCCCTGCGGGCTAACCTCTGTGAGGGAAAGGCCGTCTGGGCCCTGAAACGCAAGCACCTGGCCACCCACTCCTAGGTGCTCCTTTGCAACGCTGTCTTTTGGAAAGGCATCCTTCTCCTGGAGCCACCGTGTGAGCTGCCTTTGGAAGCCCACAAGAGGCAGGAAGCAGCTTGCAGGAAACCTGGCTCATTGAGGGCCTTGCCCTTGAATATGCTTTGCAAGGAGGCAAGGAGGCCTCGGGTCCACTCGCTTTTCCAATGGGGAACAGCGAGTGCTGAAGAGCTCTGTTCTGGCTCCAAGGCAGCCTGCAGCTCAGGCGCCCGTGGAATGGGCTTGGTTGGTAGAGCACAGCCCTCAGCAGGGCTCTCCAGTGTGTCTAGCCAGAGAGCCCCGTGCTTTGAACCGGCCTCAGGAATGCAGCTCTAGGGAGCTTTCCCCCTCCCTGCTTGCCTGTCTGGGTGACCACCTTGGAGAGGCCTGCTCCAAACTCGGGCTTTGGCCTTCACGCTGAGATCTCCTCCCTGAGCTCTCTAGCTCTCCCAACAATTGGCAAGTGCACCCAGTGGCACCACACCAGACAGTCTCCCTGAGCATGGCTAGGCCAGGCCTAGTCCCCGTGTCCCTTTGGTCTCTCTCGGCCTTTGCCTCCCTTAGGCCCTCCACTGCATGTCGACCCCCTGGGGTGCAAGGGGTCTTCCTGGAATGGCCAGTGTGTGGCGTGTGTCTTTTGGTGGCTCCGAGACTGCCTCCACAGAGGCTGGCTGGCAAGGGGAACACTGGGGCTGAGAGGAAAATCAGCATTGTGCGTCCGGGGCAGCAGGCTAGCTGTGGCTTCCAAACTGCCTGCATAGCCCCCGTGTGGCCGTCTCCTCTTCCCTGGTGGAAAGCCTCCCTGAGAACTTAGGAGGCTAGCTGAAAGACACAGGTGCTTTCCATTCCTTGCTAGGACTTCACCGACAGCACACGCTCTCTGACTGGTGAGTTGGCACCTTCACCAGAGGCCTCCCAGGGAGCTGCCCCATCCCCATCCAGAAAGGAAACCAGCCGTTGGCAAGCAAACTCAGGCAGAGAAGTCTTGCCAGGAGAGAGGTTTCCCGAAGGATCCCATGCTTCAGTCCACACCCTTTTCCATGGGGGAAGCCGGGGTGTCCCAAATCTCTCCCACGCTTCAGAACCCCCTCCAGCAGCAGGGAGGCTTGCAGTCACCGTTGGGTGCCAAGGGGTGTTCCAGGCAGGCAGCTCTCCATGGAGAGAAAGGCTTCCCAGCTAGCAAGCTGCCTCAGGAGCATTGCTGGAGTGCGGGTGTGAGTACCCGTGGGGTCGCCTTGAGGGTGGCTCCTGGAGCTGCATGGACGCAAACCCCGTACTGAGCACACACCCAGGCAAGACTTAGCACACGTCTCAGCACCTCAAGCAGATCATGGCAGATGCCTCCTGCCTGCACTCAATAGACAGGTTGCCCTGTGCATTGCTGGGGAGGCCCTGGCACGTCAGAGTTTCCCATGGGCCCAGCTACAGCCTTCTCCCTCTTAGGCCATGCACAGATCCTCTCCAGAGCTACGCTGTGTGTGGAAGTTCGCAAGGTGTGGCATGTGCTTGTCTTTCACTGCTTGGAACCTGCACACACCCAGACTGTGTGTGTCAACATTCACAGTGGGGCCTGATGGCAAGCAATCCTTAGCCCACTGCAAAGCGGGAGAGAGGCGGCCTTTCTGCTCAGGGCCAAACACCCTGCTGCTAGTCTGCTTCCCTGCGGGCTAACCTCTGTGAGGGAAAGGCCGTCTGGGCCCTGAAACGCAAGCACCTGGCCACCCACTCCTAGGTGCTCCTTTGCAACGCTGTCTTTTGGAAAGGCATCCTTCTCCTGGAGCCACCGTGTGAGCTGCCTTTGGAAGCCCACAAGAGGCAGGAAGCAGCTTGCAGGAAACCTTGCTCATTGAGGGCCTTGCCCTTGAATATGCTTTGCAAGGAGGCAAGGAGGCCTCGGGTCCACTCGCTTTTCCAATGGGGAACAGCGAGTGCTGAAGAGCTCTGTTCTGGCTCCAAGGCAGCCTGCAGCTCAGGCGCCCGTGGAATGGGCTTGGTTGGTAGAGCCCAGCCCTCAGCAGGGCTCTCCAGTGTGTCTAGCCAGAGAGCCCCGTGCTTTGAACCGGCCTCAGGAATGCAGCTCTAGGGAGCTTTCCCCCTCCCTGCTTGCCTGTCCGGGTGACCACCTTGGAGAGGCCTGCTCCAAACTCGGGCTTTGGCCTTCACGCTGAGATCTCCTCCCTGAGCTCTCTAGCTCTCCCAACAATTGGCAAGTGCACCCAGTGGCACCACACCAGACAGTCTCCCTGAGCATGGCTAGGCCAGGCCTAGTCCCCGTGTCCCCTTGGTCTCTCTCGGCCTTTGCCTCCCTTAGGCCCTCCACTGCATGTCGACCCCCTGGGGTGCAAGGGGTCTTCCTGGAATGGCCAGTGTGTGGCGTGTGTCTTTTGGTGGCTCCGAGACTGCCTCCACAGAGGCTGGCTGGCAAGGGGAACACTGGGGCTGAGAGGAAAATCAGCATTGTGCGTCCGGGGCAGCAGGCTAGCTGTGGCTTCCAAACTGCCTGCATAGCACGCGTGTGGCCGTCTCCTCTTCCCTGGTGGAAAGCCTCCCTGAGAACTTAGGAGGCTAGCTGAAAGACACAGGTGCTTTCCATTCCTTGCTAGGACTTCACCGACAGCCCTCGCTCTCTGACTGGTGAGTTGGCACCTTCACCAGAGGCCTCCCAGGGAGCTGCCCCATCCCCATCCAGAAGGGAAACCAGCCGTTGGCAAGCAAACTCAGGCAGAGAAGTCTTGCCAGGGGAGAGGTTTCCCGAAGGATCCCATGCTTCAGTTCACACCCTTTTCCATGGGGGAAGCCGGGGTGTCCCAAATCTCTCCCACGCTTCAGAACCTCCTCCAGCAGCAGGGAGGCTTGCAGTCACCGTTGGGTGCCAAGGGGTGTTCCAGGCAGGCAGCTCTCCATGGAGAGAAAGGCTTCCCAGCTAGCAAGCTGCCTCAGGAGCATTGCTGGAGTGCGGGTATGAGTACCCGTGGGGTCGCCTTGAGGGTGGCTCGTGGAGCTGCATGGACGCAAACCCCGTGCTGAGCACACACCCAGGCAAGACTTAGCACACGTCTCAGCACCTCAAGCAGATCATGGCAGATGCCTCCGGCCTGCACTCAATAGACAGGTTGCCCTGTGCATTGCTGGGGAGGCCCTGGCACGTCAGAGTTTCCCATGGGTCCAGCTACAGCCTTCTCCCTCTTAGGCCATGCACAGATCCTCTCCAGAGCTACGCTGTGTGTGGAAGTTCGCAAGGTGTGGCATGTGCTTCTCTTTCACTGCTTGGAACCTGCACACACCCAGACTGTGTGTGTCAACATTCACAGTGGGGCCTGATGGCAAGCAATCCTTAGCCCACTGCAAAGCGGGAGAGAGGCGGCCTTTCTGCTCAGGGCCAAACACCCTGCTGCTAGTCTGCTTCCCTGCGGGCTAACCTCTGTGAGGGAAAGGCCGTCTGGGCCCTGAAACGCAAGCACCTGGCCACCCACTCCTAGGTGCTCCTTTGCAACGCTGTCTTTTGGAAAGGCATCCTTCTCCTGGAGCCACCGTGTGAGCTGCCTTTGGAAGCCCACAAGAGGCAGGAAGCAGCTTGCAGGAAACCTTGCTCATTGAGGGCCTTGCCCTTGAATATGCTTTGCAAGGAGGCAAGGAGGCCTCGGGTCCACTCGCTTTTCCAATGGGGAACAGCGAGTGCTGAAGAGCTCTGTTCTGGCTCCAAGGCAGCCTGCAGCTCAGGCGCCCGTGGAATGGGCTTGGTTGGTAGAGCACAGCCCTCAGCAGGGCTCTCCAGTGTGTCTAGCCAGAGAGCCCCGTGCTTTGAACCGGCCTCAGGAATGCAGCTCTAGGGAGCTTTCCCCCTCCCTGCTTGCCTGTCTGGGTGACCACCTTGGAGAGGCCTGCTCCAAACTCGGGCTTTGGCCTTCACGCTGAGATCTCCTCCCTGAGCTCTCTAGCTCTCCCAACAATTGACAAGTGCACCCAGTGGCACCACACCAGACAGTCTCCCTGAGCATGGCTAGGCCAGGCCTAGTCCCCGTGTCCCCTTGGTCTCTCTCGGCCTTTGCCTCCCTTAGGCCCTCCACTGCATGTCGACCCCCTGGGGTGCAAGGGGTCTTCCTGGAATGGCCAGTGTGTGGCGTGTGTCTTTTGGTGGCTCCGAGACTGCCTCCACAGAGGCTGGCTGGCAAGGGGAACACTGGGGCTGAGAGGAAAATCAGCATTGTGCGTCCGGGGCAGCAGGCTAGCTGTGGCTTCCAAACTGCCTGCATAGCCCCCGTGTGGCCGTCTCCTCTTCCCTGGTGGAAAGCCTCCCTGAGAACTTAGGAGGCTAGCTGACAGACACAGGTGCTTTCCATTCCTTGCTAGGACTTCACCGACAGCACACGCTCTCTGACTGGTGAGTTGGCACCTTCACCAGAGGCCTCCCAGGGAGCTGCCCCATCCCCATCCGGAAAGGAAACCAGCCGTTGGCAAGCAAACTCAGGCAGAGAAGTCTTGCCAGGAGAGAGGTTTCCCGAAGGAGCCCATGCTTCAGTCCACACCCTTTTCCATGGGGGAAGCCGGGGTGTCCCAAATCTTTCCCACGCTTCAGAACCCCCTCCAGCAGCAGGGAGGCTTGCAGTCACCGTTGGGTGCCAAGGGGTGTTCCAGGCAGGCAGCTCTCCATGGAGAGAAAGGCTTCCCAGCTAGCAAGCTGCCTCAGGAGCATTGCTGGAGTGCGGGTGTGAGTACCCGTGGGGTCGCCTTGAGGGTGGCTCCTGGAGCTGCATGGACGCAAACCCCGTACTGAGCACACACCCAGGCAAGACTTAGCACACGTCTCAGCACCTCAAGCAGATCATGGCAGATGCCTCCGGCCTGCACTCAATAGACAGGTTGCCCTGTGCATTGCTGGGGAGGCCCTGGCACGTCAGAGTTTCCCATGGGCCCAGCTACAGCCTTCTCCCTCTTAGGCCATGCACAGATCCTCTCCAGAGCTACGCTGTGTGTGGAAGTTCGCAAGGTGTGGCATGTGCTTCTCTTTCACTGCTTGGAACCTGCACACACCCAGACTGTGTGTGTCAACATTCACAGTGGGGCCTGATGGCAAGCAATCCTTAGCCCACTGCAAAGCGGGAGAGAGGCGGCCTTTCTGCTCAGGGCCAAACACCCTGCTGCTAGTCTGCTTCCCTGCGGGCTAACCTCTGTGAGGGAAAGGCCGTCTGGGCCCTGAAACGCAAGCACCTGGCCACCCACTCCTAGGTGCTCCTTTGCAACGCTGTCTTTTGGAAAGGCATCCTTCTCCTGGAGCCACCGTGTGAGCTGCCTTTGGAAGCCCACAAGAGGCAGGAAGCAGCTTGCAGGAAACCTTGCTCATTGAGGGCCTTGCCCTTGAATATGCTTTGCAAGGAGGCAAGGAGGCCTCGGGTCCACTCGCTTTTCCAATGGGGAACAGCGAGTGCTGAAGAGCTCTGTTCTGGCTCCAAGGCAGCCTGCAGCTCAGGTGCCCGTGGAATGGGCTTGGTTGGTAGAGCCCAGCCCTCAGCAGGGCTCTCCAGTGTGTCTAGCCAGAGAGCCCCGTGCTTTGAACCGGCCTCAGGAATGCAGCTCTAGGGAGCTTTCCCCCTCCCTGCTTGCCTGTCTGGGTGACCACCTTGGAGAGGCCTGCTCCAAACTCGGGCTTTGGCCTTCACGCTGAGATCTCCTCCCTGAGCTCTCTAGCTCTCCCAACAATTGGCAAGTGCACCCAGTGGCACCACACCAGACAGTCTCCCTGAGCATGGCTAGGCCAGGCCTAGTCCATGTGTCCCCTTGGTCTCTCTCGGCCTTTGCCTCCCTTAGGCCCTCCACTGCATGTCGACCCCCTGGGGTGCAAGGGGTCTTCCTGGAATGGCCAGTGTGTGGCGTGTGTCTTTTGGTGGCTCCGAGACTGCCTCCACAGAGGCTGGCTGGCAAGGGGAACACTGGGGCTGAGAGGAAAATCAGCATTGTGCGTCCGGGGCAGCAGGCTAGCTGTGGCTTCCAAACTGCCTGCATAGCCCCCGTGTGGCCGTCTCCTCTTCCCTGGTGGAAAGCCTCCCTGAGAACTTAGGAGGCTAGCTGAAAGACACAGGTGCTTTCCATTCCTTGCTAGGACTTCACCGACAGCCCTCGCTCTCTGACTGGTGAGTTGGCACCTTCACCAGAGGCCTCCCAGGGAGCTGCCCCATCCCCATCCAGAAAGGAAACCAGCCGTTGGCAAGCAAACTCAGGCAGAGAAGTCTTGCCAGGGGAGAGGTTTCCCGAAGGATCCCATGCTTCAGTTCACACCCTTTTCCATGGGGGAAGCCGGGGTGTCCCAAATCTCTCCCACGCTTCAGAACCTCCTCCAGCAGCAGGGAGGCTTGCAGTCACCGTTGGGTGCCAAGGGGTGTTCCAGGCAGGCAGCTCTCCATGGAGAGAAAGGCTTCCCAGCTAGCAAGCTGCCTCAGGAGCATTGCTGGAGTGCGGGTGTGAGTACCCGTGGGGTCGCCTTGAGGGTGGCTCCTGGAGCTGCATGGACGCAAACCCCGTGCTGAGCACACACCCAGGCAAGACTTAGCACACGTCTCAGCACCTCAAGCAGATCATGGCAGATGCCTCCTGCCTGCACTCAATAGACAGGTTGCCCTGTGCATTGCTGGGGAGGCCCTGGCACGTCAGAGTTTCCCATGGGCCCAGCTACAGCCTTCTCCCTCTTAGGCCATGCACAGATCCTCTCCAGAGCTACGCTGTGTGTGGAAGTTCGCAAGGTGTGGCATGTGCTTCTCTTTCACTGCTTGGAACCTGCACACACCCAGACTGTGTGTGTCAACATTCACAGTGGGGCCTGATGGCAAGCAATCCTTAGCCCACTGCAAAGCGGGAGAGAGGCGGCCTTTCTGCTCAGGGCCAAACACCCTGCTGCTAGTCTGCTTCCCTGCGGGCTAACCTCTGTGAGGGAAAGGCCGTCTGGGCCCTGAAACGCAAGCACCTGGCCACCCACTCCTAGGTGCTCCTTTGCAACGCTGTCTTTTGGAAAGGCATCCTTCTCCTGGAGCCACCGTGTGAGCTGCCTTTGGAAGCCCACAAGAGGCAGGAAGCAGCTTGCAGGAAACCTTGCTCATTGAGGGCCTTGCCCTTGAATATGCTTTGCAAGGAGGCAAGGAGGCCTCGGGTCCACTCGCTTTTCCAAAGGGGAACAGCGAGTGCTGAAGAGCTCTGTTCTGGCTCCAAGGCAGCCTGCAGCTCAGGCGCCCGTGGAATGGGCTTGGTTGGTAGAGCACAGCCCTCAGCAGGGCTCTCCAGTGTGTCTAGCCAGAGAGCCCCGTGCTTTGAACGGCCTCAGGAATGCAGCTCTAGGGAGCTTTCCCCCTCCCTGCTTGCCTGTCTGGGTGACCACCTTGGAGAGGCCTGCTCCAAACTCGGGCTTTGGCCTTCACGCTGAGATCTCCTCCCTGAGCTCTCTAGCTCTCCCAACAATTGGCAAGTGCACCCAGTGGCACCACACCAGACAGTCTCCCTGAGCATGGCTAGGCCAGGCCTAGTCCCCGTGTCCCCTTGGTCTCTCTCGGCCTTTGCCTCCCTTAGGCCCTCCACTGCATGTCGACCCCCTGGGGTGCAAGGGGTCTTCCTGGAATGGCCAGTGTGTGGCGTGTGTCTTTTGGTGGCTCCGAGACTGCCTCCACAGAGGCTGGCTGGCAAGGGGAACACTGGGGCTGAGAGGAAAATCAGCATTGTGCGTCCGGGGCAGCAGGCTAGCTGTGGCTTCCAAACTGCCTGCATAGCCCCCGTGTGGCCGTCTCCTCTTCCCTGGTGGAAAGCCTCCCTGAGAACTTAGGAGGCTAGCTGACAGACACAGGTGCTTTCCATTCCTTGCTAGGACTTCACCGACAGCACACGCTCTCTGACTGGTGAGTTGGCACCTTCACCAGAGGCCTCCCAGGGAGCTGCCCCATCCCCATCCGGAAAGGAAACCAGCCGTTGGCAAGCAAACTCAGGCAGAGAAGTCTTGCCAGGAGAGAGGTTTCCCGAAGGAGCCCATGCTTCAGTCCACACCCTTTTCCATGGGGGAAGCCGGGGTGTCCCAAATCTTTCCCACGCTTCAGAACCCCCTCCAGCAGCAGGGAGGCTTGCAGTCACCGTTGGGTGCCAAGGGGTGTTCCAGGCAGGCAGCTCTCCATGGAGAGAAAGGCTTCCCAGCTAGCAAGCTGCCTCAGGAGCATTGCTGGAGTGCGGGTGTGAGTACCCGTGGGGTCGCCTTGAGGGTGGCTCCTGGAGCTGCATGGACGCAAACCCCGTACTGAGCACACACCCAGGCAAGACTTAGCACACGTCTCAGCACCTCAAGCAGATCATGGCAGATGCCTCCTGCCTGCACTCAATAGACAGGTTGCCCTGTGCATTGCTGGGGAGGCCCTGGCACGTCAGAGTTTCCCATGGGCCCAGCTACAGCCTTCTCCCTCTTAGGCCATGCACAGATCCTCTCCAGAGCTACGCTGTGTGTGG
Organism: Hippopotamus amphibius kiboko; assembly: GCF_030028045.1. Lineage (NCBI taxonomy): Eukaryota > Metazoa > Chordata > Mammalia > Artiodactyla > Hippopotamidae > Hippopotamus > Hippopotamus amphibius. Next base: position 32,472,945 of record NC_080202.1, on the reverse strand, counting down.
AAGTTCGCAAGGTGTGGCATGTGCTTCTCTTTCACTGCTTGGAACCTGCACACACCCAGACTGTGTGTGTCAACATTCACAGTGGGGCCTGATGGCAAGCAATCCTTAGCCCACTGCAAAGCGGGAGAGAGGCGGCCTTTCTGCTCAGGGCCAAACACCCTGCTGCTAGTCTGCTTCCCTGCGGGCTAACCTCTGTGAGGGAAAGGCCGTCTGGGCCCTGAAACGCAAGCACCTGGCCACCCACTCCTAGGTGCTCCTTTGCAACGCTGTCTTTTGGAAAGGCATCCTTCTCCTGGAGCCACCGTGTGAGCTGCCTTTGGAAGCCCACAAGAGGCAGGAAGCAGCTTGCAGGAAACCTTGCTCATTGAGGGCCTTGCCCTTGAATATGCTTTGCAAGGAGGCAAGGAGGCCTCGGGTCCACTCGCTTTTCCAATGGGGAACAGCGAGTGCTGAAGAGCTCTGTTCTGGCTCCAAGGCAGCCTGCAGCTCAGGCGCCCGTGGAATGGGCTTGGTTGGTAGAGCACAGCCCTCAGCAGGGCTCTCCAGTGTGTCTAGCCAGAGAGCCCCGTGCTTTGAACCGGCCTCAGGAATGCAGCTCTAGGGAGCTTTCCCCCTCCCTGCTTGCCTGTCTGGGTGACCACCTTGGAGAGGCCTGCTCCAAACTCGGGCTTTGGCCTTCATGCTGAGATCTCCTCCCTGAGCTCTCTAGCTCTCCCAACAATTGGCAAGTGCACCCAGTGGCACCACACCAGACAGTCTCCCTGAGCATGGCTAGGCCAGGCCTAGTCCATGTGTCCCCTTGGTCTCTCTCGGCCTTTGCCTCCCTTAGGCCCTCCACTGCATGTCGACCCCCTGGGGTGCAAGGGGTCTTGCTGGAATGGCCAGTGTGTGGCGTGTGTCTTTTGGTGGCTCCGAGACTGCCTCCACAGAGGCTGGCTGGCAAGGGGAACACTGGGGCTGAGAGGAAAATCAGCATTGTGCGTCCGGGGCAGCAGGCTAGCTGTTGCTTCCAAACTGCCTGCATAGCCCCTGTGTGGCCGTCTCCTCTTCCCTGGTGGAAAGCCTCCCTGAGAACTTAGGAGGCTAGCTGAAAGACACAGGTGCTTTCCATTCCTTGCTAGGACTTCACCGACAGCCCTCGCTCTCTGACTGGTGAGTTGGCACCTTCACCAGAGGCCTCCCAGGGAGCTGCCCCATCCCCATCCAGAAAGGAAACCAGCCGTTGGCAAGCAAACTCAGGCAGAGAAGTCTTGCCAGGGGAGAGGTTTCCCGAAGGATCCCATGCTTCAGTTCACACCCTTTTCCATGGGGGAAGCCGGGGTGTCCCAAATCTCTCCCACGCTTCAGAACCTCCTCCAGCAGCAGGGAGGCTTGCAGTCACCGTTGGGTGCCAAGGGGTGTTCCAGGCAGGCAGCTCTCCATGGAGAGAAAGGCTTCCCAGCTAGCAAGCTGCCTCAGGAGCATTGCTGGAGTGCGGGTGTGAGTACCCGTGGGGTCGCCTTGAGGGTGGCTCCTGGAGCTGCATGGACGCAAACCCCGTGCTGAGCACACACCCAGGCAAGACTTAGCACACGTCTCAGCACCTCAAGCAGATCATGGCAGATGCCTCCTGCCTGCACTCAATAGACAGGTTGCCCTGTGCATTGCTGGGGAGGCCCTGGCACGTCAGAGTTTCCCATGGGCCCAGCTACAGCCTTCTCCCTCTTAGGCCATGCACAGATCCTCTCCAGAGCTACGCTGTGTGTGGAAGTTCGCAAGGTGTGGCATGTGCTTCTCTTTCACTGCTTGGAACCTGCACACACCCAGACTGTGTGTGTCAACATTCACAGTGGGGCCTGATGGCAAGCAATCCTTAGCCCACTGCAAAGCGGGAGAGAGGCGGCCTTTCTGCTCAGGGCCAAACACCCTGCTGCTAGTCTGCTTCCCTGCGGGCTAACCTCTGTGAGGGAAAGGCCGTCTGGGCCCTGAAACGCAAGCACCTGGCCACCCACTCCTAGGTGCTCCTTTGCAACGCTGTCTTTTGGAAAGGCATCCTTCTCCTGGAGCCACCGTGTGAGCTGCCTTTGGAAGCCCACAAGAGGCAGGAAGCAGCTTGCAGGAAACCTTGCTCATTGAGGGCCTTGCCCTTGAATATGCTTTGCAAGGAGGCAAGGAGGCCTCGGGTCCACTCACTTTTCCAATGGGGAACAGCGAGTGCTGAAGAGCTCTGTTCTGGCTCCAAGGCAGCCTGCAGCTCAGGCGCCCGTGGAATGGGCTTGGTTGGTAGAGCACAGCCCTCAGCAGGGCTCTCCAGTGTGTCTAGCCAGAGAGCCCCGTGCTTTGAACCGGCCTCAGGAATGCAGCTCTAGGGAGCTTTCCCCCTCCCTGCTTGCCTGTCTGGGTGACCACCTTGGAGAGGCCTGCTCCAAACTCGGGCTTTGGCCTTCACGCTGAGATCTCCTCCCTGAGCTCTCTAGCTCTCCCAACAATTGGCAAGTGCACCCAGTGGCACCACACCAGACAGTCTCCCTGAGCATGGCTAGGCCAGGCCTAGTCCCCGTGTCCCCTTGGTCTCTCTCGGCCTTTGCCTCCCTTAGGCCCTCCACTGCATGTCGACCCCCTGGGGTGCAAGGGGTCTTCCTGGAATGGCCAGTGTGTGGCGTGTGTCTTTTGGTGGCTCCGAGACTGCCTCCACAGAGGCTGGCTGGCAAGGGGAACACTGGGGCTGAGAGGAAAATCAGCATTGTGCGTCCGGGGCAGCAGGCTAGCTGTGGCTTCCAAACTGCCTGCATAGCCCCCGTGTGGCCGTCTCCTCTTCCCTGGTGGAAAGCCTCCCTGAGAACTTAGGAGGCTAGCTGAAAGACACAGGTGCTTTCCATTCCTTGCTAGGACTTCAGCGACAGCACACGCTCTCTGACTGGTGAGTTGGCACCTTCACCAGAGGCCTCCCAGGGAGCTGCCCCATCCCCATCCAGAAAGGAAACCAGCCGTTGGCAAGCAAACTCAGGCAGAGAAGTCTTGCCAGGAGAGAGGTTTCCCGAAGGATCCCATGCTTCAGTCCACACCCTTTTCCATGGGGGAAGCCGGGGTGTCCCAAATCTCTCCCACGCTTCAGAACCTCCTCCAGCAGCAGGGAGGCTTGCAGTCACCGTTGGGTGCCAAGGGGTGTTCCAGGCAGGCAGCTCTCCATGGAGAGAAAGGCTTCCCAGCTAGCAAGCTGCCTCAGGAGCATTGCTGGAGTGCGGGTGTGAGTACCCGTGGGGTCGCCTTGAGGGTGGCTCCTGGAGCTGCATGGACGCAAACCCCGTACTGAGCACACACCCAGGCAAGACTTAGCACACGTCTCAGCACCTCAAGCAGATCATGGCAGATGCCTCCTGCCTGCACTCAATAGACAGGTTGCCCTGTGCATTGCTGGGGAGGCCCTGGCACGTCAGAGTTTCCCATGGGCCCAGCTACAGCCTTCTCCCTCTTAGGCCATGCACAGATCCTCTCCAGAGCTACGCTGTGTGTGGAAGTTCGCAAGGTGTAGCATGTGCTTCTCTTTCACTGCTTGGAACCTGCACACACCCAGACTGTGTGTGTCAACATTCACAGTGGGGCCTGATGGCAAGCAATCCTTAGCCCACTGCAAAGCGGGAGAGAGGCGGCCTTTCTGCTCAGGGCCAAACACCCTGCTGCTAGTCTGCTTCCCTGCGGGCTAACCTCTGTGAGGGAAAGGCCGTCTGGGCCCTGAAACGCAAGCACCTGGCCACCCACTCCTAGGTGCTCCTTTGCAACGCTGTCTTTTGGAAAGGCATCCTTCTCCTGGAGCCACCGTGTGAGCTGCCTTTGGAAGCCCACAAGAGGCAGGAAGCAGCTTGCAGGAAACCTTGCTCATTGAGGGCCTTGCCCTTGAATATGCTTTGCAAGGAGGCAAGGAGGCCTCGGGTCCACTCGCTTTTCCAATGGGGAACAGCGAGTGCTGAAGAGCTCTGTTCTGGCTCCAAGGCAGCCTGCAGCTCAGGCGCCCGTGGAATGGGCTTGGTTGGTAGAGCACAGCCCTCAGCAGGGCTCTCCAGTGTGTCTAGCCAGAGAGCCCCGTGCTTTGAACCGGCCTCAGGAATGCAGCTCTAGGGAGCTTTCCCCCTCCCTGCTTGCCTGTCTGGGTGACCACCTTGGAGAGGCCTGCTCCAAACTCGGGCTTTGGCCTTCACGCTGAGATCTCCTCCCTGAGCTCTCTAGCTCTCCCAACAATTGGCAAGTGCACCCAGTGGCACCACACCAGACAGTCTCCCTGAGCATGGCTAGGCCAGGCCTAGTCCATGTGTCCCCTTGGTCTCTCTCGGCCTTTGCCTCCCTTAGGCCCTCCACTGCATGTCGACCCCCTGGGGTGCAAGGGGTCTTCCTGGAATGGCCAGTGTGTGGCGTGTGTCTTTTGGTGGCTCCGAGACTGCCTCCACAGAGGCTGGCTGGCAAGGGGAACACTGGGGCTGAGAGGAAAATCAGCATTGTGCGTCCGGGGCAGCAGGCTAGCTGTGGCTTCCAAACTGCCTGCATAGCCCCCGTGTGGCCGTCTCCTCTTCCCTGGTGGAAAGCCTCCCTGAGAACTTAGGAGGCTAGCTGAAAGACACAGGTGCTTTCCATTCCTTGCTAGGACTTCACCGACAGCCCTCGCTCTCTGACTGGTGAGTTGGCACCTTCACCAGAGGCCTCCCAGGGAGCTGCCCCATCCCCATCCAGAAGGGAAACCAGCCGTTGGCAAGCAAACTCAGGCAGAGAAGTCTTGCCAGGGGAGAGGTTTCCCGAAGGATCCCATGCTTCAGTTCACACCCTTTTCCATGGGGGAAGCCGGGGTGTCCCAAATCTCTCCCACGCTTCAGAACCTCCTCCAGCAGCAGGGAGGCTTGCAGTCACCGTTGGGTGCCAAGGGGTGTTCCAGGCAGGCAGCTCTCCATGGAGAGAAAGGCTTCCCAGCTAGCAAGCTGCCTCAGGAGCATTGCTGGAGTGCGGGTGTGAGTACCCGTGGGGTCGCCTTGAGGGTGGCTCCTGGAGCTGCATGGACGCAAACCCCGTACTGAGCACACACCCAGGCAAGACTTAGCACACGTCTCAGCACCTCAAGCAGATCATGGCAGATGCCTCCTGCCTGCACTCAATAGACAGGTTGCCCTGTGCATTGCTGGGGAGGCCCTGGCACGTCAGAGTTTCCCATGGGCCCAGCTACAGCCTTCTCCCTCTTAGGCCATGCACAGATCCTCTCCAGAGCTACGCTGTGTGTGGAAGTTCGCAAGGTGTGGCATGTGCTTCTCTTTCACTGCTTGGAACCTGCACACACCCAGACTGTGTGTGTCAACATTCACAGTGGGGCCTGATGGCAAGCAATCCTTAGCCCACTGCAAAGCGGGAGAGAGGCGGCCTTTCTGCTCAGGGCCAAACACCCTGCTGCTAGTCTGCTTCCCTGCGGGCTAACCTCTGTGAGGGAAAGGCCGTCTGGGCCCTGAAACGCAAGCACCTGGCCACCCACTCCTAGGTGCTCCTTTGCAACGCTGTCTTTTGGAAAGGCATCCTTCTCCTGGAGCCACCGTGTGAGCTGCCTTTGGAAGCCCACAAGAGGCAGGAAGCAGCTTGCAGGAAACCTGGCTCATTGAGGGCCTTGCCCTTGAATATGCTTTGCAAGGAGGCAAGGAGGCCTCGGGTCCACTCGCTTTTCCAATGGGGAACAGCGAGTGCTGAAGAGCTCTGTTCTGGCTCCAAGGCAGCCTGCAGCTCAGGCGCCCGTGGAATGGGCTTGGTTGGTAGAGCACAGCCCTCAGCAGGGCTCTCCAGTGTGTCTAGCCAGAGAGCCCCGTGCTTTGAACCGGCCTCAGGAATGCAGCTCTAGGGAGCTTTCCCCCTCCCTGCTTGCCTGTCTGGGTGACCACCTTGGAGAGGCCTGCTCCAAACTCGGGCTTTGGCCTTCACGCTGAGATCTCCTCCCTGAGCTCTCTAGCTCTCCCAACAATTGGCAAGTGCACCCAGTGGCACCACACCAGACAGTCTCCCTGAGCATGGCTAGGCCAGGCCTAGTCCCCGTGTCCCCTTGGTCTCTCTCGGCCTTTGCCTCCCTTAGGCCCTCCACTGCATGTCGACCCCCTGGGGTGCAAGGGGTCTTCCTGGAATGGCCAGTGTGTGGCGTGTGTCTTTTGGTGGCTCCGAGACTGCCTCCACAGAGGCTGGCTGGCAAGGGGAACACTGGGGCTGAGAGGAAAATCAGCATTGTGCGTCCGGGGCAGCAGGCTAGCTGTGGCTTCCAAACTGCCTGCATAGCCCCCGTGTGGCCGTCTCCTCTTCCCTGGTGGAAAGCCTCCCTGAGAACTTAGGAGGCTAGCTGAAAGACACAGGTGCTTTCCATTCCTTGCTAGGACTTCAGCGACAGCACACGCTCTCTGACTGGTGAGTTGGCACCTTCACCAGAGGCCTCCCAGGGAGCTGCCCCATCCCCATCCAGAAAGGAAACCAGCCGTTGGCAAGCAAACTCAGGCAGAGAAGTCTTGCCAGGAGAGAGGTTTCCCGAAGGATCCCATGCTTCAGTCCACACCCTTTTCCATGGGGGAAGCCGGGGTGTCCCAAATCTCTCCCACGCTTCAGAACCCCCTCCAGCAGCAGGGAGGCTTGCAGTCACCGTTGGGTGCCAAGGGGTGTTCCAGGCAGGCAGCTCTCCATGGAGAGAAAGGCTTCCCAGCTAGCAAGCTGCCTCAGGAGCATTGCTGGAGTGCGGGTGTGAGTACCCGTGGGGTCGCCTTGAGGGTGGCTCCTGGAGCTGCATGGACGCAAACCCCGTACTGAGCACACACCCAGGCAAGACTTAGCACACGTCTCAGCACCTCAAGCAGATCATGGCAGATGCCTCCTGCCTGCACTCAATAGACAGGTTGCCCTGTGCATTGCTGGGGAGGCCCTGGCACGTCAGAGTTTCCCATGGGCCCAGCTACAGCCTTCTCCCTCTTAGGCCATGCACAGATCCTCTCCAGAGCTACGCTGTGTGTGGAAGTTCGCAAGGTGTAGCATGTGCTTCTCTTTCACTGCTTGGAACCTGCACACACCCAGACTGTGTGTGTCAACATTCACAGTGGGGCCTGATGGCAAGCAATCCTTAGCCCACTGCAAAGCGGGAGAGAGGCGGCCTTTCTGCTCAGGGCCAAACACCCTGCTGCTAGTCTGCTTCCCTGCGGGCTAACCTCTGTGAGGGAAAGGCCGTCTGGGCCCTGAAACGCAAGCACCTGGCCACCCACTCCTAGGTGCTCCTTTGCAACGCTGTCTTTTGGAAAGGCATCCTTCTCCTGGAGCCACCGTGTGAGCTGCCTTTGGAAGCCCACAAGAGGCAGGAAGCAGCTTGCAGGAAACCTTGCTCATTGAGGGCCTTGCCCTTGAATATGCTTTGCAAGGAGGCAAGGAGGCCTCGGGTCCACTCGCTTTTCCAATGGGGAACAGCGAGTGCTGAAGAGCTCTGTTCTGGCTCCAAGGCAGCCTGCAGCTCAGGCGCCCGTGGAATGGGCTTGGTTGGTAGAGCACAGCCCTCAGCAGGGCTCTCCAGTGTGTCTAGCCAGAGAGCCCCGTGCTTTGAACCGGCCTCAGGAATGCAGCTCTAGGGAGCTTTCCCCCTCCCTGCTTGCCTGTCTGGGTGACCACCTTGGAGAGGCCTGCTCCAAACTCGGGCTTTGGCCTTCACGCTGAGATCTCCTCCCTGAGCTCTCTAGCTCTCCCAACAATTGGCAAGTGCACCCAGTGGCACCACACCAGACAGTCTCCCTGAGCATGGCTAGGCCAGGCCTAGTCCCCGTGTCCCCTTGGTCTCTCTCGGCCTTTGCCTCCCTTAGGCCCTCCACTGCATGTCGACCCCCTGGGGTGCAAGGGGTCTTCCTGGAATGGCCAGTGTGTGGCGTGTGTCTTTTGGTGGCTCCGAGACTGCCTCCACAGAGGCTGGCTGGCAAGGGGAACACTGGGGCTGAGAGGAAAATCAGCATTGTGCGTCCGGGGCAGCAGGCTAGCTGTGGCTTCCAAACTGCCTGCATAGCCCCCGTGTGGCCGTCTCCTCTTCCCTGGTGGAAAGCCTCCCTGAGAACTTAGGAGGCTAGCTGAAAGACACAGGTGCTTTCCATTCCTTGCTAGGACTTCAGCGACAGCACACGCTCTCTGACTGGTGAGTTGGCACCTTCACCAGAGGCCTCCCAGGGAGCTGCCCCATCCCCATCCAGAAAGGAAACCAGCCGTTGGCAAGCAAACTCAGGCAGAGAAGTCTTGCCAGGAGAGAGGTTTCCCGAAGGATCCCATGCTTCAGTCCACACCCTTTTCCATGGGGGAAGCCGGGGTGTCCCAAATCTCTCCCACGCTTCAGAACCTCCTCCAGCAGCAGGGAGGCTTGCAGTCACCGTTGGGTGCCAAGGGGTGTTCCAGGCAGGCAGCTCTCCATGGAGAGAAAGGCTTCCCAGCTAGCAAGCTGCCTCAGGAGCATTGCTGGAGTGCGGGTGTGAGTACCCGTGGGGTCGCCTTGAGGGTGGCTCCTGGAGCTGCATGGACGCAAACCCCGTACTGAGCACACACCCAGGCAAGACTTAGCACACGTCTCAGCACCTCAAGCAGATCATGGCAGATGCCTCCTGCCTGCACTCAATAGACAGGTTGCCCTGTGCATTGCTGGGGAGGCCCTGGCACGTCAGAGTTTCCCATGGGCCCAGCTACAGCCTTCTCCCTCTTAGGCCATGCACAGATCCTCTCCAGAGCTACGCTGTGTGTGGAAGTTCGCAAGGTGTAGCATGTGCTTCTCTTTCACTGCTTGGAACCTGCACACACCCAGACTGTGTGTGTCAACATTCACAGTGGGGCCTGATGGCAAGCAATCCTTAGCCCACTGCAAAGCGGGAGAGAGGCGGCCTTTCTGCTCAGGGCCAAACACCCTGCTGCTAGTCTGCTTCCCTGCGGGCTAACCTCTGTGAGGGAAAGGCCGTCTGGGCCCTGAAACGCAAGCACCTGGCCACCCACTCCTAGGTGCTCCTTTGCAACGCTGTCTTTTGGAAAGGCATCCTTCTCCTGGAGCCACCGTGTGAGCTGCCTTTGGAAGCCCACAAGAGGCAGGAAGCAGCTTGCAGGAAACCTTGCTCATTGAGGGCCTTGCCCTTGAATATGCTTTGCAAGGAGGCAAGGAGGCCTCGGGTCCACTCGCTTTTCCAATGGGGAACAGCGAGTGCTGAAGAGCTCTGTTCTGGCTCCAAGGCAGCCTGCAGCTCAGGCGCCCGTGGAATGGGCTTGGTTGGTAGAGCACAGCCCTCAGCAGGGCTCTCCAGTGTGTCTAGCCAGAGAGCCCCGTGCTTTGAACCGGCCTCAGGAATGCAGCTCTAGGGAGCTTTCCCCCTCCCTGCTTGCCTGTCTGGGTGACCACCTTGGAGAGGCCTGCTCCAAACTCGGGCTTTGGCCTTCACGCTGAGATCTCCTCCCTGAGCTCTCTAGCTCTCCCAACAATTGGCAAGTGCACCCAGTGGCACCACACCAGACAGTCTCCCTGAGCATGGCTAGGCCAGGCCTAGTCCCCGTGTCCCCTTGGTCTCTCTCGGCCTTTGCCTCCCTTAGGCCCTCCACTGCATGTCGACCCCCTGGGGTGCAAGGGGTCTTCCTGGAATGGCCAGTGTGTGGCGTGTGTCTTTTGGTGGCTCCGAGACTGCCTCCACAGAGGCTGGCTGGCAAGGGGAACACTGGGGCTGAGAGGAAAATCAGCATTGTGCGTCCGGGGCAGCAGGCTAGCTGTGGCTTCCAAACTGCCTGCATAGCCCCCGTGTGGCCGTCTCCTCTTCCCTGGTGGAAAGCCTCCCTGAGAACTTAGGAGGCTAGCTGAAAGACACAGGTGCTTTCCATTCCTTGCTAGGACTTCACCGACAGCCCTCGCTCTCTGACTGGTGAGTTGGCACCTTCACCAGAGGCCTCCCAGGGAGCTGCCCCATCCCCATCCAGAAGGGAAACCAGCCGTTGGCAAGCAAACTCAGGCAGAGAAGTCTTGCCAGGGGAGAGGTTTCCCGAAGGATCCCATGCTTCAGTTCACACCCTTTTCCATGGGGGAAGCCGGGGTGTCCCAAATCTCTCCCACGCTTCAGAACCTCCTCCAGCAGCAGGGAGGCTTGCAGTCACCGTTGGGTGCCAAGGGGTGTTCCAGGCAGGCAGCTCTCCATGGAGAGAAAGGCTTCCCAGCTAGCAAGCTGCCTCAGGAGCATTGCTGGAGTGCGGGTGTGAGTACCCGTGGGGTCGCCTTGAGGGTGGCTCCTGGAGCTGCATGGACGCAAACCCCGTACTGAGCACACACCCAGGCAAGACTTAGCACACGTCTCAGCACCTCAAGCAGATCATGGCAGATGCCTCCTGCCTGCACTCAATAGACAGGTTGCCCTGTGCATTGCTGGGGAGGCCCTGGCACGTCAGAGTTTCCCATGGGCCCAGCTACAGCCTTCTCCCTCTTAGGCCATGCACAGATCCTCTCCAGAGCTACGCTGTGTGTGGAAGTTCGCAAGGTGTAGCATGTGCTTCTCTTTCACTGCTTGGAACCTGCACACACCCAGACTGTGTGTGTCAACATTCACAGTGGGGCCTGATGGCAAGCAATCCTTAGCCCACTGCAAAGCGGGAGAGAGGCGGCCTTTCTGCTCAGGGCCAAACACCCTGCTGCTAGTCTGCTTCCCTGCGGGCTAACCTCTGTGAGGGAAAGGCCGTCTGGGCCCTGAAACGCAAGCACCTGGCCACCCACTCCTAGGTGCTCCTTTGCAACGCTGTCTTTTGGAAAGGCATCCTTCTCCTGGAGCCACCGTGTGAGCTGCCTTTGGAAGCCCACAAGAGGCAGGAAGCAGCTTGCAGGAAACCTTGCTCATTGAGGGCCTTGCCCTTGAATATGCTTTGCAAGGAGGCAAGGAGGCCTCGGGTCCACTCGCTTTTCCAATGGGGAACAGCGAGTGCTGAAGAGCTCTGTTCTGGCTCCAAGGCAGCCTGCAGCTCAGGCGCCCGTGGAATGGGCTTGGTTGGTAGAGCACAGCCCTCAGCAGGGCTCTCCAGTGTGTCTAGCCAGAGAGCCCCGTGCTTTGAACCGGCCTCAGGAATGCAGCTCTAGGGAGCTTTCCCCCTCCCTGCTTGCCTGTCTGGGTGACCACCTTGGAGAGGCCTGCTCCAAACTCGGGCTTTGGCCTTCACGCTGAGATCTCCTCCCTGAGCTCTCTAGCTCTCCCAACAATTGGCAAGTGCACCCAGTGGCACCACACCAGACAGTCTCCCTGAGCATGGCTAGGCCAGGCCTAGTCCCCGTGTCCCCTTGGTCTCTCTCGGCCTTTGCCTCCCTTAGGCCCTCCACTGCATGTCGACCCCCTGGGGTGCAAGGGGTCTTCCTGGAATGGCCAGTGTGTGGCGTGTGTCTTTTGGTGGCTCCGAGACTGCCTCCACAGAGGCTGGCTGGCAAGGGGAACACTGGGGCTGAGAGGAAAATCAGCATTGTGCGTCCGGGGCAGCAGGCTAGCTGTGGCTTCCAAACTGCCTGCATAGCCCCCGTGTGGCCGTCTCCTCTTCCCTGGTGGAAAGCCTCCCTGAGAACTTAGGAGGCTAGCTGAAAGACACAGGTGCTTTCCATTCCTTGCTAGGACTTCAGCGACAGCCCTCGCTCTCTGACTGGTGAGTTGGCACCTTCACCAGAGGCCTCCCAGGGAGCTGCCCCATCCCCATCCAGAAAGGAAACCAGCCGTTGGCAAGCAAACTCAGGCAGAGAAGTCTTGCCAGGGGAGAGGTTTCCCGAAGGATCCCATGCTTCAGTTCACACCCTTTTCCATGGGGGAAGCCGGGGTGTCCCAAATCTCTCCCACGCTTCAGAACCTCCTCCAGCAGCAGGGAGGCTTGCAGTCACCGTTGGGTGCCAAGGGGTGTTCCAGGCAGGCAGCTCTCCATGGAGAGAAAGGCTTCCCAGCTAGCAAGCTGCCTCAGGAGCATTGCTGGAGTGCGGGTGTGAGTACCCGTGGGGTCGCCTTGAGGGTGGCTCCTGGAGCTGCATGGACGCAAACCCCGTACTGAGCACACACCCAGGCAAGACTTAGCACACGTCTCAGCACCTCAAGCAGATCATGGCAGATGCCTCCTGCCTGCACTCAATAGACAGGTTGCCCTGTGCATTGCTGGGGAGGCCCTGGCACGTCAGAGTTTCCCATGGGCCCAGCTACAGCCTTCTCCCTCTTAGGCCATGCACAGATCCTCTCCAGAGCTACGCTGTGTGTGGAAGTTCGCAAGGTGTGGCATGTGCTTCTCTTTCACTGCTTGGAACCTGCACACACCCAGACTGTGTGTGTCAACATTCACAGTGGGGCCTGATGGCAAGCAATCCTTAGCCCACTGCAAAGCGGGAGAGAGGCGGCCTTTCTGCTCAGGGCCAAACACCCTGCTGCTAGTCTGCTTCCCTGCGGGCTAACCTCTGTGAGGGAAAGGCCGTCTGGGCCCTGAAACGCAAGCACCTGGCCACCCACTCCTAGGTGCTCCTTTGCAACGCTGTCTTTTGGAAAGGCATCCTTCTCCTGGAGCCACCGTGTGAGCTGCCTTTGGAAGCCCACAAGAGGCAGGAAGCAGCTTGCAGGAAACCTGGCTCATTGAGGGCCTTGCCCTTGAATATGCTTTGCAAGGAGGCAAGGAGGCCTCGGGTCCACTCGCTTTTCCAATGGGGAACAGCGAGTGCTGAAGAGCTCTGTTCTGGCTCCAAGGCAGCCTGCAGCTCAGGCGCCCGTGGAATGGGCTTGGTTGGTAGAGCACAGCCCTCAGCAGGGCTCTCCAGTGTGTCTAGCCAGAGAGCCCCGTGCTTTGAACCGGCCTCAGGAATGCAGCTCTAGGGAGCTTTCCCCCTCCCTGCTTGCCTGTCTGGGTGACCACCTTGGAGAGGCCTGCTCCAAACTCGGGCTTTGGCCTTCACGCTGAGATCTCCTCCCTGAGCTCTCTAGCTCTCCCAACAATTGGCAAGTGCACCCAGTGGCACCACACCAGACAGTCTCCCTGAGCATGGCTAGGCCAGGCCTAGTCCCCGTGTCCCCTTGGTCTCTCTCGGCCTTTGCCTCCCTTAGGCCCTCCACTGCATGTCGACCCCCTGGGGTGCAAGGGGTCTTCCTGGAATGGCCAGTGTGTGGCGTGTGTCTTTTGGTGGCTCCGAGACTGCCTCCACAGAGGCTGGCTGGCAAGGGGAACACTGGGGCTGAGAGGAAAATCAGCATTGTGCGTCCGGGGCAGCAGGCTAGCTGTGGCTTCCAAACTGCCTGCATAGCCCCCGTGTGGCCGTCTCCTCTTCCCTGGTGGAAAGCCTCCCTGAGAACTTAGGAGGCTAGCTGAAAGACACAGGTGCTTTCCATTCCTTGCTAGGACTTCAGCGACAGCACACGCTCTCTGACTGGTGAGTTGGCACCTTCACCAGAGGCCTCCCAGGGAGCTGCCCCATCCCCATCCAGAAAGGAAACCAGCCGTTGGCAAGCAAACTCAGGCAGAGAAGTCTTGCCAGGAGAGAGGTTTCCCGAAGGATCCCATGCTTCAGTCCACACCCTTTTCCATGGGGGAAGCCGGGGTGTCCCAAATCTCTCCCACGCTTCAGAACCCCCTCCAGCAGCAGGGAGGCTTGCAGTCACCGTTGGGTGCCAAGGGGTGTTCCAGGCAGGCAGCTCTCCATGGAGAGAAAGGCTTCCCAGCTAGCAAGCTGCCTCAGGAGCATTGCTGGAGTGCGGGTGTGAGTACCCGTGGGGTCGCCTTGAGGGTGGCTCCTGGAGCTGCATGGACGCAAACCCCGTACTGAGCACACACCCAGGCAAGACTTAGCACACGTCTCAGCACCTCAAGCAGATCATGGCAGATGCCTCCTGCCTGCACTCAATAGACAGGTTGCCCTGTGCATTGCTGGGGAGGCCCTGGCACGTCAGAGTTTCCCATGGGCCCAGCTACAGCCTTCTCCCTCTTAGGCCATGCACAGATCCTCTCCAGAGCTACGCTGTGTGTGGAAGTTCGCAAGGTGTAGCATGTGCTTCTCTTTCACTGCTTGGAACCTGCACACACCCAGACTGTGTGTGTCAACATTCACAGTGGGGCCTGATGGCAAGCAATCCTTAGCCCACTGCAAAGCGGGAGAGAGGCGGCCTTTCTGCTCAGGGCCAAACACCCTGCTGCTAGTCTGCTTCCCTGCGGGCTAACCTCTGTGAGGGAAAGGCCGTCTGGGCCCTGAAACGCAAGCACCTGGCCACCCACTCCTAGGTGCTCCTTTGCAACGCTGTCTTTTGGAAAGGCATCCTTCTCCTGGAGCCACCGTGTGAGCTGCCTTTGGAAGCCCACAAGAGGCAGGAAGCAGCTTGCAGGAAACCTTGCTCATTGAGGGCCTTGCCCTTGAATATGCTTTGCAAGGAGGCAAGGAGGCCTCGGGTCCACTCGCTTTTCCAATGGGGAACAGCGAGTGCTGAAGAGCTCTGTTCTGGCTCCAAGGCAGCCTGCAGCTCAGGCGCCCGTGGAATGGGCTTGGTTGGTAGAGCACAGCCCTCAGCAGGGCTCTCCAGTGTGTCTAGCCAGAGAGCCCCGTGCTTTGAACCGGCCTCAGGAATGCAGCTCTAGGGAGCTTTCCCCCTCCCTGCTTGCCTGTCTGGGTGACCACCTTGGAGAGGCCTGCTCCAAACTCGGGCTTTGGCCTTCACGCTGAGATCTCCTCCCTGAGCTCTCTAGCTCTCCCAACAATTGGCAAGTGCACCCAGTGGCACCACACCAGACAGTCTCCCTGAGCATGGCTAGGCCAGGCCTAGTCCATGTGTCCCCTTGGTCTCTCTCGGCCTTTGCCTCCCTTAGGCCCTCCACTGCATGTCGACCCCCTGGGGTGCAAGGGGTCTTCCTGGAATGGCCAGTGTGTGGCGTGTGTCTTTTGGTGGCTCCGAGACTGCCTCCACAGAGGCTGGCTGGCAAGGGGAACACTGGGGCTGAGAGGAAAATCAGCATTGTGCGTCCGGGGCAGCAGGCTAGCTGTGGCTTCCAAACTGCCTGCATAGCCCCCGTGTGGCCGTCTCCTCTTCCCTGGTGGAAAGCCTCCCTGAGAACTTAGGAGGCTAGCTGAAAGACACAGGTGCTTTCCATTCCTTGCTAGGACTTCACCGACAGCCCTCGCTCTCTGACTGGTGAGTTGGCACCTTCACCAGAGGCCTCCCAGGGAGCTGCCCCATCCCCATCCAGAAGGGAAACCAGCCGTTGGCAAGCAAACTCAGGCAGAGAAGTCTTGCCAGGGGAGAGGTTTCCCGAAGGATCCCATGCTTCAGTTCACACCCTTTTCCATGGGGGAAGCCGGGGTGTCCCAAATCTCTCCCACGCTTCAGAACCTCCTCCAGCAGCAGGGAGGCTTGCAGTCACCGTTGGGTGCCAAGGGGTGTTCCAGGCAGGCAGCTCTCCATGGAGAGAAAGGCTTCCCAGCTAGCAAGCTGCCTCAGGAGCATTGCTGGAGTGCGGGTGTGAGTACCCGTGGGGTCGCCTTGAGGGTGGCTCCTGGAGCTGCATGGACGCAAACCCCGTACTGAGCACACACCCAGGCAAGACTTAGCACACGTCTCAGCACCTCAAGCAGATCATGGCAGATGCCTCCTGCCTGCACTCAATAGACAGGTTGCCCTGTGCATTGCTGGGGAGGCCCTGGCACGTCAGAGTTTCCCATGGGCCCAGCTACAGCCTTCTCCCTCTTAGGCCATGCACAGATCCTCTCCAGAGCTACGCTGTGTGTGGAAGTTCGCAAGGTGTGGCATGTGCTTCTCTTTCACTGCTTGGAACCTGCACACACCCAGACTGTGTGTGTCAACATTCACAGTGGGGCCTGATGGCAAGCAATCCTTAGCCCACTGCAAAGCGGGAGAGAGGCGGCCTTTCTGCTCAGGGCCAAACACCCTGCTGCTAGTCTGCTTCCCTGCGGGCTAACCTCTGTGAGGGAAAGGCCGTCTGGGCCCTGAAACGCAAGCACCTGGCCACCCACTCCTAGGTGCTCCTTTGCAACGCTGTCTTTTGGAAAGGCATCCTTCTCCTGGAGCCACCGTGTGAGCTGCCTTTGGAAGCCCACAAGAGGCAGGAAGCAGCTTGCAGGAAACCTGGCTCATTGAGGGCCTTGCCCTTGAATATGCTTTGCAAGGAGGCAAGGAGGCCTCGGGTCCACTCGCTTTTCCAATGGGGAACAGCGAGTGCTGAAGAGCTCTGTTCTGGCTCCAAGGCAGCCTGCAGCTCAGGCGCCCGTGGAATGGGCTTGGTTGGTAGAGCACAGCCCTCAGCAGGGCTCTCCAGTGTGTCTAGCCAGAGAGCCCCGTGCTTTGAACCGGCCTCAGGAATGCAGCTCTAGGGAGCTTTCCCCCTCCCTGCTTGCCTGTCTGGGTGACCACCTTGGAGAGGCCTGCTCCAAACTCGGGCTTTGGCCTTCACGCTGAGATCTCCTCCCTGAGCTCTCTAGCTCTCCCAACAATTGGCAAGTGCACCCAGTGGCACCACACCAGACAGTCTCCCTGAGCATGGCTAGGCCAGGCCTAGTCCCCGTGTCCCCTTGGTCTCTCTCGGCCTTTGCCTCCCTTAGGCCCTCCACTGCATGTCGACCCCCTGGGGTGCAAGGGGTCTTCCTGGAATGGCCAGTGTGTGGCGTGTGTCTTTTGGTGGCTCCGAGACTGCCTCCACAGAGGCTGGCTGGCAAGGGGAACACTGGGGCTGAGAGGAAAATCAGCATTGTGCGTCCGGGGCAGCAGGCTAGCTGTGGCTTCCAAACTGCCTGCATAGCCCCCGTGTGGCCGTCTCCTCTTCCCTGGTGGAAAGCCTCCCTGAGAACTTAGGAGGCTAGCTGAAAGACACAGGTGCTTTCCATTCCTTGCTAGGACTTCAGCGACAGCACACGCTCTCTGACTGGTGAGTTGGCACCTTCACCAGAGGCCTCCCAGGGAGCTGCCCCATCCCCATCCAGAAAGGAAACCAGCCGTTGGCAAGCAAACTCAGGCAGAGAAGTCTTGCCAGGAGAGAGGTTTCCCGAAGGATCCCATGCTTCAGTCCACACCCTTTTCCATGGGGGAAGCCGGGGTGTCCCAAATCTCTCCCACGCTTCAGAACCCCCTCCAGCAGCAGGGAGGCTTGCAGTCACCGTTGGGTGCCAAGGGGTGTTCCAGGCAGGCAGCTCTCCATGGAGAGAAAGGCTTCCCAGCTAGCAAGCTGCCTCAGGAGCATTGCTGGAGTGCGGGTGTGAGTACCCGTGGGGTCGCCTTGAGGGTGGCTCCTGGAGCTGCATGGACGCAAACCCCGTACTGAGCACACACCCAGGCAAGACTTAGCACACGTCTCAGCACCTCAAGCAGATCATGGCAGATGCCTCCTGCCTGCACTCAATAGACAGGTTGCCCTGTGCATTGCTGGGGAGGCCCTGGCACGTCAGAGTTTCCCATGGGCCCAGCTACAGCCTTCTCCCTCTTAGGCCATGCACAGATCCTCTCCAGAGCTACGCTGTGTGTGGAAGTTCGCAAGGTGTAGCATGTGCTTCTCTTTCACTGCTTGGAACCTGCACACACCCAGACTGTGTGTGTCAACATTCACAGTGGGGCCTGATGGCAAGCAATCCTTAGCCCACTGCAAAGCGGGAGAGAGGCGGCCTTTCTGCTCAGGGCCAAACACCCTGCTGCTAGTCTGCTTCCCTGCGGGCTAACCTCTGTGAGGGAAAGGCCGTCTGGGCCCTGAAACGCAAGCACCTGGCCACCCACTCCTAGGTGCTCCTTTGCAACGCTGTCTTTTGGAAAGGCATCCTTCTCCTGGAGCCACCGTGTGAGCTGCCTTTGGAAGCCCACAAGAGGCAGGAAGCAGCTTGCAGGAAACCTTGCTCATTGAGGGCCTTGCCCTTGAATATGCTTTGCAAGGAGGCAAGGAGGCCTCGGGTCCACTCGCTTTTCCAATGGGGAACAGCGAGTGCTGAAGAGCTCTGTTCTGGCTCCAAGGCAGCCTGCAGCTCAGGCGCCCGTGGAATGGGCTTGGTTGGTAGAGCACAGCCCTCAGCAGGGCTCTCCAGTGTGTCTAGCCAGAGAGCCCCGTGCTTTGAACCGGCCTCAGGAATGCAGCTCTAGGGAGCTTTCCCCCTCCCTGCTTGCCTGTCTGGGTGACCACCTTGGAGAGGCCTGCTCCAAACTCGGGCTTTGGCCTTCACGCTGAGATCTCCTCCCTGAGCTCTCTAGCTCTCCCAACAATTGGCAAGTGCACCCAGTGGCACCACACCAGACAGTCTCCCTGAGCATGGCTAGGCCAGGCCTAGTCCCCGTGTCCCCTTGGTCTCTCTCGGCCTTTGCCTCCCTTAGGCCCTCCACTGCATGTCGACCCCCTGGGGTGCAAGGGGTCTTCCTGGAATGGCCAGTGTGTGGCGTGTGTCTTTTGGTGGCTCCGAGACTGCCTCCACAGAGGCTGGCTGGCAAGGGGAACACTGGGGCTGAGAGGAAAATCAGCATTGTGCGTCCGGGGCAGCAGGCTAGCTGTGGCTTCCAAACTGCCTGCATAGCCCCCGTGTGGCCGTCTCCTCTTCCCTGGTGGAAAGCCTCCCTGAGAACTTAGGAGGCTAGCTGAAAGACACAGGTGCTTTCCATTCCTTGCTAGGACTTCAGCGACAGCCCTCGCTCTCTGACTGGTGAGTTGGCACCTTCACCAGAGGCCTCCCAGGGAGCTGCCCCATCCCCATCCAGAAAGGAAACCAGCCGTTGGCAAGCAAACTCAGGCAGAGAAGTCTTGCCAGGGGAGAGGTTTCCCGAAGGATCCCATGCTTCAGTTCACACCCTTTTCCATGGGGGAAGCCGGGGTGTCCCAAATCTCTCCCACGCTTCAGAACCTCCTCCAGCAGCAGGGAGGCTTGCAGTCACCGTTGGGTGCCAAGGGGTGTTCCAGGCAGGCAGCTCTCCATGGAGAGAAAGGCTTCCCAGCTAGCAAGCTGCCTCAGGAGCATTGCTGGAGTGCGGGTGTGAGTACCCGTGGGGTCGCCTTGAGGGTGGCTCCTGGAGCTGCATGGACGCAAACCCCGTACTGAGCACACACCCAGGCAAGACTTAGCACACGTCTCAGCACCTCAAGCAGATCATGGCAGATGCCTCCTGCCTGCACTCAATAGACAGGTTGCCCTGTGCATTGCTGGGGAGGCCCTGGCACGTCAGAGTTTCCCATGGGCCCAGCTACAGCCTTCTCCCTCTTAGGCCATGCACAGATCCTCTCCAGAGCTACGCTGTGTGTGGAAGTTCGCAAGGTGTGGCATGTGCTTCTCTTTCACTGCTTGGAACCTGCACACACCCAGACTGTGTGTGTCAACATTCACAGTGGGGCCTGATGGCAAGCAATCCTTAGCCCACTGCAAAGCGGGAGAGAGGCGGCCTTTCTGCTCAGGGCCAAACACCCTGCTGCTAGTCTGCTTCCCTGCGGGCTAACCTCTGTGAGGGAAAGGCCGTCTGGGCCCTGAAACGCAAGCACCTGGCCACCCACTCCTAGGTGCTCCTTTGCAACGCTGTCTTTTGGAAAGGCATCCTTCTCCTGGAGCCACCGTGTGAGCTGCCTTTGGAAGCCCACAAGAGGCAGGAAGCAGCTTGCAGGAAACCTGGCTCATTGAGGGCCTTGCCCTTGAATATGCTTTGCAAGGAGGCAAGGAGGCCTCGGGTCCACTCGCTTTTCCAATGGGGAACAGCGAGTGCTGAAGAGCTCTGTTCTGGCTCCAAGGCAGCCTGCAGCTCAGGCGCCCGTGGAATGGGCTTGGTTGGTAGAGCACAGCCCTCAGCAGGGCTCTCCAGTGTGTCTAGCCAGAGAGCCCCGTGCTTTGAACCGGCCTCAGGAATGCAGCTCTAGGGAGCTTTCCCCCTCCCTGCTTGCCTGTCTGGGTGACCACCTTGGAGAGGCCTGCTCCAAACTCGGGCTTTGGCCTTCACGCTGAGATCTCCTCCCTGAGCTCTCTAGCTCTCCCAACAATTGGCAAGTGCACCCAGTGGCACCACACCAGACAGTCTCCCTGAGCATGGCTAGGCCAGGCCTAGTCCCCGTGTCCCCTTGGTCTCTCTCGGCCTTTGCCTCCCTTAGGCCCTCCACTGCATGTCGACCCCCTGGGGTGCAAGGGGTCTTCCTGGAATGGCCAGTGTGTGGCGTGTGTCTTTTGGTGGCTCCGAGACTGCCTCCACAGAGGCTGGCTGGCAAGGGGAACACTGGGGCTGAGAGGAAAATCAGCATTGTGCGTCCGGGGCAGCAGGCTAGCTGTGGCTTCCAAACTGCCTGCATAGCCCCCGTGTGGCCGTCTCCTCTTCCCTGGTGGAAAGCCTCCCTGAGAACTTAGGAGGCTAGCTGAAAGACACAGGTGCTTTCCATTCCTTGCTAGGACTTCACCGACAGCCCTCGCTCTCTGACTGGTGAGTTGGCACCTTCACCAGAGGCCTCCCAGGGAGCTGCCCCATCCCCATCCAGAAAGGAAACCAGCCGTTGGCAAGCAAACTCAGGCAGAGAAGTCTTGCCAGGGGAGAGGTTTCCCGAAGGATCCCATGCTTCAGTTCACACCCTTTTCCATGGGGGAAGCCGGGGTGTCCCAAATCTCTCCCACGCTTCAGAACCTCCTCCAGCAGCAGGGAGGCTTGCAGTCACCGTTGGGTGCCAAGGGGTGTTCCAGGCAGGCAGCTCTCCATGGAGAGAAAGGCTTCCCAGCTAGCAAGCTGCCTCAGGAGCATTGCTGGAGTGCGGGTGTGAGTACCCGTGGGGTCGCCTTGAGGGTGGCTCCTGGAGCTGCATGGACGCAAACCCCGTGCTGAGCACACACCCAGGCAAGACTTAGCACACGTCTCAGCACCTCAAGCAGATCATGGCAGATGCCTCCTGCCTGCACTCAATAGACAGGTTGCCCTGTGCATTGCTGGGGAGGCCCTGGCACGTCAGAGTTTCCCATGGGCCCAGCTACAGCCTTCTCCCTCTTAGGCCATGCACAGATCCTCTCCAGAGCTACGCTGTGTGTGGAAGTTCGCAAGGTGTGGCATGTGCTTCTCTTTCACTGCTTGGAACCTGCACACACCCAGACTGTGTGTGTCAACATTCACAGTGGGGCCTGATGGCAAGCAATCCTTAGCCCACTGCAAAGCGGGAGAGAGGCGGCCTTTCTGCTCAGGGCCAAACACCCTGCTGCTAGTCTGCTTCCCTGCGGGCTAACCTCTGTGAGGGAAAGGCCGTCTGGGCCCTGAAACGCAAGCACCTGGCCACCCACTCCTAGGTGCTCCTTTGCAACGCTGTCTTTTGGAAAGGCATCCTTCTCCTGGAGCCACCGTGTGAGCTGCCTTTGGAAGCCCACAAGAGGCAGGAAGCAGCTTGCAGGAAACCTTGCTCATTGAGGGCCTTGCCCTTGAATATGCTTTGCAAGGAGGCAAGGAGGCCTCGGGTCCACTCGCTTTTCCAATGGGGAACAGCGAGTGCTAAAGAGCTCTGTTCTGGCTCCAAGGCAGCCTGCAGCTCAGGCGCCCGTGGAATGGGCTTGGTTGGTAGAGCACAGCCCTCAGCAGGGCTCTCCAGTGTGTCTAGCCAGAGAGCCCCGTGCTTTGAACCGGCCTCAGGAATGCAGCTCTAGGGAGCTTTCCCCCTCCCTGCTTGCCTGTCTGGGTGACCACCTTGGAGAGGCCTGCTCCAAACTCGGGCTTTGGCCTTCACGCTGAGATCTCCTCCCTGAGCTCTCTAGCTCTCCCAACAATTGGCAAGTGCACCCAGTGGCACCACACCAGACAGTCTCCCTGAGCATGGCTAGGCCAGGCCTAGTCCCCGTGTCCCCTTGGTCTCTCTCGGCCTTTGCCTCCCTTAGGCCCTCCACTGCATGTCGACCCCCTGGGGTGCAAGGGGTCTTCCTGGAATGGCCAGTGTGTGGCGTGTGTCTTTTGGTGGCTCCGAGACCGCCTCCACAGAGGCTGGCTGGCAAGGGGAACACTGGGGCTGAGAGGAAAATCAGCATTGTGCGTCCGGGGCAGCAGGCTAGCTGTGGCTTCCAAACTGCCTGCATAGCCCCCGTGTGGCCGTCTCCTCTTCCCTGGTGGAAAGCCTCCCTGAGAACTTAGGAGGCTAGCTGAAAGACACAGGTGCTTTCCATTCCTTGCTAGGACTTCACCGACAGCACACGCTCTCTGACTGGTGAGTTGGCACCTTCACCAGAGGCCTCCCAGGGAGCTGCCCCATCCCCATCCAGAAAGGAAACCAGCCGTTGGCAAGCAAACTCAGGCAGAGAAGTCTTGCCAGGAGAGAGGTTTCCCGAAGGATCCCATGCTTCAGTTCACACCCTTTTCCATGGGGGAAGCCGGGGTGTCCCAAATCTTTCCCACGCTTCAGAACCCCCTCCAGCAGCAGGGAGGCTTGCAGTCACCGTTGGGTGCCAAGGGGTGTTCCAGGCAGGCAGCTCTCCATGGAGAGAAAGGCTTCCCAGCTAGCAAGCTGCCTCAGGAGCATTGCTGGAGTGCGGGTGTGAGTACCCGTGGGGTCGCCTTGAGGGTGGCTCCTGGAGCTGCATGGACGCAAACCCCGTACTGAGCACACACCCAGGCAAGACTTAGCACACGTCTCAGCACCTCAAGCAGATCATGGCAGATGCCTCCTGCCTGCACTCAATAGACAGGTTGCCCTGTGCATTGCTGGGGAGGCCCTGGCACGTCAGAGTTTCCCATGGGCCCAGCTACAGCCTTCTCCCTCTTAGGCCATGCACAGATCCTCTCCAGAGCTACGCTGTGTGTGGAAGTTCGCAAGGTGTGGCATGTGCTTCTCTTTCACTGCTTGGAACCTGCACACACCCAGACTGTGTGTGTCAACATTCACAGTGGGGCCTGATGGCAAGCAATCCTTAGCCCACTGCAAAGCGGGAGAGAGGCGGCCTTTCTGCTCAGGGCCAAACACCCTGCTGCTAGTCTGCTTCCCTGCGGGCTAACCTCTGTGAGGGAAAGGCCGTCTGGGCCCTGAAACGCAAGCACCTGGCCACCCACTCCTAGGTGCTCCTTTGCAACGCTGTCTTTTGGAAAGGCATCCTTCTCCTGGAGCCACCGTGTGAGCTGCCTTTGGAAGCCCACAAGAGGCAGGAAGCAGCTTGCAGGAAACCTTGCTCATTGAGGGCCTTGCCCTTGAATATGCTTTGCAAGGAGGCAAGGAGGCCTCGGGTCCACTCGCTTTTCCAATGGGGAACAGCGAGTGCTGAAGAGCTCTGTTCTGGCTCCAAGGCAGCCTGCAGCTCAGGCGCCCGTGGAATGGGCTTGGTTGGTAGAGCACAGCCCTCAGCAGGGCTCTCCAGTGTGTCTAGCCAGAGAGCCCCGTGCTTTGAACCGGCCTCAGGAATGCAGCTCTAGGGAGCTTTCCCCCTCCCTGCTTGCCTGTCTGGGTGACCACCTTGGAGAGGCCTGCTCCAAACTCGGGCTTTGGCCTTCACGCTGAGATCTCCTCCCTGAGCTCTCTAGCTCTCCCAACAATTGGCAAGTGCACCCAGTGGCACCACACCAGACAGTCTCCCTGAGCATGGCTAGGCCAGGCCTAGTCCCCGTGTCCCTTTGGTCTCTCTCGGCCTTTGCCTCCCTTAGGCCCTCCACTGCATGTCGACCCCCTGGGGTGCAAGGGGTCTTCCTGGAATGGCCAGTGTGTGGCGTGTGTCTTTTGGTGGCTCCGAGACTGCCTCCACAGAGGCTGGCTGGCAAGGGGAACACTGGGGCTGAGAGGAAAATCAGCATTGTGCGTCCGGGGCAGCAGGCTAGCTGTGGCTTCCAAACTGCCTGCATAGCCCCCGTGTGGCCGTCTCCTCTTCCCTGGTGGAAAGCCTCCCTGAGAACTTAGGAGGCTAGCTGAAAGACACAGGTGCTTTCCATTCCTTGCTAGGACTTCACCGACAGCACACGCTCTCTGACTGGTGAGTTGGCACCTTCACCAGAGGCCTCCCAGGGAGCTGCCCCATCCCCATCCAGAAAGGAAACCAGCCGTTGGCAAGCAAACTCAGGCAGAGAAGTCTTGCCAGGAGAGAGGTTTCCCGAAGGATCCCATGCTTCAGTCCACACCCTTTTCCATGGGGGAAGCCGGGGTGTCCCAAATCTCTCCCACGCTTCAGAACCCCCTCCAGCAGCAGGGAGGCTTGCAGTCACCGTTGGGTGCCAAGGGGTGTTCCAGGCAGGCAGCTCTCCATGGAGAGAAAGGCTTCCCAGCTAGCAAGCTGCCTCAGGAGCATTGCTGGAGTGCGGGTGTGAGTACCCGTGGGGTCGCCTTGAGGGTGGCTCCTGGAGCTGCATGGACGCAAACCCCGTACTGAGCACACACCCAGGCAAGACTTAGCACACGTCTCAGCACCTCAAGCAGATCATGGCAGATGCCTCCTGCCTGCACTCAATAGACAGGTTGCCCTGTGCATTGCTGGGGAGGCCCTGGCACGTCAGAGTTTCCCATGGGCCCAGCTACAGCCTTCTCCCTCTTAGGCCATGCACAGATCCTCTCCAGAGCTACGCTGTGTGTGGAAGTTCGCAAGGTGTGGCATGTGCTTCTCTTTCACTGCTTGGAACCTGCACACACCCAGACTGTGTGTGTCAACATTCACAGTGGG
Source organism: Hippopotamus amphibius kiboko (assembly GCF_030028045.1). Classification (NCBI taxonomy): domain Eukaryota; kingdom Metazoa; phylum Chordata; class Mammalia; order Artiodactyla; family Hippopotamidae; genus Hippopotamus; species Hippopotamus amphibius. Next base: position 32,448,401 of record NC_080202.1, on the reverse strand, counting down.
GCCTGATGGCAAGCAATCCTTAGCCCACTGCAAAGCGGGAGAGAGGCGGCCTTTCTGCTCAGGGCCAAACACCCTGCTGCTAGTCTGCTTCCCTGCGGGCTAACCTCTGTGAGGGAAAGGCCGTCTGGGCCCTGAAACGCAAGCACCTGGCCACCCACTCCTAGGTGCTCCTTTGCAACGCTGTCTTTTGGAAAGGCATCCTTCTCCTGGAGCCACCGTGTGAGCTGCCTTTGGAAGCCCACAAGAGGCAGGAAGCAGCTTGCAGGAAACCTTGCTCATTGAGGGCCTTGCCCTTGAATATGCTTTGCAAGGAGGCAAGGAGGCCTCGGGTCCACTCGCTTTTCCAATGGGGAACAGCGAGTGCTGAAGAGCTCTGTTCTGGCTCCAAGGCAGCCTGCAGCTCAGGCGCCCGTGGAATGGGCTTGGTTGGTAGAGCCCAGCCCTCAGCAGGGCTCTCCAGTGTGTCTAGCCAGAGAGCCCCGTGCTTTGAACCGGCCTCAGGAATGCAGCTCTAGGGAGCTTTCCCCCTCCCTGCTTGCCTGTCCGGGTGACCACCTTGGAGAGGCCTGCTCCAAACTCGGGCTTTGGCCTTCACGCTGAGATCTCCTCCCTGAGCTCTCTAGCTCTCCCAACAATTGGCAAGTGCACCCAGTGGCACCACACCAGACAGTCTCCCTGAGCATGGCTAGGCCAGGCCTAGTCCCCGTGTCCCCTTGGTCTCTCTCGGCCTTTGCCTCCCTTAGGCCCTCCACTGCATGTCGACCCCCTGGGGTGCAAGGGGTCTTCCTGGAATGGCCAGTGTGTGGCGTGTGTCTTTTGGTGGCTCCGAGACTGCCTCCACAGAGGCTGGCTGGCAAGGGGAACACTGGGGCTGAGAGGAAAATCAGCATTGTGCGTCCGGGGCAGCAGGCTAGCTGTGGCTTCCAAACTGCCTGCATAGCACGCGTGTGGCCGTCTCCTCTTCCCTGGTGGAAAGCCTCCCTGAGAACTTAGGATGCTAGCTGAAAGACACAGGTGCTTTCCATTCCTTGCTAGGACTTCACCGACAGCCCTCGCTCTCTGACTGGTGAGTTGGCACCTTCACCAGAGGCCTCCCAGGGAGCTGCCCCATCCCCATCCAGAAGGGAAACCAGCCGTTGGCAAGCAAACTCAGGCAGAGAAGTCTTGCCAGGGGAGAGGTTTCCCGAAGGATCCCATGCTTCAGTTCACACCCTTTTCCATGGGGGAAGCCGGGGTGTCCCAAATCTCTCCCACGCTTCAGAACCTCCTCCAGCAGCAGGGAGGCTTGCAGTCACCGTTGGGTGCCAAGGGGTGTTCCAGGCAGGCAGCTCTCCATGGAGAGAAAGGCTTCCCAGCTAGCAAGCTGCCTCAGGAGCATTGCTGGAGTGCGGGTATGAGTACCCGTGGGGTCGCCTTGAGGGTGGCTCGTGGAGCTGCATGGACGCAAAACCCGTGCTGAGCACACACCCAGGCAAGACTTAGCACACGTCTCAGCACCTCAAGCAGATCATGGCAGATGCCTCCGGCCTGCACTCAATAGACAGGTTGCCCTGTGCATTGCTGGGGAGGCCCTGGCACGTCAGAGTTTCCCATGGGTCCAGCTACAGCCTTCTCCCTCTTAGGCCATGCACAGATCCTCTCCAGAGCTACGCTGTGTGTGGAAGTTCGCAAGGTGTGGCATGTGCTTCTCTTTCACTGCTTGGAACCTGCACACACCCAGACTGTGTGTGTCAACATTCACAGTGGGGCCTGATGGCAAGCAATCCTTAGCCCACTGCAAAGCGGGAGAGAGGCGGCCTTTCTGCTCAGGGCCAAACACCCTGCTGCTAGTCTGCTTCCCTGCGGGCTAACCTCTGTGAGGGAAAGGCCGTCTGGGCCCTGAAACGCAAGCACCTGGCCACCCACTCCTAGGTGCTCCTTTGCAACGCTGTCTTTTGGAAAGGCATCCTTCTCCTGGAGCCACCGTGTGAGCTGCCTTTGGAAGCCCACAAGAGGCAGGAAGCAGCTTGCAGGAAACCTTGCTCATTGAGGGCCTTGCCCTTGAATATGCTTTGCAAGGAGGCAAGGAGGCCTCGGGTCCACTCGCTTTTCCAATGGGGAACAGCGAGTGCTGAAGAGCTCTGTTCTGGCTCCAAGGCAGCCTGCAGCTCAGGCGCCCGTGGAATGGGCTTGGTTGGTAGAGCACAGCCCTCAGCAGGGCTCTCCAGTGTGTCTAGCCAGAGAGCCCCGTGCTTTGAACCGGCCTCAGGAATGCAGCTCTAGGGAGCTTTCCCCCTCCCTGCTTGCCTGTCTGGGTGACCACCTTGGAGAGGCCTGCTCCAAACTCGGGCTTTGGCCTTCACGCTGAGATCTCCTCCCTGAGCTCTCTAGCTCTCCCAACAATTGGCAAGTGCACCCAGTGGCACCACACCAGACAGTCTCCCTGAGCATGGCTAGGCCAGGCCTAGTCCCCGTGTCCCCTTGGTCTCTCTCGGCCTTTGCCTCCCTTAGGCCCTCCACTGCATGTCGACCCCCTGGGGTGCAAGGGGTCTTCCTGGAATGGCCAGTGTGTGGCGTGTGTCTTTTGGTGGCTCCGAGACTGCCTCCACAGAGGCTGGCTGGCAAGGGGAACACTGGGGCTGAGAGGAAAATCAGCATTGTGCGTCCGGGGCAGCAGGCTAGCTGTGGCTTCCAAACTGCCTGCATAGCCCCCGTGTGGCCGTCTCCTCTTCCCTGGTGGAAAGCCTCCCTGAGAACTTAGGAGGCTAGCTGACAGACACAGGTGCTTTCCATTCCTTGCTAGGACTTCACCGACAGCACACGCTCTCTGACTGGTGAGTTGGCACCTTCACCAGAGGCCTCCCAGGGAGCTGCCCCATCCCCATCCGGAAAGGAAACCAGCCGTTGGCAAGCAAACTCAGGCAGAGAAGTCTTGCCAGGAGAGAGGTTTCCCGAAGGAGCCCATGCTTCAGTCCACACCCTTTTCCATGGGGGAAGCCGGGGTGTCCCAAATCTTTCCCACGCTTCAGAACCCCCTCCAGCAGCAGGGAGGCTTGCAGTCACCGTTGGGTGCCAAGGGGTGTTCCAGGCAGGCAGCTCTCCATGGAGAGAAAGGCTTCCCAGCTAGCAAGCTGCCTCAGGAGCATTGCTGGAGTGCGGGTGTGAGTACCCGTGGGGTCGCCTTGAGGGTGGCTCCTGGAGCTGCATGGACGCAAACCCCGTACTGAGCACACACCCAGGCAAGACTTAGCACACGTCTCAGCACCTCAAGCAGATCATGGCAGATGCCTCCTGCCTGCACTCAATAGACAGGTTGCCCTGTGCATTGCTGGGGAGGCCCTGGCACGTCAGAGTTTCCCATGGGCCCAGCTACAGCCTTCTCCCTCTTAGGCCATGCACAGATCCTCTCCAGAGCTACGCTGTGTGTGGAAGTTCGCAAGGTGTGGCATGTGCTTCTCTTTCACTGCTTGGAACCTGCACACACCCAGACTGTGTGTGTCAACATTCACAGTGGGGCCTGATGGCAAGCAATCCTTAGCCCACTGCAAAGCGGGAGAGAGGCGGCCTTTCTGCTCAGGGCCAAACACCCTGCTGCTAGTCTGCTTCCCTGCGGGCTAACCTCTGTGAGGGAAAGGCCGTCTGGGCCCTGAAACGCAAGCACCTGGCCACCCACTCCTAGGTGCTCCTTTGCAACGCTGTCTTTTGGAAAGGCATCCTTCTCCTGGAGCCACCGTGTGAGCTGCCTTTGGAAGCCCACAAGAGGCAGGAAGCAGCTTGCAGGAAACCTTGCTCATTGAGGGCCTTGCCCTTGAATATGCTTTGCAAGGAGGCAAGGAGGCCTCGGGTCCACTCGCTTTTCCAATGGGGAACAGCGAGTGCTGAAGAGCTCTGTTCTGGCTCCAAGGCAGCCTGCAGCTCAGGCGCCCGTGGAATGGGCTTGGTTGGTAGAGCCCAGCCCTCAGCAGGGCTCTCCAGTGTGTCTAGCCAGAGAGCCCCGTGCTTTGAACCGGCCTCAGGAATGCAGCTCTAGGGAGCTTTCCCCCTCCCTGCTTGCCTGTCTGGGTGACCACCTTGGAGAGGCCTGCTCCAAACTCGGGCTTTGGCCTTCACGCTGAGATCTCCTCCCTGAGCTCTCTAGCTCTCCCAACAATTGGCAAGTGCACCCAGTGGCACCACACCAGACAGTCTCCCTGAGCATGGCTAGGCCAGGCCTAGTCCCCGTGTCCCCTTGGTCTCTCTCGGCCTTTGCCTCCCTTAGGCCCTCCACTGCATGTCGACCCCCTGGGGTGCAAGGGGTCTTCCTGGAATGGCCAGTGTGTGGCGTGTGTCTTTTGGTGGCTCCGAGACTGCCTCCACAGAGGCTGGCTGGCAAGGGGAACACTGGGGCTGAGAGGAAAATCAGCATTGTGCGTCCGGGGCAGCAGGCTAGCTGTGGCTTCCAAACTGCCTGCATAGCCCCCGTGTGGCCGTCTCCTCTTCCCTGGTGGAAAGCCTCCCTGAGAACTTAGGAGGCTAGCTGAAAGACACAGGTGCTTTCCATTCCTTGCTAGGACTTCACCGACAGCCCTCGCTCTCTGACTGGTGAGTTGGCACCTTCACCAGAGGCCTCCCAGGGAGCTGCCCCATCCCCATCCAGAAAGGAAACCAGCCGTTGGCAAGCAAACTCAGGCAGAGAAGTCTTGCCAGGGGAGAGGTTTCCCGAAGGATCCCATGCTTCAGTTCACACCCTTTTCCATGGGGGAAGCCGGGGTGTCCCAAATCTCTCCCACGCTTCAGAACCTCCTCCAGCAGCAGGGAGGCTTGCAGTCACCGTTGGGTGCCAAGGGGTGTTCCAGGCAGGCAGCTCTCCATGGAGAGAAAGGCTTCCCAGCTAGCAAGCTGCCTCAGGAGCATTGCTGGAGTGCGGGTGTGAGTACCCGTGGGGTCGCCTTGAGGGTGGCTCCTGGAGCTGCATGGACGCAAACCCCGTGCTGAGCACACACCCAGGCAAGACTTAGCACACGTCTCAGCACCTCAAGCAGATCATGGCAGATGCCTCCTGCCTGCACTCAATAGACAGGTTGCCCTGTGCATTGCTGGGGAGGCCCTGGCACGTCAGAGTTTCCCATGGGCCCAGCTACAGCCTTCTCCCTCTTAGGCCATGCACAGATCCTCTCCAGAGCTACGCTGTGTGTGGAAGTTCGCAAGGTGTGGCATGTGCTTCTCTTTCACTGCTTGGAACCTGCACACACCCAGACTGTGTGTGTCAACATTCACAGTGGGGCCTGATGGCAAGCAATCCTTAGCCCACTGCAAAGCGGGAGAGAGGCGGCCTTTCTGCTCAGGGCCAAACACCCTGCTGCTAGTCTGCTTCCCTGCGGGCTAACCTCTGTGAGGGAAAGGCCGTCTGGGCCCTGAAACGCAAGCACCTGGCCACCCACTCCTAGGTGCTCCTTTGCAACGCTGTCTTTTGGAAAGGCATCCTTCTCCTGGAGCCACCGTGTGAGCTGCCTTTGGAAGCCCACAAGAGGCAGGAAGCAGCTTGCAGGAAACCTTGCTCATTGAGGGCCTTGCCCTTGAATATGCTTTGCAAGGAGGCAAGGAGGCCTCGGGTCCACTCGCTTTTCCAATGGGGAACAGCGAGTGCTGAAGAGCTCTGTTCTGGCTCCAAGGCAGCCTGCAGCTCAGGCGCCCGTGGAATGGGCTTGGTTGGTAGAGCACAGCCCTCAGCAGGGCTCTCCAGTGTGTCTAGCCAGAGAGCCCCGTGCTTTGAACCGGCCTCAGGAATGCAGCTCTAGGGAGCTTTCCCCCTCCCTGCTTGCCTGTCTGGGTGACCACCTTGGAGAGGCCTGCTCCAAACTCGGGCTTTGGCCTTCACGCTGAGATCTCCTCCCTGAGCTCTCTAGCTCTCCCAACAATTGGCAAGTGCACCCAGTGGCACCACACCAGACAGTCTCCCTGAGCATGGCTAGGCCAGGCCTAGTCCCCGTGTCCCCTTGGTCTCTCTCGGCCTTTGCCTCCCTTAGGCCCTCCACTGCATGTCGACCCCCTGGGGTGCAAGGGGTCTTCCTGGAATGGCCAGTGTGTGGCGTGTGTCTTTTGGTGGCTCCGAGACTGCCTCCACAGAGGCTGGCTGGCAAGGGGAACACTGGGGCTGAGAGGAAAATCAGCATTGTGCGTCCGGGGCAGCAGGCTAGCTGTGGCTTCCAAACTGCCTGCATAGCCCCCGTGTGGCCGTCTCCTCTTCCCTGGTGGAAAGCCTCCCTGAGAACTTAGGAGGCTAGCTGAAAGACACAGGTGCTTTCCATTCCTTGCTAGGACTTCACCGACAGCACACGCTCTCTGACTGGTGAGTTGGCACCTTCACCAGAGGCCTCCCAGGGAGCTGCCCCATCCCCATCCGGAAAGGAAACCAGCCGTTGGCAAGCAAACTCAGGCAGAGAAGTCTTGCCAGGAGAGAGGTTTCCCGAAGGAGCCCATGCTTCAGTCCACACCCTTTTCCATGGGGGAAGCCGGGGTGTCCCAAATCTTTCCCACGCTTCAGAACCCCCTCCAGCAGCAGGGAGGCTTGCAGTCACCGTTGGGTGCCAAGGGGTGTTCCAGGCAGGCAGCTCTCCATGGAGAGAAAGGCTTCCCAGCTAGCAAGCTGCCTCAGGAGCATTGCTGGAGTGCGGGTGTGAGTACCCGTGGGGTCGCCTTGAGGGTGGCTCCTGGAGCTGCATGGACGCAAACCCCGTACTGAGCACACACCCAGGCAAGACTTAGCACACGTCTCAGCACCTCAAGCAGATCATGGCAGATGCCTCCTGCCTGCACTCAATAGACAGGTTGCCCTGTGCATTGCTGGGGAGGCCCTGGCACGTCAGAGTTTCCCATGGGCCCAGCTACAGCCTTCTCCCTCTTAGGCCATGCACAGATCCTCTCCAGAGCTACGCTGTGTGTGGAAGTTCGCAAGGTGTGGCATGTGCTTCTCTTTCACTGCTTGGAACCTGCACACACCCAGACTGTGTGTGTCAACATTCACAGTGGGGCCTGATGGCAAGCAATCCTTAGCCCACTGCAAAGCGGGAGAGAGGCGGCCTTTCTGCTCAGGGCCAAACACCCTGCTGCTAGTCTGCTTCCCTGCGGGCTAACCTCTGTGAGGGAAAGGCCGTCTGGGCCCTGAAACGCAAGCACCTGGCCACCCACTCCTAGGTGCTCCTTTGCAACGCTGTCTTTTGGAAAGGCATCCTTCTCCTGGAGCCACCGTGTGAGCTGCCTTTGGAAGCCCACAAGAGGCAGGAAGCAGCTTGCAGGAAACCTTGCTCATTGAGGGCCTTGCCCTTGAATATGCTTTGCAAGGAGGCAAGGAGGCCTCGGGTCCACTCGCTTTTCCAATGGGGAACAGCGAGTGCTGAAGAGCTCTGTTCTGGCTCCAAGGCAGCCTGCAGCTCAGGCGCCCGTGGAATGGGCTTGGTTGGTAGAGCACAGCCCTCAGCAGGGCTCTCCAGTGTGTCTAGCCAGAGAGCCCCGTGCTTTGAACCGGCCTCAGGAATGCAGCTCTAGGGAGCTTTCCCCCTCCCTGCTTGCCTGTCTGGGTGACCACCTTGGAGAGGCCTGCTCCAAACTCGGGCTTTGGCCTTCACGCTGAGATCTCCTCCCTGAGCTCTCTAGCTCTCCCAACAATTGGCAAGTGCACCCAGTGGCACCACACCAGACAGTCTCCCTGAGCATGGCTAGGCCAGGCCTAGTCCCCGTGTCCCCTTGGTCTCTCTCGGCCTTTGCCTCCCTTAGGCCCTCCACTGCATGTCGACCCCCTGGGGTGCAAGGGGTCTTCCTGGAATGGCCAGTGTGTGGCGTGTGTCTTTTGGTGGCTCCGAGACTGCCTCCACAGAGGCTGGCTGGCAAGGGGAACACTGGGGCTGAGAGGAAAATCAGCATTGTGCGTCCGGGGCAGCAGGCTAGCTGTGGCTTCCAAACTGCCTGCATAGCCCCCGTGTGGCCGTCTCCTCTTCCCTGGTGGAAAGCCTCCCTGAGAACTTAGGAGGCTAGCTGACAGACACAGGTGCTTTCCATTCCTTGCTAGGACTTCACCGACAGCACACGCTCTCTGACTGGTGAGTTGGCACCTTCACCAGAGGCCTCCCAGGGAGCTGCCCCATCCCCATCCAGAAAGGAAACCAGCCGTTGGCAAGCAAACTCAGGCAGAGAAGTCTTGCCAGGAGAGAGGTTTCCCGAAGGATCCCATGCTTCAGTTCACACCCTTTTCCATGGGGGAAGCCGGGGTGTCCCAAATCTTTCCCACGCTTCAGAACCCCCTCCAGCAGCAGGGAGGCTTGCAGTCACCGTTGGGTGCCAAGGGGTGTTCCAGGCAGGCAGCTCTCCATGGAGAGAAAGGCTTCCCAGCTAGCAAGCTGCCTCAGGAGCATTGCTGGAGTGCGGGTGTGAGTACCCGTGGGGTCGCCTTGAGGGTGGCTCCTGGAGCTGCATGGACGCAAACCCCGTACTGAGCACACACCCAGGCAAGACTTAGCACACGTCTCAGCACCTCAAGCAGATCATGGCAGATGCCTCCTGCCTGCACTCAATAGACAGGTTGCCCTGTGCATTGCTGGGGAGGCCCTGGCACGTCAGAGTTTCCCATGGGCCCAGCTACAGCCTTCTCCCTCTTAGGCCATGCACAGATCCTCTCCAGAGCTACGCTGTGTGTGGAAGTTCGCAAGGTGTGGCATGTGCTTCTCTTTCACTGCTTGGAACCTGCACACACCCAGACTGTGTGTGTCAACATTCACAGTGGGGCCTGATGGCAAGCAATCCTTAGCCCACTGCAAAGCAGGAGAGAGGCGGCCTTTCTGCTCAGGGCCAAACACCCTGCTGCTAGTCTGCTTCCCTGCGGGCTAACCTCTGTGAGGGAAAGGCCGTCTGGGCCCTGAAACGCAAGCACCTGGCCACCCACTCCTAGGTGCTCCTTTGCAACGCTGTCTTTTGGAAAGGCATCCTTCTCCTGGAGCCACCGTGTGAGCTGCCTTTGGAAGCCCACAAGAGGCAGGAAGCAGCTTGTAGGAAACCTTGCTCATTGAGGGCCTTGCCCTTGAATATGCTTTGCAAGGAGGCAAGGAGGCCTCGGGTCCACTCGCTTTTCCAATGGGGAACAGCGAGTGCTGAAGAGCTCTGTTCTGGCTCCAAGGCAGCCTGCAGCTCAGGCGCCCGTGGAATGGGCTTGGTTGGTAGAGCCCAGCCCTCAGCAGGGCTCTCCAGTGTGTCTAGCCAGAGAGCCCCGTGCTTTGAACCGGCCTCAGGAATGCAGCTCTAGGGAGCTTTCCCCCTCCCTCCTTGCCTGTCTGGGTGACCACCTTGGAGAGGCCTGCTCCAAACTCGGGCTTTGGCCTTCATGCTGAGATCTCCTCCCTGAGCTCTCTAGCTCTCCCAACAATTGGCAAGTGCACCCAGTGGCACCACACCAGACAGTCTCCCTGAGCATGGCTAGGCCAGGCCTAGTCCATGTGTCCCCTTGGTCTCTCTCGGCCTTTGCCTCCCTTAGGCCCTCCACTGCATGTCGACCCCCTGGGGTGCAAGGGGTCTTCCTGGAATGGCCAGTGTGTGGCGTGTGTCTTTTGGTGGCTCCGAGACTGCCTCCACAGAGGCTGGCTGGCAAGGGGAACACTGGGGCTGAGAGGAAAATCAGCATTGTGCGTCCGGGGCAGCAGGCTAGCTGTGGCTTCCAAACTGCCTGCATAGCCCCTGTGTGGCCGTCTCCTCTTCCCTGGTGGAAAGCCTCCCTGAGAACTTAGGAGGCTAGCTGAAAGACACAGGTGCTTTCCATTCCTTGCTAGGACTTCACCGACAGCCCTCGCTCTCTGACTGGTGAGTTGGCACCTTCACCAGAGGCCTCCCAGGGAGCTGCCCCATCCCCATCCAGAAAGGAAACCAGCCGTTGGCAAGCAAACTCAGGCAGAGAAGTCTTGCCAGGGGAGAGGTTTCCCGAAGGATCCCATGCTTCAGTTCACACCCTTTTCCATGGGGGAAGCCGGGGTGTCCCAAATCTCTCCCACGCTTCAGAACCTCCTCCAGCAGCAGGGAGGCTTGCAGTCACCGTTGGGTGCCAAGGGGTGTTCCAGGCAGGCAGCTCTCCATGGAGAGAAAGGCTTCCCAGCTAGCAAGCTGCCTCAGGAGCATTGCTGGAGTGCGGGTGTGAGTACCCGTGGGGTCGCCTTGAGGGTGGCTCCTGGAGCTGCATGGACGCAAACCCCGTACTGAGCACACACCCAGGCAAGACTTAGCACACGTCTCAGCACCTCAAGCAGATCATGGCAGATGCCTCCTGCCTGCACTCAATAGACAGGTTGCCCTGTGCATTGCTGGGGAGGCCCTGGCACGTCAGAGTTTCCCATGGGCCCAGCTACAGCCTTCTCCCTCTTAGGCCATGCACAGATCCTCTCCAGAGCTACGCTGTGTGTGGAAGTTCGCAAGGTGTGGCATGTGCTTCTCTTTCACTGCTTGGAACCTGCACACACCCAGACTGTGTGTGTCAACATTCACAGTGGGGCCTGATGGCAAGCAATCCTTAGCCCACTGCAAAGCGGGAGAGAGGCGGCCTTTCTGCTCAGGGCCAAACACCCTGCTGCTAGTCTGCTTCCCTGCGGGCTAACCTCTGTGAGGGAAAGGCCGTCTGGGCCCTGAAACGCAAGCACCTGGCCACCCACTCCTAGGTGCTCCTTTGCAACGCTGTCTTTTGGAAAGGCATCCTTCTCCTGGAGCCACCGTGTGAGCTGCCTTTGGAAGCCCACAAGAGGCAGGAAGCAGCTTGCAGGAAACCTGGCTCATTGAGGGCCTTGCCCTTGAATATGCTTTGCAAGGAGGCAAGGAGGCCTCGGGTCCACTCGCTTTTCCAATGGGGAACAGCGAGTGCTGAAGAGCTCTGTTCTGGCTCCAAGGCAGCCTGCAGCTCAGGCGCCCGTGGAATGGGCTTGGTTGGTAGAGCACAGCCCTCAGCAGGGCTCTCCAGTGTGTCTAGCCAGAGAGCCCCGTGCTTTGAACCGGCCTCAGGAATGCAGCTCTAGGGAGCTTTCCCCCTCCCTGCTTGCCTGTCTGGGTGACCACCTTGGAGAGGCCTGCTCCAAACTCGGGCTTTGGCCTTCACGCTGAGATCTCCTCCCTGAGCTCTCTAGCTCTCCCAACAATTGGCAAGTGCACCCAGTGGCACCACACCAGACAGTCTCCCTGAGCATGGCTAGGCCAGGCCTAGTCCCCGTGTCCCCTTGGTCTCTCTCGGCCTTTGCCTCCCTTAGGCCCTCCACTGCATGTCGACCCCCTGGGGTGCAAGGGGTCTTCCTGGAATGGCCAGTGTGTGGCGTGTGTCTTTTGGTGGCTCCGAGACTGCCTCCACAGAGGCTGGCTGGCAAGGGGAACACTGGGGCTGAGAGGAAAATCAGCATTGTGCGTCCGGGGCAGCAGGCTAGCTGTGGCTTCCAAACTGCCTGCATAGCCCCCGTGTGGCCGTCTCCTCTTCCCTGGTGGAAAGCCTCCCTGAGAACTTAGGAGGCTAGCTGACAGACACAGGTGCTTTCCATTCCTTGCTAGGACTTCACCGACAGCACACGCTCTCTGACTGGTGAGTTGGCACCTTCACCAGAGGCCTCCCAGGGAGCTGCCCCATCCCCATCCAGAAAGGAAACCAGCCGTTGGCAAGCAAACTCAGGCAGAGAAGTCTTGCCAGGAGAGAGGTTTCCCGAAGGATCCCATGCTTCAGTTCACACCCTTTTCCATGGGGGAAGCCGGGGTGTCCCAAATCTTTCCCACGCTTCAGAACCCCCTCCAGCAGCAGGGAGGCTTGCAGTCACCGTTGGGTGCCAAGGGGTGTTCCAGGCAGGCAGCTCTCCATGGAGAGAAAGGCTTCCCAGCTAGCAAGCTGCCTCAGGAGCATTGCTGGAGTGCGGGTGTGAGTACCCGTGGGGTCGCCTTGAGGGTGGCTCCTGGAGCTGCATGGACGCAAACCCCGTACTGAGCACACACCCAGGCAAGACTTAGCACACGTCTCAGCACCTCAAGCAGATCATGGCAGATGCCTCCTGCCTGCACTCAATAGACAGGTTGCCCTGTGCATTGCTGGGGAGGCCCTGGCACGTCAGAGTTTCCCATGGGCCCAGCTACAGCCTTCTCCCTCTTAGGCCATGCACAGATCCTCTCCAGAGCTACGCTGTGTGTGGAAGTTCGCAAGGTGTGGCATGTGCTTCTCTTTCACTGCTTGGAACCTGCACACACCCAGACTGTGTGTGTCAACATTCACAGTGGGGCCTGATGGCAAGCAATCCTTAGCCCACTGCAAAGCGGGAGAGAGGCGGCCTTTCTGCTCAGGGCCAAACACCCTGCTGCTAGTCTGCTTCCCTGCGGGCTAACCTCTGTGAGGGAAAGGCCGTCTGGGCCCTGAAACGCAAGCACCTGGCCACCCACTCCTAGGTGCTCCTTTGCAACGCTGTCTTTTGGAAAGGCATCCTTCTCCTGGAGCCACCGTGTGAGCTGCCTTTGGAAGCCCACAAGAGGCAGGAAGCAGCTTGTAGGAAACCTTGCTCATTGAGGGCCTTGCCCTTGAATATGCTTTGCAAGGAGGCAAGGAGGCCTCGGGTCCACTCGCTTTTCCAATGGGGAACAGCGAGTGCTGAAGAGCTCTGTTCTGGCTCCAAGGCAGCCTGCAGCTCAGGCGCCCGTGGAATGGGCTTGGTTGGTAGAGCCCAGCCCTCAGCAGGGCTCTCCAGTGTGTCTAGCCAGAGAGCCCCGTGCTTTGAACCGGCCTCAGGAATGCAGCTCTAGGGAGCTTTCCCCCTCCCTCCTTGCCTGTCTGGGTGACCACCTTGGAGAGGCCTGCTCCAAACTCGGGCTTTGGCCTTCATGCTGAGATCTCCTCCCTGAGCTCTCTAGCTCTCCCAACAATTGGCAAGTGCACCCAGTGGCACCACACCAGACAGTCTCCCTGAGCATGGCTAGGCCAGGCCTAGTCCATGTGTCCCCTTGGTCTCTCTCGGCCTTTGCCTCCCTTAGGCCCTCCACTGCATGTCGACCCCCTGGGGTGCAAGGGGTCTTCCTGGAATGGCCAGTGTGTGGCGTGTGTCTTTTGGTGGCTCCGAGACTGCCTCCACAGAGGCTGGCTGGCAAGGGGAACACTGGGGCTGAGAGGAAAATCAGCATTGTGCGTCCGGGGCAGCAGGCTAGCTGTGGCTTCCAAACTGCCTGCATAGCCCCTGTGTGGCCGTCTCCTCTTCCCTGGTGGAAAGCCTCCCTGAGAACTTAGGAGGCTAGCTGAAAGACACAGGTGCTTTCCATTCCTTGCTAGGACTTCACCGACAGCCCTCGCTCTCTGACTGGTGAGTTGGCACCTTCACCAGAGGCCTCCCAGGGAGCTGCCCCATCCCCATCCAGAAAGGAAACCAGCCGTTGGCAAGCAAACTCAGGCAGAGAAGTCTTGCCAGGGGAGAGGTTTCCCGAAGGATCCCATGCTTCAGTTCACACCCTTTTCCATGGGGGAAGCCGGGGTGTCCCAAATCTCTCCCACGCTTCAGAACCTCCTCCAGCAGCAGGGAGGCTTGCAGTCACCGTTGGGTGCCAAGGGGTGTTCCAGGCAGGCAGCTCTCCATGGAGAGAAAGGCTTCCCAGCTAGCAAGCTGCCTCAGGAGCATTGCTGGAGTGCGGGTGTGAGTACCCGTGGGGTCGCCTTGAGGGTGGCTCCTGGAGCTGCATGGACGCAAACCCCGTGCTGAGCACACACCCAGGCAAGACTTAGCACACGTCTCAGCACCTCAAGCAGATCATGGCAGATGCCTCCTGCCTGCACTCAATAGACAGGTTGCCCTGTGCATTGCTGGGGAGGCCCTGGCACGTCAGAGTTTCCCATGGGCCCAGCTACAGCCTTCTCCCTCTTAGGCCATGCACAGATCCTCTCCAGAGCTACGCTGTGTGTGGAAGTTCGCAAGGTGTGGCATGTGCTTCTCTTTCACTGCTTGGAACCTGCACACACCCAGACTGTGTGTGTCAACATTCACAGTGGGGCCTGATGGCAAGCAATCCTTAGCCCACTGCAAAGCGGGAGAGAGGCGGCCTTTCTGCTCAGGGCCAAACACCCTGCTGCTAGTCTGCTTCCCTGCGGGCTAACCTCTGTGAGGGAAAGGCCGTCTGGGCCCTGAAACGCAAGCACCTGGCCACCCACTCCTAGGTGCTCCTTTGCAACGCTGTCTTTTGGAAAGGCATCCTTCTCCTGGAGCCACCGTGTGAGCTGCCTTTGGAAGCCCACAAGAGGCAGGAAGCAGCTTGCAGGAAACCTTGCTCATTGAGGGCCTTGCCCTTGAATATGCTTTGCAAGGAGGCAAGGAGGCCTCGGGTCCACTCGCTTTTCCAATGGGGAACAGCGAGTGCTGAAGAGCTCTGTTCTGGCTCCAAGGCAGCCTGCAGCTCAGGCGCCCGTGGAATGGGCTTGGTTGGTAGAGCACAGCCCTCAGCAGGGCTCTCCAGTGTGTCTAGCCAGAGAGCCCCGTGCTTTGAACCGGCCTCAGGAATGCAGCTCTAGGGAGCTTTCCCCCTCCCTGCTTGCCTGTCTGGGTGACCACCTTGGAGAGGCCTGCTCCAAACTCGGGCTTTGGCCTTCACGCTGAGATCTCCTCCCTGAGCTCTCTAGCTCTCCCAACAATTGGCAAGTGCACCCAGTGGCACCACACCAGACAGTCTCCCTGAGCATGGCTAGGCCAGGCCTAGTCCCCGTGTCCCCTTGGTCTCTCTCGGCCTTTGCCTCCCTTAGGCCCTCCACTGCATGTCGACCCCCTGGGGTGCAAGGGGTCTTCCTGGAATGGCCAGTGTGTGGCGTGTGTCTTTTGGTGGCTCCGAGACTGCCTCCACAGAGGCTGGCTGGCAAGGGGAACACTGGGGCTGAGAGGAAAATCAGCATTGTGCGTCCGGGGCAGCAGGCTAGCTGTGGCTTCCAAACTGCCTGCATAGCCCCCGTGTGGCCGTCTCCTCTTCCCTGGTGGAAAGCCTCCCTGAGAACTTAGGAGGCTAGCTGAAAGACACAGGTGCTTTCCATTCCTTGCTAGGACTTCACCGACAGCACACGCTCTCTGACTGGTGAGTTGGCACCTTCACCAGAGGCCTCCCAGGGAGCTGCCCCATCCCATCCAGAAAGGAAACCAGCCGTTGGCAAGCAAACTCAGGCAGAGAAGTCTTGCCAGGAGAGAGGTTTCCCGAAGGATCCCATGCTTCAGTTCACACCCTTTTCCATGGGGGAAGCCGGGGTGTCCCAAATCTTTCCCACGCTTCAGAACCCCCTCCAGCAGCAGGGAGGCTTGCAGTCACCGTTGGGTGCCAAGGGGTGTTCCAGGCAGGCAGCTCTCCATGGAGAGAAAGGCTTCCCAGCTAGCAAGCTGCCTCAGGAGCATTGCTGGAGTGCGGGTGTGAGTACCCGTGGGGTCGCCTTGAGGGTGGCTCCTGGAGCTGCATGGACGCAAACCCCGTACTGAGCACACACCCAGGCAAGACTTAGCACACGTCTCAGCACCTCAAGCAGATCATGGCAGATGCCTCCTGCCTGCACTCAATAGACAGGTTGCCCTGTGCATTGCTGGGGAGGCCCTGGCACGTCAGAGTTTCCCATGGGCCCAGCTACAGCCTTCTCCCTCTTAGGCCATGCACAGATCCTCTCCAGAGCTACGCTGTGTGTGGAAGTTCGCAAGGTGTGGCATGTGCTTCTCTTTCACTGCTTGGAACCTGCACACACCCAGACTGTGTGTGTCAACATTCACAGTGGGGCCTGATGGCAAGCAATCCTTAGCCCACTGCAAAGCGGGAGAGAGGCGGCCTTTCTGCTCAGGGCCAAACACCCTGCTGCTAGTCTGCTTCCCTGCGGGCTAACCTCTGTGAGGGAAAGGCCGTCTGGGCCCTGAAACGCAAGCACCTGGCCACCCACTCCTAGGTGCTCCTTTGCAACGCTGTCTTTTGGAAAGGCATCCTTCTCCTGGAGCCACCGTGTGAGCTGCCTTTGGAAGCCCACAAGAGGCAGGAAGCAGCTTGCAGGAAACCTTGCTCATTGAGGGCCTTGCCCTTGAATATGCTTTGCAAGGAGGCAAGGAGGCCTCGGGTCCACTCGCTTTTCCAATGGGGAACAGCGAGTGCTGAAGAGCTCTGTTCTGGCTCCAAGGCAGCCTGCAGCTCAGGCGCCCGTGGAATGGGCTTGGTTGGTAGAGCACAGCCCTCAGCAGGGCTCTCCAGTGTGTCTAGCCAGAGAGCCCCGTGCTTTGAACCGGCCTCAGGAATGCAGCTCTAGGGAGCTTTCCCCCTCCCTGCTTGCCTGTCTGGGTGACCACCTTGGAGAGGCCTGCTCCAAACTCGGGCTTTGGCCTTCACGCTGAGATCTCCTCCCTGAGCTCTCTAGCTCTCCCAACAATTGGCAAGTGCACCCAGTGGCACCACACCAGACAGTCTCCCTGAGCATGGCTAGGCCAGGCCTAGTCCCCGTGTCCCCTTGGTCTCTCTCGGCCTTTGCCTCCCTTAGGCCCTCCACTGCATGTCGACCCCCTGGGGTGCAAGGGGTCTTCCTGGAATGGCCAGTGTGTGGCGTGTGTCTTTTGGTGGCTCCGAGACTGCCTCCACAGAGGCTGGCTGGCAAGGGGAACACTGGGGCTGAGAGGAAAATCAGCATTGTGCGTCCGGGGCAGCAGGCTAGCTGTGGCTTCCAAACTGCCTGCATAGCCCCCGTGTGGCCGTCTCCTCTTCCCTGGTGGAAAGCCTCCCTGAGAACTTAGGAGGCTAGCTGACAGACACAGGTGCTTTCCATTCCTTGCTAGGACTTCACCGACAGCACACGCTCTCTGACTGGTGAGTTGGCACCTTCACCAGAGGCCTCCCAGGGAGCTGCCCCATCCCCATCCGGAAAGGAAACCAGCCGTTGGCAAGCAAACTCAGGCAGAGAAGTCTTGCCAGGAGAGAGGTTTCCCGAAGGAGCCCATGCTTCAGTCCACACCCTTTTCCATGGGGGAAGCCGGGGTGTCCCAAATCTTTCCCACGCTTCAGAACCCCCTCCAGCAGCAGGGAGGCTTGCAGTCACCGTTGGGTGCCAAGGGGTGTTCCAGGCAGGCAGCTCTCCATGGAGAGAAAGGCTTCCCAGCTAGCAAGCTGCCTCAGGAGCATTGCTGGAGTGCGGGTGTGAGTACCCGTGGGGTCGCCTTGAGGGTGGCTCCTGGAGCTGCATGGACGCAAACCCCGTACTGAGCACACACCCAGGCAAGACTTAGCACACGTCTCAGCACCTCAAGCAGATCATGGCAGATGCCTCCTGCCTGCACTCAATAGACAGGTTGCCCTGTGCATTGCTGGGGAGGCCCTGGCACGTCAGAGTTTCCCATGGGCCCAGCTACAGCCTTCTCCCTCTTAGGCCATGCACAGATCCTCTCCAGAGCTACGCTGTGTGTGGAAGTTCGCAAGGTGTGGCATGTGCTTCTCTTTCACTGCTTGGAACCTGCACACACCCAGACTGTGTGTGTCAACATTCACAGTGGGGCCTGATGGCAAGCAATCCTTAGCCCACTGCAAAGCGGGAGAGAGGCGGCCTTTCTGCTCAGGGCCAAACACCCTGCTGCTAGTCTGCTTCCCTGCGGGCTAACCTCTGTGAGGGAAAGGCCGTCTGGGCCCTGAAACGCAAGCACCTGGCCACCCACTCCTAGGTGCTCCTTTGCAACGCTGTCTTTTGGAAAGGCATCCTTCTCCTGGAGCCACCGTGTGAGCTGCCTTTGGAAGCCCACAAGAGGCAGGAAGCAGCTTGCAGGAAACCTTGCTCATTGAGGGCCTTGCCCTTGAATATGCTTTGCAAGGAGGCAAGGAGGCCTCGGGTCCACTCGCTTTTCCAATGGGGAACAGCGAGTGCTGAAGAGCTCTGTTCTGGCTCCAAGGCAGCCTGCAGCTCAGGCGCCCGTGGAATGGGCTTGGTTGGTAGAGCACAGCCCTCAGCAGGGCTCTCCAGTGTGTCTAGCCAGAGAGCCCCGTGCTTTGAACCGGCCTCAGGAATGCAGCTCTAGGGAGCTTTCCCCCTCCCTGCTTGCCTGTCTGGGTGACCACCTTGGAGAGGCCTGCTCCAAACTCGGGCTTTGGCCTTCACGCTGAGATCTCCTCCCTGAGCTCTCTAGCTCTCCCAACAATTGGCAAGTGCACCCAGTGGCACCACACCAGACAGTCTCCCTGAGCATGGCTAGGCCAGGCCTAGTCCCCGTGTCCCCTTGGTCTCTCTCGGCCTTTGCCTCCCTTAGGCCCTCCACTGCATGTCGACCCCCTGGGGTGCAAGGGGTCTTCCTGGAATGGCCAGTGTGTGGCGTGTGTCTTTTGGTGGCTCCGAGACTGCCTCCACAGAGGCTGGCTGGCAAGGGGAACACTGGGGCTGAGAGGAAAATCAGCATTGTGCGTCCGGGGCAGCAGGCTAGCTGTGGCTTCCAAACTGCCTGCATAGCCCCCGTGTGGCCGTCTCCTCTTCCCTGGTGGAAAGCCTCCCTGAGAACTTAGGAGGCTAGCTGACAGACACAGGTGCTTTCCATTCCTTGCTAGGACTTCACCGACAGCACACGCTCTCTGACTGGTGAGTTGGCACCTTCACCAGAGGCCTCCCAGGGAGCTGCCCCATCCCCATCCGGAAAGGAAACCAGCCGTTGGCAAGCAAACTCAGGCAGAGAAGTCTTGCCAGGAGAGAGGTTTCCCGAAGGAGCCCATGCTTCAGTCCACACCCTTTTCCATGGGGGAAGCCGGGGTGTCCCAAATCTTTCCCACGCTTCAGAACCCCCTCCAGCAGCAGGGAGGCTTGCAGTCACCGTTGGGTGCCAAGGGGTGTTCCAGGCAGGCAGCTCTCCATGGAGAGAAAGGCTTCCCAGCTAGCAAGCTGCCTCAGGAGCATTGCTGGAGTGCGGGTGTGAGTACCCGTGGGGTCGCCTTGAGGGTGGCTCCTGGAGCTGCATGGACGCAAACCCCGTACTGAGCACACACCCAGGCAAGACTTAGCACACGTCTCAGCACCTCAAGCAGATCATGGCAGATGCCTCCTGCCTGCACTCAATAGACAGGTTGCCCTGTGCATTGCTGGGGAGGCCCTGGCACGTCAGAGTTTCCCATGGGCCCAGCTACAGCCTTCTCCCTCTTAGGCCATGCACAGATCCTCTCCAGAGCTACGCTGTGTGTGGAAGTTCGCAAGGTGTGGCATGTGCTTCTCTTTCACTGCTTGGAACCTGCACACACCCAGACTGTGTGTGTCAACATTCACAGTGGGGCCTGATGGCAAGCAATCCTTAGCCCACTGCAAAGCGGGAGAGAGGCGGCCTTTCTGCTCAGGGCCAAACACCCTGCTGCTAGTCTGCTTCCCTGCGGGCTAACCTCTGTGAGGGAAAGGCCGTCTGGGCCCTGAAACGCAAGCACCTGGCCACCCACTCCTAGGTGCTCCTTTGCAACGCTGTCTTTTGGAAAGGCATCCTTCTCCTGGAGCCACCGTGTGAGCTGCCTTTGGAAGCCCACAAGAGGCAGGAAGCAGCTTGCAGGAAACCGTGCTCATTGAGGGCCTTGCCCTTGAATATGCTTTGCAAGGAGGCAAGGAGGCCTCGGGTCCACTCGCTTTTCCAATGGGGAACAGCGAGTGCTGAAGAGCTCTGTTCTGGCTCCAAGGCAGCCTGCAGCTCAGGCGCCCGTGGAATGGGCTTGGTTGGTAGAGCCCAGCCCTCAGCAGGGCTCTCCAGTGTGTCTAGCCAGAGAGCCCCGTGCTTTGAACCGGCCTCAGGAATGCAGCTCTAGGGAGCTTTCCCCCTCCCTGCTTGCCTGTCTGGGTGACCACCTTGGAGAGGCCTGCTCCAAACTCGGGCTTTGGCCTTCACGCTGAGATCTCCTCCCTGAGCTCTCTAGCTCTCCCAACAATTGGCAAGTGCACCCAGTGGCACCACACCAGACAGTCTCCCTGAGCATGGCTAGGCCAGGCCTAGTCCCCGTGTCCCCTTGGTCTCTCTCGGCCTTTGCCTCCCTTAGGCCCTCCACTGCATGTCGACCCCCTGGGGTGCAAGGGGTCTTCCTGGAATGGCCAGTGTGTGGCGTGTGTCTTTTGGTGGCTCCGAGACTGCCTCCACAGAGGCTGGCTGGCAAGGGGAACACTGGGGCTGAGAGGAAAATCAGCATTGTGCGTCCGGGGCAGCAGGCTAGCTGTGGCTTCCAAACTGCCTGCATAGCCCCCGTGTGGCCGTCTCCTCTTCCCTGGTGGAAAGCCTCCCTGAGAACTTAGGAGGCTAGCTGAAAGACACAGGTGCTTTCCATTCCTTGCTAGGACTTCACCGACAGCCCTCGCTCTCTGACTGGTGAGTTGGCACCTTCACCAGAGGCCTCCCAGGGAGCTGCCCCATCCCCATCCAGAAAGGAAACCAGCCGTTGGCAAGCAAACTCAGGCAGAGAAGTCTTGCCAGGGGAGAGGTTTCCCGAAGGATCCCATGCTTCAGTTCACACCCTTTTCCATGGGGGAAGCCGGGGTGTCCCAAATCTCTCCCACGCTTCAGAACCTCCTCCAGCAGCAGGGAGGCTTGCAGTCACCGTTGGGTGCCAAGGGGTGTTCCAGGCAGGCAGCTCTCCATGGAGAGAAAGGCTTCCCAGCTAGCAAGCTGCCTCAGGAGCATTGCTGGAGTGCGGGTGTGAGTACCCGTGGGGTCGCCTTGAGGGTGGCTCCTGGAGCTGCATGGACGCAAACCCCGTGCTGAGCACACACCCAGGCAAGACTTAGCACACGTCTCAGCACCTCAAGCAGATCATGGCAGATGCCTCCTGCCTGCACTCAATAGACAGGTTGCCCTGTGCATTGCTGGGGAGGCCCTGGCACGTCAGAGTTTCCCATGGGCCCAGCTACAGCCTTCTCCCTCTTAGGCCATGCACAGATCCTCTCCAGAGCTACGCTGTGTGTGGAAGTTCGCAAGGTGTGGCATGTGCTTCTCTTTCACTGCTTGGAACCTGCACACACCCAGACTGTGTGTGTCAACATTCACAGTGGGGCCTGATGGCAAGCAATCCTTAGCCCACTGCAAAGCGGGAGAGAGGCGGCCTTTCTGCTCAGGGCCAAACACCCTGCTGCTAGTCTGCTTCCCTGCGGGCTAACCTCTGTGAGGGAAAGGCCGTCTGGGCCCTGAAACGCAAGCACCTGGCCACCCACTCCTAGGTGCTCCTTTGCAACGCTGTCTTTTGGAAAGGCATCCTTCTCCTGGAGCCACCGTGTGAGCTGCCTTTGGAAGCCCACAAGAGGCAGGAAGCAGCTTGCAGGAAACCTTGCTCATTGAGGGCCTTGCCCTTGAATATGCTTTGCAAGGAGGCAAGGAGGCCTCGGGTCCACTCGCTTTTCCAATGGGGAACAGCGAGTGCTGAAGAGCTCTGTTCTGGCTCCAAGGCAGCCTGCAGCTCAGGCGCCCGTGGAATGGGCTTGGTTGGTAGAGCACAGCCCTCAGCAGGGCTCTCCAGTGTGTCTAGCCAGAGAGCCCCGTGCTTTGAACC
This sequence comes from Hippopotamus amphibius kiboko, assembly GCF_030028045.1. Lineage (NCBI taxonomy): Eukaryota > Metazoa > Chordata > Mammalia > Artiodactyla > Hippopotamidae > Hippopotamus > Hippopotamus amphibius. The sequence continues at coordinate 32,426,945 of NC_080202.1, read as the reverse complement.
GGCCTCAGGAATGCAGCTCTAGGGAGCTTTCCCCCTCCCTGCTTGCCTGTCTGGGTGACCACCTTGGAGAGGCCTGCTCCAAACTCGGGCTTTGGCCTTCACGCTGAGATCTCCTCCCTGAGCTCTCTAGCTCTCCCAACAATTGGCAAGTGCACCCAGTGGCACCACACCAGACAGTCTCCCTGAGCATGGCTAGGCCAGGCCTAGTCCCCGTGTCCCCTTGGTCTCTCTCGGCCTTTGCCTCCCTTAGGCCCTCCACTGCATGTCGACCCCCTGGGGTGCAAGGGGTCTTCCTGGAATGGCCAGTGTGTGGCGTGTGTCTTTTGGTGGCTCCGAGACTGCCTCCACAGAGGCTGGCTGGCAAGGGGAACACTGGGGCTGAGAGGAAAATCAGCATTGTGCGTCCGGGGCAGCAGGCTAGCTGTGGCTTCCAAACTGCCTGCATAGCCCCCGTGTGGCCGTCTCCTCTTCCCTGGTGGAAAGCCTCCCTGAGAACTTAGGAGGCTAGCTGAAAGACACAGGTGCTTTCCATTCCTTGCTAGGACTTCACCGACAGCACACGCTCTCTGACTGGTGAGTTGGCACCTTCACCAGAGGCCTCCCAGGGAGCTGCCCCATCCCCATCCAGAAAGGAAACCAGCCGTTGGCAAGCAAACTCAGGCAGAGAAGTCTTGCCAGGAGAGAGGTTTCCCGAAGGATCCCATGCTTCAGTTCACACCCTTTTCCATGGGGGAAGCCGGGGTGTCCCAAATCTTTCCCACGCTTCAGAACCCCCTCCAGCAGCAGGGAGGCTTGCAGTCACCGTTGGGTGCCAAGGGGTGTTCCAGGCAGGCAGCTCTCCATGGAGAGAAAGGCTTCCCAGCTAGCAAGCTGCCTCAGGAGCATTGCTGGAGTGCGGGTGTGAGTACCCGTGGGGTCGCCTTGAGGGTGGCTCCTGAAGCTGCATGGACGCAAACCCCGTACTGAGCACACACCCAGGCAAGACTTAGCACACGTCTCAGCACCTCAAGCAGATCATGGCAGATGCCTCCTGCCTGCACTCAATAGACAGGTTGCCCTGTGCATTGCTGGGGAGGCCCTGGCACGTCAGAGTTTCCCATGGGCCCAGCTACAGCCTTCTCCCTCTTAGGCCATGCACAGATCCTCTCCAGAGCTACGCTGTGTGTGGAAGTTCGCAAGGTGTGGCATGTGCTTCTCTTTCACTGCTTGGAACCTGCACACACCCAGACTGTGTGTGTCAACATTCACAGTGGGGCCTGATGGCAAGCAATCCTTAGCCCACTGCAAAGCGGGAGAGAGGCGGCCTTTCTGCTCAGGGCCAAACACCCTGCTGCTAGTCTGCTTCCCTGCGGGCTAACCTCTGTGAGGGAAAGGCCGTCTGGGCCCTGAAACGCAAGCACCTGGCCACCCACTCCTAGGTGCTCCTTTGCAACGCTGTCTTTTGGAAAGGCATCCTTCTCCTGGAGCCACCGTGTGAGCTGCCTTTGGAAGCCCACAAGAGGCAGGAAGCAGCTTGCAGGAAACCTTGCTCATTGAGGGCCTTGCCCTTGAATATGCTTTGCAAGGAGGCAAGGAGGCCTCGGGTCCACTCGCTTTTCCAATGGGGAACAGCGAGTGCTGAAGAGCTCTGTTCTGGCTCCAAGGCAGCCTGCAGCTCAGGCGCCCGTGGAATGGGCTTGGTTGGTAGAGCACAGCCCTCAGCAGGGCTCTCCAGTGTGTCTAGCCAGAGAGCCCCGTGCTTTGAACCGGCCTCAGGAATGCAGCTCTAGGGAGCTTTCCCCCTCCCTGCTTGCCTGTCTGGGTGACCACCTTGGAGAGGCCTGCTCCAAACTCGGGCTTTGGCCTTCACGCTGAGATCTCCTCCCTGAGCTCTCTAGCTCTCCCAACAATTGGCAAGTGCACCCAGTGGCACCACACCAGACAGTCTCCCTGAGCATGGCTAGGCCAGGCCTAGTCCCCGTGTCCCCTTGGTCTCTCTCGGCCTTTGCCTCCCTTAGGCCCTCCACTGCATGTCGACCCCCTGGGGTGCAAGGGGTCTTCCTGGAATGGCCAGTGTGTGGCGTGTGTCTTTTGGTGGCTCCGAGACTGCCTCCACAGAGGCTGGCTGGCAAGGGGAACACTGGGGCTGAGAGGAAAATCAGCATTGTGCGTCCGGGGCAGCAGGCTAGCTGTGGCTTCCAAACTGCCTGCATAGCCCCCGTGTGGCCGTCTCCTCTTCCCTGGTGGAAAGCCTCCCTGAGAACTTAGGAGGCTAGCTGACAGACACAGGTGCTTTCCATTCCTTGCTAGGACTTCACCGACAGCACACGCTCTCTGACTGGTGAGTTGGCACCTTCACCAGAGGCCTCCCAGGGAGCTGCCCCATCCCCATCCGGAAAGGAAACCAGCCGTTGGCAAGCAAACTCAGGCAGAGAAGTCTTGCCAGGAGAGAGGTTTCCCGAAGGAGCCCATGCTTCAGTCCACACCCTTTTCCATGGGGGAAGCCGGGGTGTCCCAAATCTTTCCCACGCTTCAGAACCCCCTCCAGCAGCAGGGAGGCTTGCAGTCACCGTTGGGTGCCAAGGGGTGTTCCAGGCAGGCAGCTCTCCATGGAGAGAAAGGCTTCCCAGCTAGCAAGCTGCCTCAGGAGCATTGCTGGAGTGCGGGTGTGAGTACCCGTGGGGTCGCCTTGAGGGTGGCTCCTGGAGCTGCATGGACGCAAACCCCGTACTGAGCACACACCCAGGCAAGACTTAGCACACGTCTCAGCACCTCAAGCAGATCATGGCAGATGCCTCCTGCCTGCACTCAATAGACAGGTTGCCCTGTGCATTGCTGGGGAGGCCCTGGCACGTCAGAGTTTCCCATGGGCCCAGCTACAGCCTTCTCCCTCTTAGGCCATGCACAGATCCTCTCCAGAGCTACGCTGTGTGTGGAAGTTCGCAAGGTGTGGCATGTGCTTCTCTTTCACTGCTTGGAACCTGCACACACCCAGACTGTGTGTGTCAACATTCACAGTGGGGCCTGATGGCAAGCAATCCTTAGCCCACTGCAAAGCGGGAGAGAGGCGGCCTTTCTGCTCAGGGCCAAACACCCTGCTGCTAGTCTGCTTCCCTGCGGGCTAACCTCTGTGAGGGAAAGGCCGTCTGGGCCCTGAAACGCAAGCACCTGGCCACCCACTCCTAGGTGCTCCTTTGCAACGCTGTCTTTTGGAAAGGCATCCTTCTCCTGGAGCCACCGTGTGAGCTGCCTTTGGAAGCCCACAAGAGGCAGGAAGCAGCTTGCAGGAAACCTTGCTCATTGAGGGCCTTGCCCTTGAATATGCTTTGCAAGGAGGCAAGGAGGCCTCGGGTCCACTCGCTTTTCCAATGGGGAACAGCGAGTGCTGAAGAGCTCTGTTCTGGCTCCAAGGCAGCCTGCAGCTCAGGCGCCCGTGGAATGGGCTTGGTTGGTAGAGCCCAGCCCTCAGCAGGGCTCTCCAGTGTGTCTAGCCAGAGAGCCCCGTGCTTTGAACCGGCCTCAGGAATGCAGCTCTAGGGAGCTTTCCCCCTCCCTGCTTGCCTGTCTGGGTGACCACCTTGGAGAGGCCTGCTCCAAACTCGGGCTTTGGCCTTCACGCTGAGATCTCCTCCCTGAGCTCTCTAGCTCTCCCAACAATTGGCAAGTGCACCCAGTGGCACCACACCAGACAGTCTCCCTGAGCATGGCTAGGCCAGGCCTAGTCCATGTGTCCCCTTGGTCTCTCTCGGCCTTTGCCTCCCTTAGGCCCTCCACTGCATGTCGACCCCCTGGGGTGCAAGGGGTCTTCCTGGAATGGCCAGTGTGTGGCGTGTGTCTTTTGGTGGCTCCGAGACTGCCTCCACAGAGGCTGGCTGGCAAGGGGAACACTGGGGCTGAGAGGAAAATCAGCATTGTGCGTCCGGGGCAGCAGGCTAGCTGTGGCTTCCAAACTGCCTGCATAGCCCCCGTGTGGCCGTCTCCTCTTCCCTGGTGGAAAGCCTCCCTGAGAACTTAGGAGGCTAGCTGAAAGACACAGGTGCTTTCCATTCCTTGCTAGGACTTCACCGACAGCCCTCGCTCTCTGACTGGTGAGTTGGCACCTTCACCAGAGGCCTCCCAGGGAGCTGCCCCATCCCATCCAGAAAGGAAACCAGCCGTTGGCAAGCAAACTCAGGCAGAGAAGTCTTGCCAGGAGAGAGGTTTCCCGAAGGATCCCATGCTTCAGTCCACACCCTTTTCCATGGGGGAAGCCGGGGTGTCCCAAATCTCTCCCACGCTTCAGAACCCCCTCCAGCAGCAGGGAGGCTTGCAGTCACCGTTGGGTGCCAAGGGGTGTTCCAGGCAGGCAGCTCTCCATGGAGAGAAAGGCTTCCCAGCTAGCAAGCTGCCTCAGGAGCATTGCTGGAGTGCGGGTGTGAGTACCCGTGGGGTCGCCTTGAGGGTGGCTCCTGGAGCTGCATGGACGCAAACCCCGTACTGAGCACACACCCAGGCAAGACTTAGCACACGTCTCAGCACCTCAAGCAGATCATGGCAGATGCCTCCTGCCTGCACTCAATAGACAGGTTGCCCTGTGCATTGCTGGGGAGGCCCTGGCACGTCAGAGTTTCCCATGGGCCCAGCTACAGCCTTCTCCCTCTTAGGCCATGCACAGATCCTCTCCAGAGCTACGCTGTGTGTGGAAGTTCGCAAGGTGTGGCATGTGCTTCTCTTTCACTGCTTGGAACCTGCACACACCCAGACTGTGTGTGTCAACATTCACAGTGGGGCCTGATGGCAAGCAATCCTTAGCCCACTGCAAAGCGGGAGAGAGGCGGCCTTTCTGCTCAGGGCCAAACACCCTGCTGCTAGTCTGCTTCCCTGCGGGCTAACCTCTGTGAGGGAAAGGCCGTCTGGGCCCTGAAACGCAAGCACCTGGCCACCCACTCCTAGGTGCTCCTTTGCAACGCTGTCTTTTGGAAAGGCATCCTTCTCCTGGAGCCACCGTGTGAGCTGCCTTTGGAAGCCCACAAGAGGCAGGAAGCAGCTTGCAGGAAACCTTGCTCATTGAGGGCCTTGCCCTTGAATATGCTTTGCAAGGAGGCAAGGAGGCCTCGGGTCCACTCGCTTTTCCAATGGGGAACAGCGAGTGCTGAAGAGCTCTGTTCTGGCTCCAAGGCAGCCTGCAGCTCAGGCGCCCGTGGAATGGGCTTGGTTGGTAGAGCACAGCCCTCAGCAGGGCTCTCCAGTGTGTCTAGCCAGAGAGCCCCGTGCTTTGAACCGGCCTCAGGAATGCAGCTCTAGGGAGCTTTCCCCCTCCCTGCTTGCCTGTCTGGGTGACCACCTTGGAGAGGCCTGCTCCAAACTCGGGCTTTGGCCTTCACGCTGAGATCTCCTCCCTGAGCTCTCTAGCTCTCCCAACAATTGGCAAGTGCACCCAGTGGCACCACACCAGACAGTCTCCCTGAGCATGGCTAGGCCAGGCCTAGTCCCCGTGTCCCCTTGGTCTCTCTCGGCCTTTGCCTCCCTTAGGCCCTCCACTGCATGTCGACCCCCTGGGGTGCAAGGGGTCTTCCTGGAATGGCCAGTGTGTGGCGTGTGTCTTTTGGTGGCTCCGAGACTGCCTCCACAGAGGCTGGCTGGCAAGGGGAACACTGGGGCTGAGAGGAAAATCAGCATTGTGCGTCCGGGGCAGCAGGCTAGCTGTGGTTTCCAAACTGCCTGCATAGCCCCCGTGTGGCCGTCTCCTCTTCCCTGGTGGAAAGCCTCCCTGAGAACTTAGGAGGCTAGCTGACAGACACAGGTGCTTTCCATTCCTTGCTAGGACTTCACCGACAGCACACGCTCTCTGACTGGTGAGTTGGCACCTTCACCAGAGGCCTCCCAGGGAGCTGCCCCATCCCCATCCGGAAAGGAAACCAGCCGTTGGCAAGCAAACTCAGGCAGAGAAGTCTTGCCAGGAGAGAGGTTTCCCGAAGGAGCCCATGCTTCAGTCCACACCCTTTTCCATGGGGGAAGCCGGGGTGTCCCAAATCTTTCCCACGCTTCAGAACCCCCTCCAGCAGCAGGGAGGCTTGCAGTCACCGTTGGGTGCCAAGGGGTGTTCCAGGCAGGCAGCTCTCCATGGAGAGAAAGGCTTCCCAGCTAGCAAGCTGCCTCAGGAGCATTGCTGGAGTGCGGGTGTGAGTACCCGTGGGGTCGCCTTGAGGGTGGCTCCTGGAGCTGCATGGACGCAAACCCCGTACTGAGCACACACCCAGGCAAGACTTAGCACACGTCTCAGCACCTCAAGCAGATCATGGCAGATGCCTCCTGCCTGCACTCAATAGACAGGTTGCCCTGTGCATTGCTGGGGAGGCCCTGGCACGTCAGAGTTTCCCATGGGCCCAGCTACAGCCTTCTCCCTCTTAGGCCATGCACAGATCCTCTCCAGAGCTACGCTGTGTGTGGAAGTTCGCAAGGTGTGGCATGTGCTTCTCTTTCACTGCTTGGAACCTGCACACACCCAGACTGTGTGTGTCAACATTCACAGTGGGGCCTGATGGCAAGCAATCCTTAGCCCACTGCAAAGCGGGAGAGAGGCGGCCTTTCTGCTCAGGGCCAAACACCCTGCTGCTAGTCTGCTTCCCTGCGGGCTAACCTCTGTGAGGGAAAGGCCGTCTGGGCCCTGAAACGCAAGCACCTGGCCACCCACTCCTAGGTGCTCCTTTGCAACGCTGTCTTTTGGAAAGGCATCCTTCTCCTGGAGCCACCGTGTGAGCTGCCTTTGGAAGCCCACAAGAGGCAGGAAGCAGCTTGCAGGAAACCTTGCTCATTGAGGGCCTTGCCCTTGAATATGCTTTGCAAGGAGGCAAGGAGGCCTCGGGTCCACTCGCTTTTCCAATGGGGAACAGCGAGTGCTGAAGAGCTCTGTTCTGGCTCCAAGGCAGCCTGCAGCTCAGGCGCCCGTGGAATGGGCTTGGTTGGTAGAGCACAGCCCTCAGCAGGGCTCTCCAGTGTGTCTAGCCAGAGAGCCCCGTGCTTTGAACCGGCCTCAGGAATGCAGCTCTAGGGAGCTTTCCCCCTCCCTGCTTGCCTGTCTGGGTGACCACCTTGGAGAGGCCTGCTCCAAACTCGGGCTTTGGCCTTCACGCTGAGATCTCCTCCCTGAGCTCTCTAGCTCTCCCAACAATTGGCAAGTGCACCCAGTGGCACCACACCAGACAGTCTCCCTGAGCATGGCTAGGCCAGGCCTAGTCCATGTGTCCCCTTGGTCTCTCTCGGCCTTTGCCTCCCTTAGGCCCTCCACTGCATGTCGACCCCCTGGGGTGCAAGGGGTCTTCCTGGAATGGCCAGTGTGTGGCGTGTGTCTTTTGGTGGCTCCGAGACTGCCTCCACAGAGGCTGGCTGGCAAGGGGAACACTGGGGCTGAGAGGAAAATCAGCATTGTGCGTCCGGGGCAGCAGGCTAGCTGTGGCTTCCAAACTGCCTGCATAGCCCCCGTGTGGCCGTCTCCTCTTCCCTGGTGGAAAGCCTCCCTGAGAACTTAGGAGGCTAGCTGAAAGACACAGGTGCTTTCCATTCCTTGCTAGGACTTCACCGACAGCCCTCGCTCTCTGACTGGTGAGTTGGCACCTTCACCAGAGGCCTCCCAGGGAGCTGCCCCATCCCCATCCAGAAAGGAAACCAGCCGTTGGCAAGCAAACTCAGGCAGAGAAGTCTTGCCAGGGGAGAGGTTTCCCGAAGGATCCCATGCTTCAGTTCACACCCTTTTCCATGGGGGAAGCCGGGGTGTCCCAAATCTCTCCCACGCTTCAGAACCTCCTCCAGCAGCAGGGAGGCTTGCAGTCACCGTTGGGTGCCAAGGGGTGTTCCAGGCAGGCAGCTCTCCATGGAGAGAAAGGCTTCCCAGCTAGCAAGCTGCCTCAGGAGCATTGCTGGAGTGCGGGTGTGAGTACCCGTGGGGTCGCCTTGAGGGTGGCTCCTGGAGCTGCATGGACGCAAACCCCGTGCTGAGCACACACCCAGGCAAGACTTAGCACACGTCTCAGCACCTCAAGCAGATCATGGCAGATGCCTCCTGCCTGCACTCAATAGACAGGTTGCCCTGTGCATTGCTGGGGAGGCCCTGGCACGTCAGAGTTTCCCATGGGCCCAGCTACAGCCTTCTCCCTCTTAGGCCATGCACAGATCCTCTCCAGAGCTACGCTGTGTGTGGAAGTTCGCAAGGTGTGGCATGTGCTTCTCTTTCACTGCTTGGAACCTGCACACACCCAGACTGTGTGTGTCAACATTCACAGTGGGGCCTGATGGCAAGCAATCCTTAGCCCACTGCAAAGCGGGAGAGAGGCGGCCTTTCTGCTCAGGGCCAAACACCCTGCTGCTAGTCTGCTTCCCTGCGGGCTAACCTCTGTGAGGGAAAGGCCGTCTGGGCCCTGAAACGCAAGCACCTGGCCACCCACTCCTAGGTGCTCCTTTGCAACGCTGTCTTTTGGAAAGGCATCCTTCTCCTGGAGCCACCGTGTGAGCTGCCTTTGGAAGCCCACAAGAGGCAGGAAGCAGCTTGCAGGAAACCTTGCTCATTGAGGGCCTTGCCCTTGAATATGCTTTGCAAGGAGGCAAGGAGGCCTCGGGTCCACTCGCTTTTCCAATGGGGAACAGCGAGTGCTGAAGAGCTCTGTTCTGGCTCCAAGGCAGCCTGCAGCTCAGGCGCCCGTGGAATGGGCTTGGTTGGTAGAGCCCAGCCCTCAGCAGGGCTCTCCAGTGTGTCTAGCCAGAGAGCCCCGTGCTTTGAACCGGCCTCAGGAATGCAGCTCTAGGGAGCTTTCCCCCTCCCTGCTTGCCTGTCTGGGTGACCACCTTGGAGAGGCCTGCTCCAAACTCGGGCTTTGGCCTTCACGCTGAGATCTCCTCCCTGAGCTCTCTAGCTCTCCCAACAATTGGCAAGTGCACCCAGTGGCACCACACCAGACAGTCTCCCTGAGCATGGCTAGGCCAGGCCTAGTCCCCGTGTCCCCTTGGTCTCTCTCGGCCTTTGCCTCCCTTAGGCCCTCCACTGCATGTCGACCCCCTGGGGTGCAAGGGGTCTTCCTGGAATGGCCAGTGTGTGGCGTGTGTCTTTTGGTGGCTCCGAGACTGCCTCCACAGAGGCTGGCTGGCAAGGGGAACACTGGGGCTGAGAGGAAAATCAGCATTGTGCGTCCGGGGCAGCAGGCTAGCTGTGGCTTCCAAACTGCCTGCATAGCCCCCGTGTGGCCGTCTCCTCTTCCCTGGTGGAAAGCCTCCCTGAGAACTTAGGAGGCTAGCTGACAGACACAGGTGCTTTCCATTCCTTGCTAGGACTTCACCGACAGCACACGCTCTCTGACTGGTGAGTTGGCACCTTCACCAGAGGCCTCCCAGGGAGCTGCCCCATCCCCATCCAGAAAGGAAACCAGCCGTTGGCAAGCAAACTCAGGCAGAGAAGTCTTGCCAGGAGAGAGGTTTCCCGAAGGATCCCATGCTTCAGTCCACACCCTTTTCCATGGGGGAAGCCGGGGTGTCCCAAATCTCTCCCACGCTTCAGAACCCCCTCCAGCAGCAGGGAGGCTTGCAGTCACCGTTGGGTGCCAAGGGGTGTTCCAGGCAGGCAGCTCTCCATGGAGAGAAAGGCTTCCCAGCTAGCAAGCTGCCTCAGGAGCATTGCTGGAGTGCGGGTGTGAGTACCCGTGGGGTCGCCTTGAGGGTGGCTCCTGGAGCTGCATGGACGCAAACCCCGTACTGAGCACACACCCAGGCAAGACTTAGCACACGTCTCAGCACCTCAAGCAGATCATGGCAGATGCCTCCTGCCTGCACTCAATAGACAGGTTGCCCTGTGCATTGCTGGGGAGGCCCTGGCACGTCAGAGTTTCCCATGGGCCCAGCTACAGCCTTCTCCCTCTTAGGCCATGCACAGATCCTCTCCAGAGCTACGCTGTGTGTGGAAGTTCGCAAGGTGTAGCATGTGCTTCTCTTTCACTGCTTGGAACCTGCACACACCCAGACTGTGTGTGTCAACATTCACAGTGGGGCCTGATGGCAAGCAATCCTTAGCCCACTGCAAAGCGGGAGAGAGGCGGCCTTTCTGCTCAGGGCCAAACACCCTGCTGCTAGTCTGCTTCCCTGCGGGCTAACCTCTGTGAGGGAAAGGCCGTCTGGGCCCTGAAACGCAAGCACCTGGCCACCCACTCCTAGGTGCTCCTTTGCAACGCTGTCTTTTGGAAAGGCATCCTTCTCCTGGAGCCACCGTGTGAGCTGCCTTTGGAAGCCCACAAGAGGCAGGAAGCAGCTTGCAGGAAACCTTGCTCATTGAGGGCCTTGCCCTTGAATATGCTTTGCAAGGAGGCAAGGAGGCCTCGGGTCCACTCGCTTTTCCAATGGGGAACAGCGAGTGCTGAAGAGCTCTGTTCTGGCTCCAAGGCAGCCTGCAGCTCAGGCGCCCGTGGAATGGGCTTGGTTGGTAGAGCCCAGCCCTCAGCAGGGCTCTCCAGTGTGTCTAGCCAGAGAGCCCCGTGCTTTGAACCGGCCTCAGGAATGCAGCTCTAGGGAGCTTTCCCCCTCCCTGCTTGCCTGTCTGGGTGACCACCTTGGAGAGGCCTGCTCCAAACTCGGGCTTTGGCCTTCACGCTGAGATCTCCTCCCTGAGCTCTCTAGCTCTCCCAACAATTGGCAAGTGCACCCAGTGGCACCACACCAGACAGTCTCCCTGAGCATGGCTAGGCCAGGCCTAGTCCCCGTGTCCCCTTGGTCTCTCTCGGCCTTTGCCTCCCTTAGGCCCTCCACTGCATGTCGACCCCCTGGGGTGCAAGGGGTCTTCCTGGAATGGCCAGTGTGTGGCGTGTGTCTTTTGGTGGCTCCGAGACTGCCTCCACAGAGGCTGGCTGGCAAGGGGAACACTGGGGCTGAGAGGAAAATCAGCATTGTGCGTCCGGGGCAGCAGGCTAGCTGTGGCTTCCAAACTGCCTGCATAGCCCCCGTGTGGCCGTCTCCTCTTCCCTGGTGGAAAGCCTCCCTGAGAACTTAGGAGGCTAGCTGACAGACACAGGTGCTTTCCATTCCTTGCTAGGACTTCACCGACAGCACACGCTCTCAGACTGGTGAGTTGGCACCTTCACCAGAGGCCTCCCAGGGAGCTGCCCCATCCCCATCCAGAAAGGAAACCAGCCGTTGGCAAGCAAACTCAGGCAGAGAAGTCTTGCCAGGAGAGAGGTTTCCCGAAGGAGCCCATGCTTCAGTGCACACCCTTTTCCATGGGGGAAGCCGGGGTGTCCCAAATCTTTCCCACGCTTCAGAACCCCCTCCAGCAGCAGGGAGGCTTGCAGTCACCGTTGGGTGCCAAGGGGTGTTCCAGGCAGGCAGCTCTCCATGGAGAGAAAGGCTTCCCAGCTAGCAAGCTGCCTCAGGAGCATTGCTGGAGTGCGGGTGTGAGTACCCGTGGGGTCGCCTTGAGGGTGGCTCCTGGAGCTGCATGGACGCAAACCCCGTACTGAGCACACACCCAGGCAAGACTTAGCACACGTCTCAGCACCTCAAGCAGATCATGGCAGATGCCTCCTGCCTGCACTCAATAGACAGGTTGCCCTGTGCATTGCTGGGGAGGCCCTGGCACGTCAGAGTTTCCCATGGGCCCAGCTACAGCCTTCTCCCTCTTAGGCCATGCACAGATCCTCTCCAGAGCTACGCTGTGTGTGGAAGTTCGCAAGGTGTGGCATGTGCTTGTCTTTCACTGCTTGGAACCTGCACACACCCAGACTGTGTGTGTCAACATTCACAGTGGGGCCTGATGGCAAGCAATCCTTAGCCCACTGCAAAGCGGGAGAGAGGCGGCCTTTCTGCTCAGGGCCAAACACCCTGCTGCTAGTCTGCTTCCCTGCGGGCTAACCTCTGTGAGGGAAAGGCCGTCTGGGCCCTGAAACGCAAGCACCTGGCCACCCACTCCTAGGTGCTCCTTTGCAACGCTGTCTTTTGGAAAGGCATCCTTCTCCTGGAGCCACCGTGTGAGCTGCCTTTGGAAGCCCACAAGAGGCAGGAAGCAGCTTGCAGGAAACCTTGCTCATTGAGGGCCTTGCCCTTGAATATGCTTTGCAAGGAGGCAAGGAGGCCTCGGGTCCACTCGCTTTTCCAATGGGGAACAGCGAGTGCTGAAGAGCTCTGTTCTGGCTCCAAGGCAGCCTGCAGCTCAGGCGCCCGTGGAATGGGCTTGGTTGGTAGAGCCCAGCCCTCAGCAGGGCTCTCCAGTGTGTCTAGCCAGAGAGCCCCGTGCTTTGAACCGGCCTCAGGAATGCAGCTCTAGGGAGCTTTCCCCCTCCCTGCTTGCCTGTCTGGGTGACCACCTTGGAGAGGCCTGCTCCAAACTCGGGCTTTGGCCTTCACGCTGAGATCTCCTCCCTGAGCTCTCTAGCTCTCCCAACAATTGGCAAGTGCACCCAGTGGCACCACACCAGACAGTCTCCCTGAGCATGGCTAGGCCAGGCCTAGTCCATGTGTCCCCTTGGTCTCTCTCGGCCTTTGCCTCCCTTAGGCCCTCCACTGCATGTCGACCCCCTGGGGTGCAAGGGGTCTTCCTGGAATGGCCAGTGTGTGGCGTGTGTCTTTTGGTGGCTCCGAGACTGCCTCCACAGAGGCTGGCTGGCAAGGGGAACACTGGGGCTGAGAGGAAAATCAGCATTGTGCGTCCGGGGCAGCAGGCTAGCTGTGGCTTCCAAACTGCCTGCATAGCCCCCGTGTGGCCGTCTCCTCTTCCCTGGTGGAAAGCCTCCCTGAGAACTTAGGAGGCTAGCTGAAAGACACAGGTGCTTTCCATTCCTTGCTAGGACTTCACCGACAGCCCTCGCTCTCTGACTGGTGAGTTGGCACCTTCACCAGAGGCCTCCCAGGGAGCTGCCCCATCCCCATCCAGAAAGGAAACCAGCCGTTGGCAAGCAAACTCAGGCAGAGAAGTCTTGCCAGGGGAGAGGTTTCCTGAAGGATCCCATGCTTCAGTTCACACCCTTTTCCATGGGGGAAGCCGGGGTGTCCCAAATCTCTCCCACGCTTCAGAACCTCCTCCAGCAGCAGGGAGGCTTGCAGTCACCGTTGGGTGCCAAGGGGTGTTCCAGGCAGGCAGCTCTCCATGGAGAGAAAGGCTTCCCAGCTAGCAAGCTGCCTCAGGAGCATTGCTGGAGTGCGGGTGTGAGTACCCGTGGGGTCGCCTTGAGGGTGGCTCCTGGAGCTGCATGGACGCAAACCCCGTGCTGAGCACACACCCAGGCAAGACTTAGCACACGTCTCAGCACCTCAAGCAGATCATGGCAGATGCCTCCTGCCTGCACTCAAGAGACAGGTTGCCCTGTGCATTGCTGGGGAGGCCCTGGCACGTCAGAGTTTCCCATGGGCCCAGCTACAGCCTTCTCCCTCTTAGGCCATGCACAGATCCTCTCCAGAGCTACGCTGTGTGTGGAAGTTCGCAAGGTGTGGCATGTGCTTCTCTTTCACTGCTTGGAACCTGCACACACCCAGACTGTGTGTGTCAACATTCACAGTGGGGCCTGATGGCAAGCAATCCTTAGCCCACTGCAAAGCGGGAGAGAGGCGGCCTTTCTGCTCAGGGCCAAACACCCTGCTGCTAGTCTGCTTCCCTGCGGGCTAACCTCTGTGAGGGAAAGGCCGTCTGGGCCCTGAAACGCAAGCACCTGGCCACCCACTCCTAGGTGCTCCTTTGCAACGCTGTCTTTTGGAAAGGCATCCTTCTCCTGGAGCCACCGTGTGAGCTGCCTTTGGAAGCCCACAAGAGGCAGGAAGCAGCTTGCAGGAAACCTTGCTCATTGAGGGCCTTGCCCTTGAATATGCTTTGCAAGGAGGCAAGGAGGCCTCGGGTCCACTCGCTTTTCCAATGGGGAACAGCGAGTGCTGAAGAGCTCTGTTCTGGCTCCAAGGCAGCCTGCAGCTCAGGCGCCCGTGGAATGGGCTTGGTTGGTAGAGCACAGCCCTCAGCAGGGCTCTCCAGTGTGTCTAGCCAGAGAGCCCCGTGCTTTGAACCGGCCTCAGGAATGCAGCTCTAGGGAGCTTTCCCCCTCCCTGCTTGCCTGTCTGGGTGACCACCTTGGAGAGGCCTGCTCCAAACTCGGGCTTTGGCCTTCACGCTGAGATCTCCTCCCTGAGCTCTCTAGCTCTCCCAACAATTGGCAAGTGCACCCAGTGGCACCACACCAGACAGTCTCCCTGAGCATGGCTAGGCCAGGCCTAGTCCCCGTGTCCCCTTGGTCTCTCTCGGCCTTTGCCTCCCTTAGGCCCTCCACTGCATGTCGACCCCCTGGGGTGCAAGGGGTCTTCCTGGAATGGCCAGTGTGTGGCGTGTGTCTTTTGGTGGCTCCGAGACTGCCTCCACAGAGGCTGGCTGGCAAGGGGAACACTGGGGCTGAGAGGAAAATCAGCATTGTGCGTCCGGGGCAGCAGGCTAGCTGTGGCTTCCAAACTGCCTGCATAGCCCCCGTGTGGCCGTCTCCTCTTCCCTGGTGGAAAGCCTCCCTGAGAACTTAGGAGGCTAGCTGACAGACACAGGTGCTTTCCATTCCTTGCTAGGACTTCACCGACAGCACACGCTCTCTGACTGGTGAGTTGGCACCTTCACCAGAGGCCTCCCAGGGAGCTGCCCCATCCCCATCCAGAAAGGAAACCAGCCGTTGGCAAGCAAACTCAGGCAGAGAAGTCTTGCCAGGAGAGAGGTTTCCCGAAGGATCCCATGCTTCAGTCCACACCCTTTTCAATGGGGGAAGCCGGGGTGTCCCAAATCTCTCCCACGCTTCAGAACCCCCTCCAGCAGCAGGGAGGCTTGCAGTCACCGTTGGGTGCCAAGGGGTGTTCCAGGCAGGCAGCTCTCCATGGAGAGAAAGGCTTCCCAGCTAGCAAGCTGCCTCAGGAGCATTGCTGGAGTGCGGGTGTGAGTACCCGTGGGGTCGCCTTGAGGGTGGCTCCTGGAGCTGCATGGACGCACACCCCGTACTGAGCACACACCCAGGCAAGACTTAGCACACGTCTCAGCACCTCAAGCAGATCATGGCAGATGCCTCCTGCCTGCACTCAATAGACAGGTTGCCCTGTGCATTGCTGGGGAGGCCCTGGCACGTCAGAGTTTCCCATGGGCCCAGCTACAGCCTTCTCCCTCTTAGGCCATGCACAGATCCTCTCCAGAGCTACGCTGTGTGTGGAAGTTCGCAAGGTGTGGCATGTGCTTCTCTTTCACTGCTTGGAACCTGCACACACCCAGACTGTGTGTGTCAACATTCACAGTGGGGCCTGATGGCAAGCAATCCTTAGCCCACTGCAAAGCGGGAGAGAGGCGGCCTTTCTGCTCAGGGCCAAACACCCTGCTGCTAGTCTGCTTCCCTGCGGGCTAACCTCTGTGAGGGAAAGGCCGTCTGGGCCCTGAAACGCAAGCACCTGGCCACCCACTCCTAGGTGCTCCTTTGCAACGCTGTCTTTTGGAAAGGCATCCTTCTCCTGGAGCCACCGTGTGAGCTGCCTTTGGAAGCCCACAAGAGGCAGGAAGCAGCTTGCAGGAAACCTTGCTCATTGAGGGCCTTGCCCTTGAATATGCTTTGCAAGGAGGCAAGGAGGCCTCGGGTCCACTCGCTTTTCCAATGGGGAACAGCGAGTGCTGAAGAGCTCTGTTCTGGCTCCAAGGCAGCCTGCAGCTCAGGCGCCCGTGGAATGGGCTTGGTTGGTAGAGCACAGCCCTCAGCAGGGCTCTCCAGTGTGTCTAGCCAGAGAGCCCCGTGCTTTGAACCGGCCTCAGGAATGCAGCTCTAGGGAGCTTTCCCCCTCCCTGCTTGCCTGTCTGGGTGACCACCTTGGAGAGGCCTGCTCCAAACTCGGGCTTTGGCCTTCACGCTGAGATCTCCTCCCTGAGCTCTCTAGCTCTCCCAACAATTGGCAAGTGCACCCAGTGGCACCACACCAGACAGTCTCCCTGAGCATGGCTAGGCCAGGCCTAGTCCCCGTGTCCCCTTGGTCTCTCTCGGCCTTTGCCTCCCTTAGGCCCTCCACTGCATGTCGACCCCCTGGGGTGCAAGGGGTCTTCCTGGAATGGCCAGTGTGTGGCGTGTGTCTTTTGGTGGCTCCGAGACTGCCTCCACAGAGGCTGGCTGGCAAGGGGAACACTGGGGCTGAGAGGAAAATCAGCATTGTGCGTCCGGGGCAGCAGGCTAGCTGTGGCTTCCAAACTGCCTGCATAGCCCCCGTGTGGCCGTCTCCTCTTCCCTGGTGGAAAGCCTCCCTGAGAACTTAGGAGGCTAGCTGACAGACACAGGTGCTTTCCATTCCTTGCTAGGACTTCACCGACAGCACACGCTCTCTGACTGGTGAGTTGGCACCTTCACCAGAGGCCTCCCAGGGAGCTGCCCCATCCCATCCAGAAAGGAAACCAGCCGTTGGCAAGCAAACTCAGGCAGAGAAGTCTTGCCAGGAGAGAGGTTTCCCGAAGGATCCCATGCTTCAGTCCACACCCTTTTCCATGGGGGAAGCCGGGGTGTCCCAAATCTCTCCCACGCTTCAGAACCCCCTCCAGCAGCAGGGAGGCTTGCAGTCACCGTTGGGTGCCAAGGGGTGTTCCAGGCAGGCAGCTCTCCATGGAGAGAAAGGCTTCCCAGCTAGCAAGCTGCCTCAGGAGCATTGCTGGAGTGCGGGTGTGAGTACCCGTGGGGTCGCCTTGAGGGTGGCTCTTGGAGCTGCATGGACGCAAACCCCGTGCTGAGCACACACCCAGGCAAGACTTAGCACACGTCTCAGCACCTCAAGCAGATCATGGCAGATGCCTCCTGCCTGCACTCAATAGACAGGTTGCCCTGTGCATTGCTGGGGAGGCCCTGGCACGTCAGAGTTTCCCATGGGCCCAGCTACAGCCTTCTCCCTCTTAGGCCATGCACAGATCCTCTCCAGAGCTACGCTGTGTGTGGAAGTTCGCAAGGTGTGGCATGTGCTTCTCTTTCACTGCTTGGAACCTGCACACACCCAGACTGTGTGTGTCAACATTCACAGTGGGGCCTGATGGCAAGCAATCCTTAGCCCACTGCAAAGCGGGAGAGAGGCGGCCTTTCTGCTCAGGGCCAAACACCCTGCTGCTAGTCTGCTTCCCTGCGGGCTAACCTCTGTGAGGGAAAGGCCGTCTGGGCCCTGAAACGCAAGCACCTGGCCACCCACTCCTAGGTGCTCCTTTGCAACGCTGTCTTTTGGAAAGGCATCCTTCTCCTGGAGCCACCGTGTGAGCTGCCTTTGGAAGCCCACAAGAGGCAGGAAGCAGCTTGCAGGAAACCGTGCTCATTGAGGGCCTTGCCCTTGAATATGCTTTGCAAGGAGGCAAGGAGGCCTCGGGTCCACTCGCTTTTCCAATGGGGAACAGCGAGTGCTGAAGAGCTCTGTTCTGGCTCCAAGGCAGCCTGCAGCTCAGGCGCCCGTGGAATGGGCTTGGTTGGTAGAGCACAGCCCTCAGCAGGGCTCTCCAGTGTGTCTAGCCAGAGAGCCCCGTGCTTTGAACCGGCCTCAGGAATGCAGCTCTAGGGAGCTTTCCCCCTCCCTGCTTGCCTGTCTGGGTGACCACCTTGGAGAGGCCTGCTCCAAACTCGGGCTTTGGCCTTCACGCTGAGATCTCCTCCCTGAGCTCTCTAGCTCTCCCAACAATTGGCAAGTGCACCCAGTGGCACCACACCAGACAGTCTCCCTGAGCATGGCTAGGCCAGGCCTAGTCCCCGTGTCCCCTTGGTCTCTCTCGGCCTTTGCCTCCCTTAGGCCCTCCACTGCATGTCGACCCCCTGGGGTGCAAGGGGTCTTCCTGGAATGGCCAGTGTGTGGCGTGTGTCTTTTGGTGGCTCCGAGACTGCCTCCACAGAGGCTGGCTGGCAAGGGGAACACTGGGGCTGAGAGGAAAATCAGCATTGTGCGTCCGGGGCAGCAGGCTAGCTGTGGCTTCCAAACTGCCTGCATAGCCCCCGTGTGGCCGTCTCCTCTTCCCTGGTGGAAAGCCTCCCTGAGAACTTAGGAGGCTAGCTGACAGACACAGGTGCTTTCCATTCCTTGCTAGGACTTCACCGACATCACACGCTCTCAGACTGGTGAGTTGGCACCTTCACCAGAGGCCTCCCAGGGAGCTGCCCCATCCCCATCCGGAAAGGAAACCAGCCGTTGGCAAGCAAACTCAGGCAGAGAAGTCTTGCCAGGAGAGAGGTTTCCCGAAGGAGCCCATGCTTCAGTCCACACCCTTTTCCATGGGGGAAGCCGGGGTGTCCCAAATCTTTCCCACGCTTCAGAACCCCCTCCAGCAGCAGGGAGGCTTGCAGTCACCGTTGGGTGCCAAGGGGTGTTCCAGGCAGGCAGCTCTCCATGGAGAGAAAGGCTTCCCAGCTAGCAAGCTGCCTCAGGAGCATTGCTGGAGTGCGGGTGTGAGTACCCGTGGGGTCGCCTTGAGGGTGGCTCCTGGAGCTGCATGGACGCAAACCCCGTACTGAGCACACACCCAGGCAAGACTTAGCACACGTCTCAGCACCTCAAGCAGATCATGGCAGATGCCTCCTGCCTGCACTCAATAGACAGGTTGCCCTGTGCATTGCTGGGGAGGCCCTGGCACGTCAGAGTTTCCCATGGGCCCAGCTACAGCCTTCTCCCTCTTAGGCCATGCACAGATCCTCTCCAGAGCTACGCTGTGTGTGGAAGTTCGCAAGGTGTGGCATGTGCTTCTCTTTCACTGCTTGGAACCTGCACACACCCAGACTGTGTGTGTCAACATTCACAGTGGGGCCTGATGGCAAGCAATCCTTAGCCCACTGCAAAGCGGGAGAGAGGCGGCCTTTCTGCTCAGGGCCAAACACCCTGCTGCTAGTCTGCTTCCCTGCGGGCTAACCTCTGTGAGGGAAAGGCCGTCTGGGCCCTGAAACGCAAGCACCTGGCCACCCACTCCTAGGTGCTCCTTTGCAACGCTGTCTTTTGGAAAGGCATCCTTCTCCTGGAGCCACCGTGTGAGCTGCCTTTGGAAGCCCACAAGAGGCAGGAAGCAGCTTGCAGGAAACCTGGCTCATTGAGGGCCTTGCCCTTGAATATGCTTTGCAAGGAGGCAAGGAGGCCTCGGGTCCACTCGCTTTTCCAATGGGGAACAGCGAGTGCTGAAGAGCTCTGTTCTGGCTCCAAGGCAGCCTGCAGCTCAGGCGCCCGTGGAATGGGCTTGGTTGGTAGAGCCCAGCCCTCAGCAGGGCTCTCCAGTGTGTCTAGCCAGAGAGCCCCGTGCTTTGAACCGGCCTCAGGAATGCAGCTCTAGGGAGCTTTCCCCCTCCCTGCTTGCCTGTCTGGGTGACCACCTTGGAGAGGCCTGCTCCAAACTCGGGCTTTGGCCTTCACGCTGAGATCTCCTCCCTGAGCTCTCTAGCTCTCCCAACAATTGGCAAGTGCACCCAGTGGCACCACACCAGACAGTCTCCCTGAGCATGGCTAGGCCAGGCCTAGTCCATGTGTCCCCTTGGTCTCTCTCGGCCTTTGCCTCCCTTAGGCCCTCCACTGCATGTCGACCCCCTGGGGTGCAAGGGGTCTTCCTGGAATGGCCAGTGTGTGGCGTGTGTCTTTTGGTGGCTCCGAGACTGCCTCCACAGAGGCTGGCTGGCAAGGGGAACACTGGGGCTGAGAGGAAAATCAGCATTGTGCGTCCGGGGCAGCAGGCTAGCTGTGGCTTCCAAACTGCCTGCATAGCCCCCGTGTGGCCGTCTCCTCTTCCCTGGTGGAAAGCCTCCCTGAGAACTTAGGAGGCTAGCTGAAAGACACAGGTGCTTTCCATTCCTTGCTAGGACTTCACCGACAGCCCTCGCTCTCTGACTGGTGAGTTGGCACCTTCACCAGAGGCCTCCCAGGGAGCTGCCCCATCCCCATCCAGAAAGGAAACCAGCCGTTGGCAAGCAAACTCAGGCAGAGAAGTCTTGCCAGGGGAGAGGTTTCCTGAAGGATCCCATGCTTCAGTCCACACCCTTTTCCATGGGGGAAGCCGGGGTGTCCCAAATCTCTCCCACGCTTCAGAACCTCCTCCAGCAGCAGGGAGGCTTGCAGTCACCGTTGGGTGCCAAGGGGTGTTCCAGGCAGGCAGCTCTCCATGGAGAGAAAGGCTTCCCAGCTAGCAAGCTGCCTCAGGAGCATTGCTGGAGTGCGGGTGTGAGTACCCGTGGGGTCGCCTTGAGGGTGGCTCCTGGAGCTGCATGGACGCAAACCCCGTACTGAGCACACACCCAGGCAAGACTTAGCACACGTCTCAGCACCTCAAGCAGATCATGGCAGATGCCTCCTGCCTGCACTCAATAGACAGGTTGCCCTGTGCATTGCTGGGGAGGCCCTGGCACGTCAGAGTTTCCCATGGGCCCAGCTACAGCCTTCTCCCTCTTAGGCCATGCACAGATCCTCTCCAGAGCTACGCTGTGTGTGGAAGTTCGCAAGGTGTGGCATGTGCTTCTCTTTCACTGCTTGGAACCTGCACACACCCAGACTGTGTGTGTCAACATTCACAGTGGGGCCTGATGGCAAGCAATCCTTAGCCCACTGCAAAGCGGGAGAGAGGCGGCCTTTCTGCTCAGGGCCAAACACCCTGCTGCTAGTCTGCTTCCCTGCGGGCTAACCTCTGTGAGGGAAAGGCCGTCTGGGCCCTGAAACGCAAGCACCTGGCCACCCACTCCTAGGTGCTCCTTTGCAACGCTGTCTTTTGGAAAGGCATCCTTCTCCTGGAGCCACCGTGTGAGCTGCCTTTGGAAGCCCACAAGAGGCAGGAAGCAGCTTGCAGGAAACCTTGCTCATTGAGGGCCTTGCCCTTGAATATGCTTTGCAAGGAGGCAAGGAGGCCTCGGGTCCACTCGCTTTTCCAATGGGGAACAGCGAGTGCTGAAGAGCTCTGTTCTGGCTCCAAGGCAGCCTGCAGCTCAGGCGCCCGTGGAATGGGCTTGGTTGGTAGAGCACAGCCCTCAGCAGGGCTCTCCAGTGTGTCTAGCCAGAGAGCCCCGTGCTTTGAACCGGCCTCAGGAATGCAGCTCTAGGGAGCTTTCCCCCTCCCTGCTTGCCTGTCTGGGTGACCACCTTGGAGAGGCCTGCTCCAAACTCGGGCTTTGGCCTTCACGCTGAGATCTCCTCCCTGAGCTCTCTAGCTCTCCCAACAATTGGCAAGTGCACCCAGTGGCACCACACCAGACAGTCTCCCTGAGCATGGCTAGGCCAGGCCTAGTCCCCGTGTCCCCTTGGTCTCTCTCGGCCTTTGCCTCCCTTAGGCCCTCCACTGCATGTCGACCCCCTGGGGTGCAAGGGGTCTTCCTGGAATGGCCAGTGTGTGGCGTGTGTCTTTTGGTGGCTCCGAGACTGCCTCCACAGAGGCTGGCTGGCAAGGGGAACACTGGGGCTGAGAGGAAAATCAGCATTGTGCGTCCGGGGCAGCAGGCTAGCTGTGGCTTCCAAACTGCCTGCATAGCCCCCGTGTGGCCGTCTCCTCTTCCCTGGTGGAAAGCCTCCCTGAGAACTTAGGAGGCTAGCTGACAGACACAGGTGCTTTCCATTCCTTGCTAGGACTTCACCGACAGCACACGCTCTCTGACTGGTGAGTTGGCACCTTCACCAGAGGCCTCCCAGGGAGCTGCCCCATCCCATCCAGAAAGGAAACCAGCCGTTGGCAAGCAAACTCAGGCAGAGAAGTCTTGCCAGGAGAGAGGTTTCCCGAAGGATCCCATGCTTCAGTCCACACCCTTTTCCATGGGGGAAGCCGGGGTGTCCCAAATCTCTCCCACGCTTCAGAACCCCCTCCAGCAGCAGGGAGGCTTGCAGTCACCGTTGGGTGCCAAGGGGTGTTCCAGGCAGGCAGCTCTCCATGGAGAGAAAGGCTTCCCAGCTAGCAAGCTGCCTCAGGAGCATTGCTGGAGTGCGGGTGTGAGTACCCGTGGGGTCGCCTTGAGGGTGGCTCTTGGAGCTGCATGGACGCAAACCCCGTGCTGAGCACACACCCAGGCAAGACTTAGCACACGTCTCAGCACCTCAAGCAGATCATGGCAGATGCCTCCTGCCTGCACTCAATAGACAGGTTGCCCTGTGCATTGCTGGGGAGGCCCTGGCACGTCAGAGTTTCCCATGGGCCCAGCTACAGCCTTCTCCCTCTTAGGCCATGCACAGATCCTCTCCAGAGCTACGCTGTGTGTGGAAGTTCGCAAGGTGTGGCATGTGCTTCTCTTTCACTGCTTGGAACCTGCACACACCCAGACTGTGTGTGTCAACATTCACAGTGGGGCCTGATGGCAAGCAATCCTTAGCCCACTGCAAAGCGGGAGAGAGGCGGCCTTTCTGCTCAGGGCCAAACACCCTGCTGCTAGTCTGCTTCCCTGCGGGCTAACCTCTGTGAGGGAAAGGCCGTCTGGGCCCTGAAACGCAAGCACCTGGCCACCCACTCCTAGGTGCTCCTTTGCAACGCTGTCTTTTGGAAAGGCATCCTTCTCCTGGAGCCACCGTGTGAGCTGCCTTTGGAAGCCCACAAGAGGCAGGAAGCAGCTTGCAGGAAACCGTGCTCATTGAGGGCCTTGCCCTTGAATATGCTTTGCAAGGAGGCAAGGAGGCCTCGGGTCCACTCGCTTTTCCAATGGGGAACAGCGAGTGCTGAAGAGCTCTGTTCTGGCTCCAAGGCAGCCTGCAGCTCAGGCGCCCGTGGAGTGGGCTTGGTTGGTAGAGCACAGCCCTCAGCAGGGCTCTCCAGTGTGTCTAGCCAGAGAGCCCCGTGCTTTGAACCGGCCTCAGGAATGCAGCTCTAGGGAGCTTTCCCCCTCCCTGCTTGCCTGTCTGGGTGACCACCTTGGAGAGGCCTGCTCCAAACTCGGGCTTTGGCCTTCACGCTGAGATCTCCTCCCTGAGCTCTCTAGCTCTCCCAACAATTGGCAAGTGCACCCAGTGGCACCACACCAGACAGTCTCCCTGAGCATGGCTAGGCCAGGCCTAGTCCCCGTGTCCCCTTGGTCTCTCTCGGCCTTTGCCTCCCTTAGGCCCTCCACTGCATGTCGACCCCCTGGGGTGCAAGGGGTCTTCCTGGAATGGCCAGTGTGTGGCGTGTGTCTTTTGGTGGCTCCGAGACTGCCTCCACAGAGGCTGGCTGGCAAGGGGAACACTGGGGCTGAGAGGAAAATCAGCATTGTGCGTCCGGGGCAGCAGGCTAGCTGTGGCTTCCAAACTGCCTGCATAGCCCCCGTGTGGCCGTCTCCTCTTCCCTGGTGGAAAGCCTCCCTGAGAACTTAGGAGGCTAGCTGAAAGACACAGGTGCTTTCCATTCCTTGCTAGGACTTCACCGACAGCCCTCGCTCTCTGACTGGTGAGTTGGCACCTTCACCAGAGGCCTCCCAGGGAGCTGCCCCATCCCCATCCAGAAAGGAAACCAGCCGTTGGCAAGCAAACTCAGGCAGAGAAGTCTTGCCAGGGGAGAGGTTTCCTGAAGGATCCCATGCTTCAGTCCACACCCTTTTCCATGGGGGAAGCCGGGGTGTCCCAAATCTCTCCCACGCTTCAGAACCTCCTCCAGCAGCAGGGAGGCTTGCAGTCACCGTTGGGTGCCAAGGGGTGTTCCAGGCAGGCAGCTCTCCATGGAGAGAAAGGCTTCCCAGCTAGCAAGCTGCCTCAGGAGCATTGCTGGAGTGCGGGTGTGAGTACCCGTGGGGTCGCCTTGAGGGTGGCTCCTGGAGCTGCATGGACGCAAACCCCGTACTGAGCACACACCCAGGCAAGACTTAGCACACGTCTCAGCACCTCAAGCAGATCATGGCAGATGCCTCCTGCCTGCACTCAATAGACAGGTTGCCCTGTGCATTGCTGGGGAGGCCCTGGCACGTCAGAGTTTCCCATGGGCCCAGCTACAGCCTTCTCCCTCTTAGGCCATGCACAGATCCTCTCCAGAGCTACGCTGTGTGTGGAAGTTCGCAAGGTGTGGCATGTGCTTCTCTTTCACTGCTTGGAACCTGCACACACCCAGACTGTGTGTGTCAACATTCACAGTGGGGCCTGATGGCAAGCAATCCTTAGCCCACTGCAAAGCGGGAGAGAGGCGGCCTTTCTGCTCAGGGCCAAACACCCTGCTGCTAGTCTGCTTCCCTGCGGGCTAACCTCTGTGAGGGAAAGGCCGTCTGGGCCCTGAAACGCAAGCACCTGGCCACCCACTCCTAGGTGCTCCTTTGCAACGCTGTCTTTTGGAAAGGCATCCTTCTCCTGGAGCCACCGTGTGAGCTGCCTTTGGAAGCCCACAAGAGGCAGGAAGCAGCTTGCAGGAAACCTTGCTCATTGAGGGCCTTGCCCTTGAATATGCTTTGCAAGGAGGCAAGGAGGCCTCGGGTCCACTCGCTTTTCCAATGGGGAACAGCGAGTGCTGAAGAGCTCTGTTCTGGCTCCAAGGCAGCCTGCAGCTCAGGCGCCCGTGGAATGGGCTTGGTTGGTAGAGCACAGCCCTCAGCAGGGCTCTCCAGTGTGTCTAGCCAGAGAGCCCCGTGCTTTGAACCGGCCTCAGGAATGCAGCTCTAGGGAGCTTTCCCCCTCCCTGCTTGCCTGTCTGGGTGACCACCTTGGAGAGGCCTGCTCCAAACTCGGGCTTTGGCCTTCACGCTGAGATCTCCTCCCTGAGCTCTCTAGCTCTCCCAACAATTGGCAAGTGCACCCAGTGGCACCACACCAGACAGTCTCCCTGAGCATGGCTAGGCCAGGCCTAGTCCCCGTGTCCCCTTGGTCTCTCTCGGCCTTTGCCTCCCTTAGGCCCTCCACTGCATGTCGACCCCCTGGGGTGCAAGGGGTCTTCCTGGAATGGCCAGTGTGTGGCGTGTGTCTTTTGGTGGCTCCGAGACTGCCTCCACAGAGGCTGGCTGGCAAGGGGAACACTGGGGCTGAGAGGAAAATCAGCATTGTGCGTCCGGGGCAGCAGGCTAGCTGTGGCTTCCAAACTGCCTGCATAGCCCCCGTGTGGCCGTCTCCTCTTCCCTGGTGGAAAGCCTCCCTGAGAACTTAGGAGGCTAGCTGACAGACACAGGTGCTTTCCATTCCTTGCTAGGACTTCACCGACAGCACACGCTCTCAGACTGGTGAGTTGGCACCTTCACCAGAGGCCTCCCAGGGAGCTGCCCCATCCCCATCCGGAAAGGAAACCAGCCGTTGGCAAGCAAACTCAGGCAGAGAAGTCTTGCCAGGAGAGAGGTTTCCCGAAGGAGCCCATGCTTCAGTCCACACCCTTTTCCATGGGGGAAGCCGGGGTGTCCCAAATCTTTCCCACGCTTCAGAACCCCCTCCAGCAGCAGGGAGGCTTGCAGTCACCGTTGGGTGCCAAGGGGTGTTCCAGGCAGGCAGCTCTCCATGGAGAGAAAGGCTTCCCAGCTAGCAAGCTGCCTCAGGAGCATTGCTGGAGTGCGGGTGTGAGTACCCGTGGGGTCGCCTTGAGGGTGGCTCCTGGAGCTGCATGGACGCAAACCCCGTACTGAGCACACACCCAGGCAAGACTTAGCACACGTCTCAGCACCTCAAGCAGATCATGGCAGATGCCTCCTGCCTGCACTCAATAGACAGGTTGCCCTGTGCATTGCTGGGGAGGCCCTGGCACGTCAGAGTTTCCCATGGGCCCAGCTACAGCCTTCTCCCTCTTAGGCCATGCACAGATCCTCTCCAGAGCTACGCTGTGTGTGGAAGTTCGCAAGGTGTGGCATGTGCTTCTCTTTCACTGCTTGGAACCTGCACACACCCAGACTGTGTGTGTCAACATTCACAGTGGGGCCTGATGGCAAGCAATCCTTAGCCCACTGCAAAGCGGGAGAGAGGCGGCCTTTCTGCTCAGGGCCAAACACCCTGCTGCTAGTCTGCTTCCCTGCGGGCTAACCTCTGTGAGGGAAAGGCCGTCTGGGCCCTGAAACGCAAGCACCTGGCCACCCACTCCTAGGTGCTCCTTTGCAACGCTGTCTTTTGGAAAGGCATCCTTCTCCTGGAGCCACCGTGTGAGCTGCCTTTGGAAGCCCACAAGAGGCAGGAAGCAGCTTGCAGGAAACCTGGCTCATTGAGGGCCTTGCCCTTGAATATGCTTTGCAAGGAGGCAAGGAGGCCTCGGGTCCACTCGCTTTTCCAATGGGGAACAGCGAGTGCTGAAGAGCTCTGTTCTGGCTCCAAGGCAGCCTGCAGCTCAGGCGCCCGTGGAATGGGCTTGGTTGGTAGAGCCCAGCCCTCAGCAGGGCTCTCCAGTGTGTCTAGCCAGAGAGCCCCGTGCTTTGAACCGGCCTCAGGAATGCAGCTCTAGGGAGCTTTCCCCCTCCCTGCTTGCCTGTCTGGGTGACCACCTTGGAGAGGCCTGCTCCAAACTCGGGCTTTGGCCTTCACGCTGAGATCTCCTCCCTGAGCTCTCTAGCTCTCCCAACAATTGGCAAGTGCACCCAGTGGCACCACACCAGACAGTCTCCCTGAGCATGGCTAGGCCAGGCCTAGTCCATGTGTCCCCTTGGTCTCTCTCGGCCTTTGCCTCCCTTAGGCCCTCCACTGCATGTCGACCCCCTGGGGTGCAAGGGGTCTTCCTGGAATGGCCAGTGTGTGGCGTGTGTCTTTTGGTGGCTCCGAGACTGCCTCCACAGAGGCTGGCTGGCAAGGGGAACACTGGGGCTGAGAGGAAAATCAGCATTGTGCGTCCGGGGCAGCAGGCTAGCTGTGGCTTCCAAACTGCCTGCATAGCCCCCGTGTGGCCGTCTCCTCTTCCCTGGTGGAAAGCCTCCCTGAGAACTTAGGAGGCTAGCTGAAAGACACAGGTGCTTTCCATTCCTTGCTAGGACTTCACCGACAGCCCTCGCTCTCTGACTGGTGAGTTGGCACCTTCACCAGAGGCCTCCCAGGGAGCTGCCCCATCCCCATCCAGAAAGGAAACCAGCCGTTGGCAAGCAAACTCAGGCAGAGAAGTCTTGCCAGGGGAGAGGTTTCCTGAAGGATCCCATGCTTCAGTCCACACCCTTTTCCATGGGGGAAGCCGGGGTGTCCCAAATCTCTCCCACGCTTCAGAACCTCCTCCAGCAGCAGGGAGGCTTGCAGTCACCGTTGGGTGCCAAGGGGTGTTCCAGGCAGGCAGCTCTCCATGGAGAGAAAGGCTTCCCAGCTAGCAAGCTGCCTCAGGAGCATTGCTGGAGTGCGGGTATGAGTACCCGTGGGGTCGCCTTGAGGGTGGCTCCTGGAGCTGCATGGACGCAAACCCCGTACTGAGCACACACCCAGGCAAGACTTAGCACACGTCTCAGCACCTCAAGCAGATCATGGCAGATGCCTCCTGCCTGCACTCAATAGACAGGTTGCCCTGTGCATTGCTGGGGAGGCCCTGGCACGTCAGAGTTTCCCATGGGCCCAGCTACAGCCTTCTCCCTCTTAGGCCATGCACAGATCCTCTCCAGAGCTACGCTGTGTGTGGAAGTTCGCAAGGTGTGGCATGTGCTTCTCTTTCACTGCTTGGAACCTGCACACACCCAGACTGTGTGTGTCAACATTCACAGTGGGGCCTGATGGCAAGCAATCCTTAGCCCACTGCAAAGCGGGAGAGAGGCGGCCTTTCTGCTCAGGGCCAAACACCCTGCTGCTAGTCTGCTTCCCTGCGGGCTAACCTCTGTGAGGGAAAGGCCGTCTGGGCCCTGAAACGCAAGCACCTGGCCACCCACTCCTAGGTGCTCCTTTGCAACGCTGTCTTTTGGAAAGGCATCCTTCTCCTGGAGCCACCGTGTGAGCTGCCTTTGGAAGCCCACAAGAGGCAGGAAGCAGCTTGCAGGAAACCTGGCTCATTGAGGGCCTTGCCCTTGAATATGCTTTGCAAGGAGGCAAGGAGGCCTCGGGTCCACTCGCTTTTCCAATGGGGAACAGCGAGTGCTGAAGAGCTCTGTTCTGGCTCCAAGGCAGCCTGCAGC
Source organism: Hippopotamus amphibius kiboko (assembly GCF_030028045.1). Taxonomy (NCBI): domain Eukaryota; kingdom Metazoa; phylum Chordata; class Mammalia; order Artiodactyla; family Hippopotamidae; genus Hippopotamus; species Hippopotamus amphibius. Next base: position 32,399,088 of record NC_080202.1, on the reverse strand, counting down.
TCAGGCGCCCGTGGAATGGGCTTGGTTGGTAGAGCCCAGCCCTCAGCAGGGCTCTCCAGTGTGTCTAGCCAGAGAGCCCCGTGCTTTGAACCGGCCTCAGGAATGCAGCTCTAGGGAGCTTTCCCCCTCCCTGCTTGCCTGTCTGGGTGACCACCTTGGAGAGGCCTGCTCCAAACTCGGGCTTTGGCCTTCACGCTGAGATCTCCTCCCTGAGCTCTCTAGCTCTCCCAACAATTGGCAAGTGCACCCAGTGGCACCACACCAGACAGTCTCCCTGAGCATGGCTAGGCCAGGCCTAGTCCATGTGTCCCCTTGGTCTCTCTCGGCCTTTGCCTCCCTTAGGCCCTCCACTGCATGTCGACCCCCTGGGGTGCAAGGGGTCTTCCTGGAATGGCCAGTGTGTGGCGTGTGTCTTTTGGTGGCTCCGAGACTGCCTCCACAGAGGCTGGCTGGCAAGGGGAACACTGGGGCTGAGAGGAAAATCAGCATTGTGCGTCCGGGGCAGCAGGCTAGCTGTGGCTTCCAAACTGCCTGCATAGCCCCCGTGTGGCCGTCTCCTCTTCCCTGGTGGAAAGCCTCCCTGAGAACTTAGGAGGCTAGCTGAAAGACACAGGTGCTTTCCATTCCTTGCTAGGACTTCACCGACAGCCCTCGCTCTCTGACTGGTGAGTTGGCACCTTCACCAGAGGCCTCCCAGGGAGCTGCCCCATCCCCATCCAGAAAGGAAACCAGCCGTTGGCAAGCAAACTCAGGCAGAGAAGTCTTGCCAGGGGAGAGGTTTCCTGAAGGATCCCATGCTTCAGTCCACACCCTTTTCCATGGGGGAAGCCGGGGTGTCCCAAATCTCTCCCACGCTTCAGAACCTCCTCCAGCAGCAGGGAGGCTTGCAGTCACCGTTGGGTGCCAAGGGGTGTTCCAGGCAGGCAGCTCTCCATGGAGAGAAAGGCTTCCCAGCTAGCAAGCTGCCTCAGGAGCATTGCTGGAGTGCGGGTGTGAGTACCCGTGGGGTCGCCTTGAGGGTGGCTCCTGGAGCTGCATGGACGCAAACCCCGTACTGAGCACACACCCAGGCAAGACTTAGCACACGTCTCAGCACCTCAAGCAGATCATGGCAGATGCCTCCTGCCTGCACTCAATAGACAGGTTGCCCTGTGCATTGCTGGGGAGGCCCTGGCACGTCAGAGTTTCCCATGGGCCCAGCTACAGCCTTCTCCCTCTTAGGCCATGCACAGATCCTCTCCAGAGCTACGCTGTGTGTGGAAGTTCGCAAGGTGTGGCATGTGCTTCTCTTTCACTGCTTGGAACCTGCACACACCCAGACTGTGTGTGTCAACATTCACAGTGGGGCCTGATGGCAAGCAATCCTTAGCCCACTGCAAAGCGGGAGAGAGGCGGCCTTTCTGCTCAGGGCCAAACACCCTGCTGCTAGTCTGCTTCCCTGCGGGCTAACCTCTGTGAGGGAAAGGCCGTCTGGGCCCTGAAACGCAAGCACCTGGCCACCCACTCCTAGGTGCTCCTTTGCAACGCTGTCTTTTGGAAAGGCATCCTTCTCCTGGAGCCACCGTGTGAGCTGCCTTTGGAAGCCCACAAGAGGCAGGAAGCAGCTTGCAGGAAACCTTGCTCATTGAGGGCCTTGCCCTTGAATATGCTTTGCAAGGAGGCAAGGAGGCCTCGGGTCCACTCGCTTTTCCAATGGGGAACAGCGAGTGCTGAAGAGCTCTGTTCTGGCTCCAAGGCAGCCTGCAGCTCAGGCGCCCGTGGAATGGGCTTGGTTGGTAGAGCACAGCCCTCAGCAGGGCTCTCCAGTGTGTCTAGCCAGAGAGCCCCGTGCTTTGAACCGGCCTCAGGAATGCAGCTCTAGGGAGCTTTCCCCCTCCCTGCTTGCCTGTCTGGGTGACCACCTTGGAGAGGCCTGCTCCAAACTCGGGCTTTGGCCTTCACGCTGAGATCTCCTCCCTGAGCTCTCTAGCTCTCCCAACAATTGGCAAGTGCACCCAGTGGCACCACACCAGACAGTCTCCCTGAGCATGGCTAGGCCAGGCCTAGTCCCCGTGTCCCCTTGGTCTCTCTCGGCCTTTGCCTCCCTTAGGCCCTCCACTGCATGTCGACCCCCTGGGGTGCAAGGGGTCTTCCTGGAATGGCCAGTGTGTGGCGTGTGTCTTTTGGTGGCTCCGAGACTGCCTCCACAGAGGCTGGCTGGCAAGGGGAACACTGGGGCTGAGAGGAAAATCAGCATTGTGCGTCCGGGGCAGCAGGCTAGCTGTGGCTTCCAAACTGCCTGCATAGCCCCCGTGTGGCCGTCTCCTCTTCCCTGGTGGAAAGCCTCCCTGAGAACTTAGGAGGCTAGCTGACAGACACAGGTGCTTTCCATTCCTTGCTAGGACTTCACCGACAGCACACGCTCTCTGACTGGTGAGTTGGCACCTTCACCAGAGGCCTCCCAGGGAGCTGCCCCATCCCATCCAGAAAGGAAACCAGCCGTTGGCAAGCAAACTCAGGCAGAGAAGTCTTGCCAGGAGAGAGGTTTCCCGAAGGATCCCATGCTTCAGTCCACACCCTTTTCCATGGGGGAAGCCGGGGTGTCCCAAATCTCTCCCACGCTTCAGAACCCCCTCCAGCAGCAGGGAGGCTTGCAGTCACCGTTGGGTGCCAAGGGGTGTTCCAGGCAGGCAGCTCTCCATGGAGAGAAAGGCTTCCCAGCTAGCAAGCTGCCTCAGGAGCATTGCTGGAGTGCGGGTGTGAGTACCCGTGGGGTCGCCTTGAGGGTGGCTCTTGGAGCTGCATGGACGCAAACCCCGTGCTGAGCACACACCCAGGCAAGACTTAGCACACGTCTCAGCACCTCAAGCAGATCATGGCAGATGCCTCCTGCCTGCACTCAATAGACAGGTTGCCCTGTGCATTGCTGGGGAGGCCCTGGCACGTCAGAGTTTCCCATGGGCCCAGCTACAGCCTTCTCCCTCTTAGGCCATGCACAGATCCTCTCCAGAGCTACGCTGTGTGTGGAAGTTCGCAAGGTGTGGCATGTGCTTCTCTTTCACTGCTTGGAACCTGCACACACCCAGACTGTGTGTGTCAACATTCACAGTGGGGCCTGATGGCAAGCAATCCTTAGCCCACTGCAAAGCGGGAGAGAGGCGGCCTTTCTGCTCAGGGCCAAACACCCTGCTGCTAGTCTGCTTCCCTGCGGGCTAACCTCTGTGAGGGAAAGGCCGTCTGGGCCCTGAAACGCAAGCACCTGGCCACCCACTCCTAGGTGCTCCTTTGCAACGCTGTCTTTTGGAAAGGCATCCTTCTCCTGGAGCCACCGTGTGAGCTGCCTTTGGAAGCCCACAAGAGGCAGGAAGCAGCTTGCAGGAAACCGTGCTCATTGAGGGCCTTGCCCTTGAATATGCTTTGCAAGGAGGCAAGGAGGCCTCGGGTCCACTCGCTTTTCCAATGGGGAACAGCGAGTGCTGAAGAGCTCTGTTCTGGCTCCAAGGCAGCCTGCAGCTCAGGCGCCCGTGGAGTGGGCTTGGTTGGTAGAGCACAGCCCTCAGCAGGGCTCTCCAGTGTGTCTAGCCAGAGAGCCCCGTGCTTTGAACCGGCCTCAGGAATGCAGCTCTAGGGAGCTTTCCCCCTCCCTGCTTGCCTGTCTGGGTGACCACCTTGGAGAGGCCTGCTCCAAACTCGGGCTTTGGCCTTCACGCTGAGATCTCCTCCCTGAGCTCTCTAGCTCTCCCAACAATTGGCAAGTGCACCCAGTGGCACCACACCAGACAGTCTCCCTGAGCATGGCTAGGCCAGGCCTAGTCCCCGTGTCCCCTTGGTCTCTCTCGGCCTTTGCCTCCCTTAGGCCCTCCACTGCATGTCGACCCCCTGGGGTGCAAGGGGTCTTCCTGGAATGGCCAGTGTGTGGCGTGTGTCTTTTGGTGGCTCCGAGACTGCCTCCACAGAGGCTGGCTGGCAAGGGGAACACTGGGGCTGAGAGGAAAATCAGCATTGTGCGTCCGGGGCAGCAGGCTAGCTGTGGCTTCCAAACTGCCTGCATAGCCCCCGTGTGGCCGTCTCCTCTTCCCTGGTGGAAAGCCTCCCTGAGAACTTAGGAGGCTAGCTGACAGACACAGGTGCTTTCCATTCCTTGCTAGGACTTCACCGACAGCACACGCTCTCAGACTGGTGAGTTGGCACCTTCACCAGAGGCCTCCCAGGGAGCTGCCCCATCCCCATCCGGAAAGGAAACCAGCCGTTGGCAAGCAAACTCAGGCAGAGAAGTCTTGCCAGGAGAGAGGTTTCCCGAAGGAGCCCATGCTTCAGTCCACACCCTTTTCCATGGGGGAAGCCGGGGTGTCCCAAATCTTTCCCACGCTTCAGAACCCCCTCCAGCAGCAGGGAGGCTTGCAGTCACCGTTGGGTGCCAAGGGGTGTTCCAGGCAGGCAGCTCTCCATGGAGAGAAAGGCTTCCCAGCTAGCAAGCTGCCTCAGGAGCATTGCTGGAGTGCGGGTGTGAGTACCCGTGGGGTCGCCTTGAGGGTGGCTCCTGGAGCTGCATGGACGCAAACCCCGTACTGAGCACACACCCAGGCAAGACTTAGCACACGTCTCAGCACCTCAAGCAGATCATGGCAGATGCCTCCTGCCTGCACTCAATAGACAGGTTGCCCTGTGCATTGCTGGGGAGGCCCTGGCACGTCAGAGTTTCCCATGGGCCCAGCTACAGCCTTCTCCCTCTTAGGCCATGCACAGATCCTCTCCAGAGCTACGCTGTGTGTGGAAGTTCGCAAGGTGTGGCATGTGCTTCTCTTTCACTGCTTGGAACCTGCACACACCCAGACTGTGTGTGTCAACATTCACAGTGGGGCCTGATGGCAAGCAATCCTTAGCCCACTGCAAAGCGGGAGAGAGGCGGCCTTTCTGCTCAGGGCCAAACACCCTGCTGCTAGTCTGCTTCCCTGCGGGCTAACCTCTGTGAGGGAAAGGCCGTCTGGGCCCTGAAACGCAAGCACCTGGCCACCCACTCCTAGGTGCTCCTTTGCAACGCTGTCTTTTGGAAAGGCATCCTTCTCCTGGAGCCACCGTGTGAGCTGCCTTTGGAAGCCCACAAGAGGCAGGAAGCAGCTTGCAGGAAACCTTGCTCATTGAGGGCCTTGCCCTTGAATATGCTTTGCAAGGAGGCAAGGAGGCCTCGGGTCCACTCGCTTTTCCAATGGGGAACAGCGAGTGCTGAAGAGCTCTGTTCTGGCTCCAAGGCAGCCTGCAGCTCAGGCGCCCGTGGAATGGGCTTGGTTGGTAGAGCCCAGCCCTCAGCAGGGCTCTCCAGTGTGTCTAGCCAGAGAGCCCCGTGCTTTGAACCGGCCTCAGGAATGCAGCTCTAGGGAGCTTTCCCCCTCCCTGCTTGCCTGTCTGGGTGACCACCTTGGAGAGGCCTGCTCCAAACTCGGGCTTTGGCCTTCACGCTGAGATCTCCTCCCTGAGCTCTCTAGCTCTCCCAACAATTGGCAAGTGCACCCAGTGGCACCACACCAGACAGTCTCCCTGAGCATGGCTAGGCCAGGCCTAGTCCATGTGTCCCCTTGGTCTCTCTCGGCCTTTGCCTCCCTTAGGCCCTCCACTGCATGTCGACCCCCTGGGGTGCAAGGGGTCTTCCTGGAATGGCCAGTGTGTGGCGTGTGTCTTTTGGTGGCTCCGAGACTGCCTCCACAGAGGCTGGCTGGCAAGGGGAACACTGGGGCTGAGAGGAAAATCAGCATTGTGCGTCCGGGGCAGCAGGCTAGCTGTGGCTTCCAAACTGCCTGCATAGCCCCCGTGTGGCCGTCTCCTCTTCCCTGGTGGAAAGCCTCCCTGAGAACTTAGGAGGCTAGCTGAAAGACACAGGTGCTTTCCATTCCTTGCTAGGACTTCACCGACAGCCCTCGCTCTCTGACTGGTGAGTTGGCACCTTCACCAGAGGCCTCCCAGGGAGCTGCCCCATCCCCATCCAGAAAGGAAACCAGCCGTTGGCAAGCAAACTCAGGCAGAGAAGTCTTGCCAGGGGAGAGGTTTCCTGAAGGATCCCATGCTTCAGTCCACACCCTTTTCCATGGGGGAAGCCGGGGTGTCCCAAATCTCTCCCACGCTTCAGAACCTCCTCCAGCAGCAGGGAGGCTTGCAGTCACCGTTGGGTGCCAAGGGGTGTTCCAGGCAGGCAGCTCTCCATGGAGAGAAAGGCTTCCCAGCTAGCAAGCTGCCTCAGGAGCATTGCTGGAGTGCGGGTGTGAGTACCCGTGGGGTCGCCTTGAGGGTGGCTCCTGGAGCTGCATGGACGCAAACCCCGTACTGAGCACACACCCAGGCAAGACTTAGCACACGTCTCAGCACCTCAAGCAGATCATGGCAGATGCCTCCTGCCTGCACTCAATAGACAGGTTGCCCTGTGCATTGCTGGGGAGGCCCTGGCACGTCAGAGTTTCCCATGGGCCCAGCTACAGCCTTCTCCCTCTTAGGCCATGCACAGATCCTCTCCAGAGCTACGCTGTGTGTGGAAGTTCGCAAGGTGTGGCATGTGCTTCTCTTTCACTGCTTGGAACCTGCACACACCCAGACTGTGTGTGTCAACATTCACAGTGGGGCCTGATGGCAAGCAATCCTTAGCCCACTGCAAAGCGGGAGAGAGGCGGCCTTTCTGCTCAGGGCCAAACACCCTGCTGCTAGTCTGCTTCCCTGCGGGCTAACCTCTGTGAGGGAAAGGCCGTCTGGGCCCTGAAACGCAAGCACCTGGCCACCCACTCCTAGGTGCTCCTTTGCAACGCTGTCTTTTGGAAAGGCATCCTTCTCCTGGAGCCACCGTGTGAGCTGCCTTTGGAAGCCCACAAGAGGCAGGAAGCAGCTTGCAGGAAACCTTGCTCATTGAGGGCCTTGCCCTTGAATATGCTTTGCAAGGAGGCAAGGAGGCCTCGGGTCCACTCGCTTTTCCAATGGGGAACAGCGAGTGCTGAAGAGCTCTGTTCTGGCTCCAAGGCAGCCTGCAGCTCAGGCGCCCGTGGAATGGGCTTGGTTGGTAGAGCACAGCCCTCAGCAGGGCTCTCCAGTGTGTCTAGCCAGAGAGCCCCGTGCTTTGAACCGGCCTCAGGAATGCAGCTCTAGGGAGCTTTCCCCCTCCCTGCTTGCCTGTCTGGGTGACCACCTTGGAGAGGCCTGCTCCAAACTCGGGCTTTGGCCTTCACGCTGAGATCTCCTCCCTGAGCTCTCTAGCTCTCCCAACAATTGGCAAGTGCACCCAGTGGCACCACACCAGACAGTCTCCCTGAGCATGGCTAGGCCAGGCCTAGTCCCCGTGTCCCCTTGGTCTCTCTCGGCCTTTGCCTCCCTTAGGCCCTCCACTGCATGTCGACCCCCTGGGGTGCAAGGGGTCTTCCTGGAATGGCCAGTGTGTGGCGTGTGTCTTTTGGTGGCTCCGAGACTGCCTCCACAGAGGCTGGCTGGCAAGGGGAACACTGGGGCTGAGAGGAAAATCAGCATTGTGCGTCCGGGGCAGCAGGCTAGCTGTGGCTTCCAAACTGCCTGCATAGCCCCCGTGTGGCCGTCTCCTCTTCCCTGGTGGAAAGCCTCCCTGAGAACTTAGGAGGCTAGCTGACAGACACAGGTGCTTTCCATTCCTTGCTAGGACTTCACCGACAGCACACGCTCTCTGACTGGTGAGTTGGCACCTTCACCAGAGGCCTCCCAGGGAGCTGCCCCATCCCCATCCAGAAAGGAAACCAGCCGTTGGCAAGCAAACTCAGGCAGAGAAGTCTTGCCAGGAGAGAGGTTTCCCGAAGGATCCCATGCTTCAGTCCACACCCTTTTCCATGGGGGAAGCCGGGGTGTCCCAAATCTCTCCCACGCTTCAGAACCCCCTCCAGCAGCAGGGAGGCTTGCAGTCACCGTTGGGTGCCAAGGGGTGTTCCAGGCAGGCAGCTCTCCATGGAGAGAAAGGCTTCCCAGCTAGCAAGCTGCCTCAGGAGCATTGCTGGAGTGCGGGTGTGAGTACCCGTGGGGTCGCCTTGAGGGTGGCTCCTGGAGCTGCATGGACGCACACCCCGTACTGAGCACACACCCAGGCAAGACTTAGCACACGTCTCAGCACCTCAAGCAGATCATGGCAGATGCCTCCTGCCTGCACTCAATAGACAGGTTGCCCTGTGCATTGCTGGGGAGGCCCTGGCACGTCAGAGTTTCCCATGGGCCCAGCTACAGCCTTCTCCCTCTTAGGCCATGCACAGATCCTCTCCAGAGCTACGCTGTGTGTGGAAGTTCGCAAGGTGTGGCATGTGCTTCTCTTTCACTGCTTGGAACCTGCACACACCCAGACTGTGTGTGTCAACATTCACAGTGGGGCCTGATGGCAAGCAATCCTTAGCCCACTGCAAAGCGGGAGAGAGGCGGCCTTTCTGCTCAGGGCCAAACACCCTGCTGCTAGTCTGCTTCCCTGCGGGCTAACCTCTGTGAGGGAAAGGCCGTCTGGGCCCTGAAACGCAAGCACCTGGCCACCCACTCCTAGGTGCTCCTTTGCAACGCTGTCTTTTGGAAAGGCATCCTTCTCCTGGAGCCACCGTGTGAGCTGCCTTTGGAAGCCCACAAGAGGCAGGAAGCAGCTTGCAGGAAACCTTGCTCATTGAGGGCCTTGCCCTTGAATATGCTTTGCAAGGAGGCAAGGAGGCCTCGGGTCCACTCGCTTTTCCAATGGGGAACAGCGAGTGCTGAAGAGCTCTGTTCTGGCTCCAAGGCAGCCTGCAGCTCAGGCGCCCGTGGAATGGGCTTGGTTGGTAGAGCACAGCCCTCAGCAGGGCTCTCCAGTGTGTCTAGCCAGAGAGCCCCGTGCTTTGAACCGGCCTCAGGAATGCAGCTCTAGGGAGCTTTCCCCCTCCCTGCTTGCCTGTCTGGGTGACCACCTTGGAGAGGCCTGCTCCAAACTCGGGCTTTGGCCTTCACGCTGAGATCTCCTCCCTGAGCTCTCTAGCTCTCCCAACAATTGGCAAGTGCACCCAGTGGCACCACACCAGACAGTCTCCCTGAGCATGGCTAGGCCAGGCCTAGTCCCCGTGTCCCCTTGGTCTCTCTCGGCCTTTGCCTCCCTTAGGCCCTCCACTGCATGTCGACCCCCTGGGGTGCAAGGGGTCTTCCTGGAATGGCCAGTGTGTGGCGTGTGTCTTTTGGTGGCTCCGAGACTGCCTCCACAGAGGCTGGCTGGCAAGGGGAACACTGGGGCTGAGAGGAAAATCAGCATTGTGCGTCCGGGGCAGCAGGCTAGCTGTGGCTTCCAAACTGCCTGCATAGCCCCCGTGTGGCCGTCTCCTCTTCCCTGGTGGAAAGCCTCCCTGAGAACTTAGGAGGCTAGCTGACAGACACAGGTGCTTTCCATTCCTTGCTAGGACTTCACCGACAGCACACGCTCTCTGACTGGTGAGTTGGCACCTTCACCAGAGGCCTCCCAGGGAGCTGCCCCATCCCCATCCAGAAAGGAAACCAGCCGTTGGCAAGCAAACTCAGGCAGAGAAGTCTTGCCAGGAGAGAGGTTTCCCGAAGGATCCCATGCTTCAGTCCACACCCTTTTCCATGGGGGAAGCCGGGGTGTCCCAAATCTCTCCCACGCTTCAGAACCCCCTCCAGCAGCAGGGAGGCTTGCAGTCACCGTTGGGTGCCAAGGGGTGTTCCAGGCAGGCAGCTCTCCATGGAGAGAAAGGCTTCCCAGCTAGCAAGCTGCCTCAGGAGCATTGCTGGAGTGCGGGTGTGAGTACCCGTGGGGTCGCCTTGAGGGTGGCTCCTGGAGCTGCATGGACGCACACCCCGTACTGAGCACACACCCAGGCAAGACTTAGCACACGTCTCAGCACCTCAAGCAGATCATGGCAGATGCCTCCTGCCTGCACTCAATAGACAGGTTGCCCTGTGCATTGCTGGGGAGGCCCTGGCACGTCAGAGTTTCCCATGGGCCCAGCTACAGCCTTCTCCCTCTTAGGCCATGCACAGATCCTCTCCAGAGCTACGCTGTGTGTGGAAGTTCGCAAGGTGTGGCATGTGCTTCTCTTTCACTGCTTGGAACCTGCACACACCCAGACTGTGTGTGTCAACATTCACAGTGGGGCCTGATGGCAAGCAATCCTTAGCCCACTGCAAAGCGGGAGAGAGGCGGCCTTTCTGCTCAGGGCCAAACACCCTGCTGCTAGTCTGCTTCCCTGCGGGCTAACCTCTGTGAGGGAAAGGCCGTCTGGGCCCTGAAACGCAAGCACCTGGCCACCCACTCCTAGGTGCTCCTTTGCAACGCTGTCTTTTGGAAAGGCATCCTTCTCCTGGAGCCACCGTGTGAGCTGCCTTTGGAAGCCCACAAGAGGCAGGAAGCAGCTTGCAGGAAACCTTGCTCATTGAGGGCCTTGCCCTTGAATATGCTTTGCAAGGAGGCAAGGAGGCCTCGGGTCCACTCGCTTTTCCAATGGGGAACAGCGAGTGCTGAAGAGCTCTGTTCTGGCTCCAAGGCAGCCTGCAGCTCAGGCGCCCGTGGAATGGGCTTGGTTGGTAGAGCACAGCCCTCAGCAGGGCTCTCCAGTGTGTCTAGCCAGAGAGCCCCGTGCTTTGAACCGGCCTCAGGAATGCAGCTCTAGGGAGCTTTCCCCCTCCCTGCTTGCCTGTCTGGGTGACCACCTTGGAGAGGCCTGCTCCAAACTCGGGCTTTGGCCTTCACGCTGAGATCTCCTCCCTGAGCTCTCTAGCTCTCCCAACAATTGGCAAGTGCACCCAGTGGCACCACACCAGACAGTCTCCCTGAGCATGGCTAGGCCAGGCCTAGTCCCCGTGTCCCCTTGGTCTCTCTCGGCCTTTGCCTCCCTTAGGCCCTCCACTGCATGTCGACCCCCTGGGGTGCAAGGGGTCTTCCTGGAATGGCCAGTGTGTGGCGTGTGTCTTTTGGTGGCTCCGAGACTGCCTCCACAGAGGCTGGCTGGCAAGGGGAACACTGGGGCTGAGAGGAAAATCAGCATTGTGCGTCCGGGGCAGCAGGCTAGCTGTGGCTTCCAAACTGCCTGCATAGCCCCCGTGTGGCCGTCTCCTCTTCCCTGGTGGAAAGCCTCCCTGAGAACTTAGGAGGCTAGCTGACAGACACAGGTGCTTTCCATTCCTTGCTAGGACTTCACCGACAGCACACGCTCTCTGACTGGTGAGTTGGCACCTTCACCAGAGGCCTCCCAGGGAGCTGCCCCATCCCATCCAGAAAGGAAACCAGCCGTTGGCAAGCAAACTCAGGCAGAGAAGTCTTGCCAGGAGAGAGGTTTCCCGAAGGATCCCATGCTTCAGTCCACACCCTTTTCCATGGGGGAAGCCGGGGTGTCCCAAATCTCTCCCACGCTTCAGAACCCCCTCCAGCAGCAGGGAGGCTTGCAGTCACCGTTGGGTGCCAAGGGGTGTTCCAGGCAGGCAGCTCTCCATGGAGAGAAAGGCTTCCCAGCTAGCAAGCTGCCTCAGGAGCATTGCTGGAGTGCGGGTGTGAGTACCCGTGGGGTCGCCTTGAGGGTGGCTCCTGGAGCTGCATGGACGCACACCCCGTACTGAGCACACACCCAGGCAAGACTTAGCACACGTCTCAGCACCTCAAGCAGATCATGGCAGATGCCTCCTGCCTGCACTCAATAGACAGGTTGCCCTGTGCATTGCTGGGGAGGCCCTGGCACGTCAGAGTTTCCCATGGGCCCAGCTACAGCCTTCTCCCTCTTAGGCCATGCACAGATCCTCTCCAGAGCTACGCTGTGTGTGGAAGTTCGCAAGGTGTGGCATGTGCTTCTCTTTCACTGCTTGGAACCTGCACACACCCAGACTGTGTGTGTCAACATTCACAGTGGGGCCTGATGGCAAGCAATCCTTAGCCCACTGCAAAGCGGGAGAGAGGCGGCCTTTCTGCTCAGGGCCAAACACCCTGCTGCTAGTCTGCTTCCCTGCGGGCTAACCTCTGTGAGGGAAAGGCCGTCTGGGCCCTGAAACGCAAGCACCTGGCCACCCACTCCTAGGTGCTCCTTTGCAACGCTGTCTTTTGGAAAGGCATCCTTCTCCTGGAGCCACCGTGTGAGCTGCCTTTGGAAGCCCACAAGAGGCAGGAAGCAGCTTGCAGGAAACCTTGCTCATTGAGGGCCTTGCCCTTGAATATGCTTTGCAAGGAGGCAAGGAGGCCTCGGGTCCACTCGCTTTTCCAATGGGGAACAGCGAGTGCTGAAGAGCTCTGTTCTGGCTCCAAGGCAGCCTGCAGCTCAGGCGCCCGTGGAATGGGCTTGGTTGGTAGAGCACAGCCCTCAGCAGGGCTCTCCAGTGTGTCTAGCCAGAGAGCCCCGTGCTTTGAACCGGCCTCAGGAATGCAGCTCTAGGGAGCTTTCCCCCTCCCTGCTTGCCTGTCTGGGTGACCACCTTGGAGAGGCCTGCTCCAAACTCGGGCTTTGGCCTTCACGCTGAGATCTCCTCCCTGAGCTCTCTAGCTCTCCCAACAATTGGCAAGTGCACCCAGTGGCACCACACCAGACAGTCTCCCTGAGCATGGCTAGGCCAGGCCTAGTCCCCGTGTCCCCTTGGTCTCTCTCGGCCTTTGCCTCCCTTAGGCCCTCCACTGCATGTCGACCCCCTGGGGTGCAAGGGGTCTTCCTGGAATGGCCAGTGTGTGGCGTGTGTCTTTTGGTGGCTCCGAGACTGCCTCCACAGAGGCTGGCTGGCAAGGGGAACACTGGGGCTGAGAGGAAAATCAGCATTGTGCGTCCGGGGCAGCAGGCTAGCTGTGGCTTCCAAACTGCCTGCATAGCCCCCGTGTGGCCGTCTCCTCTTCCCTGGTGGAAAGCCTCCCTGAGAACTTAGGAGGCTAGCTGACAGACACAGGTGCTTTCCATTCCTTGCTAGGACTTCACCGACAGCACACGCTCTCTGACTGGTGAGTTGGCACCTTCACCAGAGGCCTCCCAGGGAGCTGCCCCATCCCCATCCAGAAAGGAAACCAGCCGTTGGCAAGCAAACTCAGGCAGAGAAGTCTTGCCAGGAGAGAGGTTTCCCGAAGGATCCCATGCTTCAGTCCACACCCTTTTCCATGGGGGAAGCCGGGGTGTCCCAAATCTCTCCCACGCTTCAGAACCCCCTCCAGCAGCAGGGAGGCTTGCAGTCACCGTTGGGTGCCAAGGGGTGTTCCAGGCAGGCAGCTCTCCATGGAGAGAAAGGCTTCCCAGCTAGCAAGCTGCCTCAGGAGCATTGCTGGAGTGCGGGTGTGAGTACCCGTGGGGTCGCCTTGAGGGTGGCTCCTGGAGCTGCATGGACGCACACCCCGTACTGAGCACACACCCAGGCAAGACTTAGCACACGTCTCAGCACCTCAAGCAGATCATGGCAGATGCCTCCTGCCTGCACTCAATAGACAGGTTGCCCTGTGCATTGCTGGGGAGGCCCTGGCACGTCAGAGTTTCCCATGGGCCCAGCTACAGCCTTCTCCCTCTTAGGCCATGCACAGATCCTCTCCAGAGCTACGCTGTGTGTGGAAGTTCGCAAGGTGTGGCATGTGCTTCTCTTTCACTGCTTGGAACCTGCACACACCCAGACTGTGTGTGTCAACATTCACAGTGGGGCCTGATGGCAAGCAATCCTTAGCCCACTGCAAAGCGGGAGAGAGGCGGCCTTTCTGCTCAGGGCCAAACACCCTGCTGCTAGTCTGCTTCCCTGCGGGCTAACCTCTGTGAGGGAAAGGCCGTCTGGGCCCTGAAACGCAAGCACCTGGCCACCCACTCCTAGGTGCTCCTTTGCAACGCTGTCTTTTGGAAAGGCATCCTTCTCCTGGAGCCACCGTGTGAGCTGCCTTTGGAAGCCCACAAGAGGCAGGAAGCAGCTTGCAGGAAACCTTGCTCATTGAGGGCCTTGCCCTTGAATATGCTTTGCAAGGAGGCAAGGAGGCCTCGGGTCCACTCGCTTTTCCAATGGGGAACAGCGAGTGCTGAAGAGCTCTGTTCTGGCTCCAAGGCAGCCTGCAGCTCAGGCGCCCGTGGAATGGGCTTGGTTGGTAGAGCACAGCCCTCAGCAGGGCTCTCCAGTGTGTCTAGCCAGAGAGCCCCGTGCTTTGAACCGGCCTCAGGAATGCAGCTCTAGGGAGCTTTCCCCCTCCCTGCTTGCCTGTCTGGGTGACCACCTTGGAGAGGCCTGCTCCAAACTCGGGCTTTGGCCTTCACGCTGAGATCTCCTCCCTGAGCTCTCTAGCTCTCCCAACAATTGGCAAGTGCACCCAGTGGCACCACACCAGACAGTCTCCCTGAGCATGGCTAGGCCAGGCCTAGTCCCCGTGTCCCCTTGGTCTCTCTCGGCCTTTGCCTCCCTTAGGCCCTCCACTGCATGTCGACCCCCTGGGGTGCAAGGGGTCTTCCTGGAATGGCCAGTGTGTGGCGTGTGTCTTTTGGTGGCTCCGAGACTGCCTCCACAGAGGCTGGCTGGCAAGGGGAACACTGGGGCTGAGAGGAAAATCAGCATTGTGCGTCCGGGGCAGCAGGCTAGCTGTGGCTTCCAAACTGCCTGCATAGCCCCCGTGTGGCCGTCTCCTCTTCCCTGGTGGAAAGCCTCCCTGAGAACTTAGGAGGCTAGCTGACAGACACAGGTGCTTTCCATTCCTTGCTAGGACTTCACCGACAGCACACGCTCTCTGACTGGTGAGTTGGCACCTTCACCAGAGGCCTCCCAGGGAGCTGCCCCATCCCATCCAGAAAGGAAACCAGCCGTTGGCAAGCAAACTCAGGCAGAGAAGTCTTGCCAGGAGAGAGGTTTCCCGAAGGATCCCATGCTTCAGTCCACACCCTTTTCCATGGGGGAAGCCGGGGTGTCCCAAATCTCTCCCACGCTTCAGAACCCCCTCCAGCAGCAGGGAGGCTTGCAGTCACCGTTGGGTGCCAAGGGGTGTTCCAGGCAGGCAGCTCTCCATGGAGAGAAAGGCTTCCCAGCTAGCAAGCTGCCTCAGGAGCATTGCTGGAGTGCGGGTGTGAGTACACGTGGGGTCGCCTTGAGGGTGGCTCCTGGAGCTGCATGGACGCAAACCCCGTGCTGAGCACACACCCAGGCAAGACTTAGCACACGTCTCAGCACCTCAAGCAGATCATGGCAGATGCCTCCTGCCTGCACTCAATAGACAGGTTGCCCTGTGCATTGCTGGGGAGGCCCTGGCACGTCAGAGTTTCCCATGGGCCCAGCTACAGCCTTCTCCCTCTTAGGCCATGCACAGATCCTCTCCAGAGCTACGCTGTGTGTGGAAGTTCGCAAGGTGTGGCATGTGCTTCTCTTTCACTGCTTGGAACCTGCACACACCCAGACTGTGTGTGTCAACATTCACAGTGGGGCCTGATGGCAAGCAATCCTTAGCCCACTGCAAAGCGGGAGAGAGGCGGCCTTTCTGCTCAGGGCCAAACACCCTGCTGCTAGTCTGCTTCCCTGCGGGCTAACCTCTGTGAGGGAAAGGCCGTCTGGGCCCTGAAACGCAAGCACCTGGCCACCCACTCCTAGGTGCTCCTTTGCAACGCTGTCTTTTGGAAAGGCATCCTTCTCCTGGAGCCACCGTGTGAGCTGCCTTTGGAAGCCCACAAGAGGCAGGAAGCAGCTTGCAGGAAACCTTGCTCATTGAGGGCCTTGCCCTTGAATATGCTTTGCAAGGAGGCAAGGAGGCCTCGGGTCCACTCGCTTTTCCAATGGGGAACAGCGAGTGCTGAAGAGCTCTGTTCTGGCTCCAAGGCAGCCTGCAGCTCAGGCGCCCGTGGAATGGGCTTGGTTGGTAGAGCACAGCCCTCAGCAGGGCTCTCCAGTGTGTCTAGCCAGAGAGCCCCGTGCTTTGAACCGGCCTCAGGAATGCAGCTCTAGGGAGCTTTCCCCCTCCCTGCTTGCCTGTCTGGGTGACCACCTTGGAGAGGCCTGCTCCAAACTCGGGCTTTGGCCTTCACGCTGAGATCTCCTCCCTGAGCTCTCTAGCTCTCCCAACAATTGGCAAGTGCACCCAGTGGCACCACACCAGACAGTCTCCCTGAGCATGGCTAGGCCAGGCCTAGTCCCCGTGTCCCCTTGGTCTCTCTCGGCCTTTGCCTCCCTTAGGCCCTCCACTGCATGTCGACCCCCTGGGGTGCAAGGGGTCTTCCTGGAATGGCCAGTGTGTGGCGTGTGTCTTTTGGTGGCTCCGAGACTGCCTCCACAGAGGCTGGCTGGCAAGGGGAACACTGGGGCTGAGAGGAAAATCAGCATTGTGCGTCCGGGGCAGCAGGCTAGCTGTGGCTTCCAAACTGCCTGCATAGCCCCCGTGTGGCCGTCTCCTCTTCCCTGGTGGAAAGCCTCCCTGAGAACTTAGGAGGCTAGCTGACAGACACAGGTGCTTTCCATTCCTTGCTAGGACTTCACCGACAGCACACGCTCTCTGACTGGTGAGTTGGCACCTTCACCAGAGGCCTCCCAGGGAGCTGCCCCATCCCATCCAGAAAGGAAACCAGCCGTTGGCAAGCAAACTCAGGCAGAGAAGTCTTGCCAGGAGAGAGGTTTCCCGAAGGATCCCATGCTTCAGTCCACACCCTTTTCCATGGGGGAAGCCGGGGTGTCCCAAATCTCTCCCACGCTTCAGAACCCCCTCCAGCAGCAGGGAGGCTTGCAGTCACCGTTGGGTGCCAAGGGGTGTTCCAGGCAGGCAGCTCTCCATGGAGAGAAAGGCTTCCCAGCTAGCAAGCTGCCTCAGGAGCATTGCTGGAGTGCGGGTGTGAGTACCCGTGGGGTCGCCTTGAGGGTGGCTCCTGGAGCTGCATGGACGCAAACCCCGTGCTGAGCACACACCCAGGCAAGACTTAGCACACGTCTCAGCACCTCAAGCAGATCATGGCAGATGCCTCCTGCCTGCACTCAATAGACAGGTTGCCCTGTGCATTGCTGGGGAGGCCCTGGCACGTCAGAGTTTCCCATGGGCCCAGCTACAGCCTTCTCCCTCTTAGGCCATGCACAGATCCTCTCCAGAGCTACGCTGTGTGTGGAAGTTCGCAAGGTGTGGCATGTGCTTCTCTTTCACTGCTTGGAACCTGCACACACCCAGACTGTGTGTGTCAACATTCACAGTGGGGCCTGATGGCAAGCAATCCTTAGCCCACTGCAAAGCGGGAGAGAGGCGGCCTTTCTGCTCAGGGCCAAACACCCTGCTGCTAGTCTGCTTCCCTGCGGGCTAACCTCTGTGAGGGAAAGGCCGTCTGGGCCCTGAAACGCAAGCACCTGGCCACCCACTCCTAGGTGCTCCTTTGCAACGCTGTCTTTTGGAAAGGCATCCTTCTCCTGGAGCCACCGTGTGAGCTGCCTTTGGAAGCCCACAAGAGGCAGGAAGCAGCTTGCAGGAAACCTTGCTCATTGAGGGCCTTGCCCTTGAATATGCTTTGCAAGGAGGCAAGGAGGCCTCGGGTCCACTCGCTTTTCCAATGGGGAACAGCGAGTGCTGAAGAGCTCTGTTCTGGCTCCAAGGCAGCCTGCAGCTCAGGCGCCCGTGGAATGGGCTTGGTTGGTAGAGCACAGCCCTCAGCAGGGCTCTCCAGTGTGTCTAGCCAGAGAGCCCCGTGCTTTGAACCGGCCTCAGGAATGCAGCTCTAGGGAGCTTTCCCCCTCCCTGCTTGCCTGTCTGGGTGACCACCTTGGAGAGGCCTGCTCCAAACTCGGGCTTTGGCCTTCACGCTGAGATCTCCTCCCTGAGCTCTCTAGCTCTCCCAACAATTGGCAAGTGCACCCAGTGGCACCACACCAGACAGTCTCCCTGAGCATGGCTAGGCCAGGCCTAGTCCCCGTGTCCCCTTGGTCTCTCTCGGCCTTTGCCTCCCTTAGGCCCTCCACTGCATGTCGACCCCCTGGGGTGCAAGGGGTCTTCCTGGAATGGCCAGTGTGTGGCGTGTGTCTTTTGGTGGCTCCGAGACTGCCTCCACAGAGGCTGGCTGGCAAGGGGAACACTGGGGCTGAGAGGAAAATCAGCATTGTGCGTCCGGGGCAGCAGGCTAGCTGTGGCTTCCAAACTGCCTGCATAGCCCCCGTGTGGCCGTCTCCTCTTCCCTGGTGGAAAGCCTCCCTGAGAACTTAGGAGGCTAGCTGACAGACACAGGTGCTTTCCATTCCTTGCTAGGACTTCACCGACAGCACACGCTCTCTGACTGGTGAGTTGGCACCTTCACCAGAGGCCTCCCAGGGAGCTGCCCCATCCCATCCAGAAAGGAAACCAGCCGTTGGCAAGCAAACTCAGGCAGAGAAGTCTTGCCAGGAGAGAGGTTTCCCGAAGGATCCCATGCTTCAGTCCACACCCTTTTCCATGGGGGAAGCCGGGGTGTCCCAAATCTCTCCCACGCTTCAGAACCCCCTCCAGCAGCAGGGAGGCTTGCAGTCACCGTTGGGTGCCAAGGGGTGTTCCAGGCAGGCAGCTCTCCATGGAGAGAAAGGCTTCCCAGCTAGCAAGCTGCCTCAGGAGCATTGCTGGAGTGCGGGTGTGAGTACCCGTGGGGTCGCCTTGAGGGTGGCTCCTGGAGCTGCATGGACGCAAACCCCGTACTGAGCACACACCCAGGCAAGACTTAGCACACGTCTCAGCACCTCAAGCAGATCATGGCAGATGCCTCCTGCCTGCACTCAATAGACAGGTTGCCCTGTGCATTGCTGGGGAGGCCCTGGCACGTCAGAGTTTCCCATGGGCCCAGCTACAGCCTTCTCCCTCTTAGGCCATGCACAGATCCTCTCCAGAGCTACGCTGTGTGTGGAAGTTCGCAAGGTGTGGCATGTGCTTCTCTTTCACTGCTTGGAACCTGCACACACCCAGACTGTGTGTGTCAACATTCACAGTGGGGCCTGATGGCAAGCAATCCTTAGCCCACTGCAAAGCGGGAGAGAGGCGGCCTTTCTGCTCAGGGCCAAACACCCTGCTGCTAGTCTGCTTCCCTGCGGGCTAACCTCTGTGAGGGAAAGGCCGTCTGGGCCCTGAAACGCAAGCACCTGGCCACCCACTCCTAGGTGCTCCTTTGCAACGCTGTCTTTTGGAAAGGCATCCTTCTCCTGGAGCCACCGTGTGAGCTGCCTTTGGAAGCCCACAAGAGGCAGGAAGCAGCTTGCAGGAAACCTTGCTCATTGAGGGCCTTGCCCTTGAATATGCTTTGCAAGGAGGCAAGGAGGCCTCGGGTCCACTCGCTTTTCCAATGGGGAACAGCGAGTGCTGAAGAGCTCTGTTCTGGCTCCAAGGCAGCCTGCAGCTCAGGCGCCCGTGGAATGGGCTTGGTTGGTAGAGCACAGCCCTCAGCAGGGCTCTCCAGTGTGTCTAGCCAGAGAGCCCCGTGCTTTGAACCGGCCTCAGGAATGCAGCTCTAGGGAGCTTTCCCCCTCCCTGCTTGCCTGTCTGGGTGACCACCTTGGAGAGGCCTGCTCCAAACTCGGGCTTTGGCCTTCACGCTGAGATCTCCTCCCTGAGCTCTCTAGCTCTCCCAACAATTGGCAAGTGCACCCAGTGGCACCACACCAGACAGTCTCCCTGAGCATGGCTAGGCCAGGCCTAGTCCCCGTGTCCCCTTGGTCTCTCTCGGCCTTTGCCTCCCTTAGGCCCTCCACTGCATGTCGACCCCCTGGGGTGCAAGGGGTCTTCCTGGAATGGCCAGTGTGTGGCGTGTGTCTTTTGGTGGCTCCGAGACTGCCTCCACAGAGGCTGGCTGGCAAGGGGAACACTGGGGCTGAGAGGAAAATCAGCATTGTGCGTCCGGGGCAGCAGGCTAGCTGTGGCTTCCAAACTGCCTGCATAGCCCCCGTGTGGCCGTCTCCTCTTCCCTGGTGGAAAGCCTCCCTGAGAACTTAGGAGGCTAGCTGACAGACACAGGTGCTTTCCATTCCTTGCTAGGACTTCACCGACAGCACACGCTCTCTGACTGGTGAGTTGGCACCTTCACCAGAGGCCTCCCAGGGAGCTGCCCCATCCCCATCCAGAAAGGAAACCAGCCGTTGGCAAGCAAACTCAGGCAGAGAAGTCTTGCCAGGAGAGAGGTTTCCCGAAGGATCCCATGCTTCAGTCCACACCCTTTTCCATGGGGGAAGCCGGGGTGTCCCAAATCTCTCCCACGCTTCAGAACCCCCTCCAGCAGCAGGGAGGCTTGCAGTCACCGTTGGGTGCCAAGGGGTGTTCCAGGCAGGCAGCTCTCCATGGAGAGAAAGGCTTCCCAGCTAGCAAGCTGCCTCAGGAGCATTGCTGGAGTGCGGGTGTGAGTACCCGTGGGGTCGCCTTGAGGGTGGCTCCTGGAGCTGCATGGACGCACACCCCGTACTGAGCACACACCCAGGCAAGACTTAGCACACGTCTCAGCACCTCAAGCAGATCATGGCAGATGCCTCCTGCCTGCACTCAATAGACAGGTTGCCCTGTGCATTGCTGGGGAGGCCCTGGCACGTCAGAGTTTCCCATGGGCCCAGCTACAGCCTTCTCCCTCTTAGGCCATGCACAGATCCTCTCCAGAGCTACGCTGTGTGTGGAAGTTCGCAAGGTGTGGCATGTGCTTCTCTTTCACTGCTTGGAACCTGCACACACCCAGACTGTGTGTGTCAACATTCACAGTGGGGCCTGATGGCAAGCAATCCTTAGCCCACTGCAAAGCGGGAGAGAGGCGGCCTTTCTGCTCAGGGCCAAACACCCTGCTGCTAGTCTGCTTCCCTGCGGGCTAACCTCTGTGAGGGAAAGGCCGTCTGGGCCCTGAAACGCAAGCACCTGGCCACCCACTCCTAGGTGCTCCTTTGCAACGCTGTCTTTTGGAAAGGCATCCTTCTCCTGGAGCCACCGTGTGAGCTGCCTTTGGAAGCCCACAAGAGGCAGGAAGCAGCTTGCAGGAAACCTTGCTCATTGAGGGCCTTGCCCTTGAATATGCTTTGCAAGGAGGCAAGGAGGCCTCGGGTCCACTCGCTTTTCCAATGGGGAACAGCGAGTGCTGAAGAGCTCTGTTCTGGCTCCAAGGCAGCCTGCAGCTCAGGCGCCCGTGGAATGGGCTTGGTTGGTAGAGCACAGCCCTCAGCAGGGCTCTCCAGTGTGTCTAGCCAGAGAGCCCCGTGCTTTGAACCGGCCTCAGGAATGCAGCTCTAGGGAGCTTTCCCCCTCCCTGCTTGCCTGTCTGGGTGACCACCTTGGAGAGGCCTGCTCCAAACTCGGGCTTTGGCCTTCACGCTGAGATCTCCTCCCTGAGCTCTCTAGCTCTCCCAACAATTGGCAAGTGCACCCAGTGGCACCACACCAGACAGTCTCCCTGAGCATGGCTAGGCCAGGCCTAGTCCCCGTGTCCCCTTGGTCTCTCTCGGCCTTTGCCTCCCTTAGGCCCTCCACTGCATGTCGACCCCCTGGGGTGCAAGGGGTCTTCCTGGAATGGCCAGTGTGTGGCGTGTGTCTTTTGGTGGCTCCGAGACTGCCTCCACAGAGGCTGGCTGGCAAGGGGAACACTGGGGCTGAGAGGAAAATCAGCATTGTGCGTCCGGGGCAGCAGGCTAGCTGTGGCTTCCAAACTGCCTGCATAGCCCCCGTGTGGCCGTCTCCTCTTCCCTGGTGGAAAGCCTCCCTGAGAACTTAGGAGGCTAGCTGACAGACACAGGTGCTTTCCATTCCTTGCTAGGACTTCACTGACAGCACACGCTCTCTGACTGGTGAGTTGGCACCTTCACCAGAGGCCTCCCAGGGAGCTGCCCCATCCCATCCAGAAAGGAAACCAGCCGTTGGCAAGCAAACTCAGGCAGAGAAGTCTTGCCAGGAGAGAGGTTTCCCGAAGGATCCCATGCTTCAGTCCACACCCTTTTCCATGGGGGAAGCCGGGGTGTCCCAAATCTCTCCCACGCTTCAGAACCCCCTCCAGCAGCAGGGAGGCTTGCAGTCACCGTTGGGTGCCAAGGGGTGTTCCAGGCAGGCAGCTCTCCATGGAGAGAAAGGCTTCCCAGCTAGCAAGCTGCCTCAGGAGCATTGCTGGAGTGCGGGTGTGAGTACCCGTGGGGTCGCCTTGAGGGTGGCTCCTGGAGCTGCATGGACGCAAACCCCGTGCTGAGCACACACCCAGGCAAGACTTAGCACACGTCTCAGCACCTCAAGCAGATCATGGCAGATGCCTCCTGCCTGCACTCAATAGACAGGTTGCCCTGTGCATTGCTGGGGAGGCCCTGGCACGTCAGAGTTTCCCATGGGCCCAGCTACAGCCTTCTCCCTCTTAGGCCATGCACAGATCCTCTCCAGAGCTACGCTGTGTGTGGAAGTTCGCAAGGTGTGGCATGTGCTTCTCTTTCACTGCTTGGAACCTGCACACACCCAGACTGTGTGTGTCAACATTCACAGTGGGGCCTGATGGCAAGCAATCCTTAGCCCACTGCAAAGCGGGAGAGAGGCGGCCTTTCTGCTCAGGGCCAAACACCCTGCTGCTAGTCTGCTTCCCTGCGGGCTAACCTCTGTGAGGGAAAGGCCGTCTGGGCCCTGAAACGCAAGCACCTGGCCACCCACTCCTAGGTGCTCCTTTGCAACGCTGTCTTTTGGAAAGGCATCCTTCTCCTGGAGCCACCGTGTGAGCTGCCTTTGGAAGCCCACAAGAGGCAGGAAGCAGCTTGCAGGAAACCTTGCTCATTGAGGGCCTTGCCCTTGAATATGCTTTGCAAGGAGGCAAGGAGGCCTCGGGTCCACTCGCTTTTCCAATGGGGAACAGCGAGTGCTGAAGAGCTCTGTTCTGGCTCCAAGGCAGCCTGCAGCTCAGGCGCCCGTGGAATGGGCTTGGTTGGTAGAGCACAGCCCTCAGCAGGGCTCTCCAGTGTGTCTAGCCAGAGAGCCCCGTGCTTTGAACCGGCCTCAGGAATGCAGCTCTAGGGAGCTTTCCCCCTCCCTGCTTGCCTGTCTGGGTGACCACCTTGGAGAGGCCTGCTCCAAACTCGGGCTTTGGCCTTCACGCTGAGATCTCCTCCCTGAGCTCTCTAGCTCTCCCAACAATTGGCAAGTGCACCCAGTGGCACCACACCAGACAGTCTCCCTGAGCATGGCTAGGCCAGGCCTAGTCCCCGTGTCCCCTTGGTCTCTCTCGGCCTTTGCCTCCCTTAGGCCCTCCACTGCATGTCGACCCCCTGGGGTGCAAGGGGTCTTCCTGGAATGGCCAGTGTGTGGCGTGTGTCTTTTGGTGGCTCCGAGACTGCCTCCACAGAGGCTGGCTGGCAAGGGGAACACTGGGGCTGAGAGGAAAATCAGCATTGTGCGTCCGGGGCAGCAGGCTAGCTGTGGCTTCCAAACTGCCTGCATAGCCCCCGTGTGGCCGTCTCCTCTTCCCTGGTGGAAAGCCTCCCTGAGAACTTAGGAGGCTAGCTGACAGACACAGGTGCTTTCCATTCCTTGCTAGGACTTCACCGACAGCACACGCTCTCTGACTGGTGAGTTGGCACCTTCACCAGAGGCCTCCCAGGGAGCTGCCCCATCCCATCCAGAAAGGAAACCAGCCGTTGGCAAGCAAACTCAGGCAGAGAAGTCTTGCCAGGAGAGAGGTTTCCCGAAGGATCCCATGCTTCAGTCCACACCCTTTTCCATGGGGGAAGCCGGGGTGTCCCAAATCTCTCCCACGCTTCAGAACCCCCTCCAGCAGCAGGGAGGCTTGCAGTCACCGTTGGGTGCCAAGGGGTGTTCCAGGCAGGCAGCTCTCCATGGAGAGAAAGGCTTCCCAGCTAGCAAGCTGCCTCAGGAGCATTGCTGGAGTGCGGGTGTGAGTACCCGTGGGGTCGCCTTGAGGGTGGCTCCTGGAGCTGCATGGACGCAAACCCCGTACTGAGCACACACCCAGGCAAGACTTAGCACACGTCTCAGCACCTCAAGCAGATCATGGCAGATGCCTCCTGCCTGCACTCAATAGACAGGTTGCCCTGTGCATTGCTGGGGAGGCCCTGGCACGTCAGAGTTTCCCATGGGCCCAGCTACAGCCTTCTCCCTCTTAGGCCATGCACAGATCCTCTCCAGAGCTACGCTGTGTGTGGAAGTTCGCAAGGTGTGGCATGTGCTTCTCTTTCACTGCTTGGAACCTGCACACACCCAGACTGTGTGTGTCAACATTCACAGTGGGGCCTGATGGCAAGCAATCCTTAGCCCACTGCAAAGCGGGAGAGAGGCGGCCTTTCTGCTCAGGGCCAAACACCCTGCTGCTAGTCTGCTTCCCTGCGGGCTAACCTCTGTGAGGGAAAGGCCGTCTGGGCCCTGAAACGCAAGCACCTGGCCACCCACTCCTAGGTGCTCCTTTGCAACGCTGTCTTTTGGAAAGGCATCCTTCTCCTGGAGCCACCGTGTGAGCTGCCTTTGGAAGCCCACAAGAGGCAGGAAGCAGCTTGCAGGAAACCTTGCTCATTGAGGGCCTTGCCCTTGAATATGCTTTGCAAGGAGGCAAGGAGGCCTCGGGTCCACTCGCTTTTCCAATGGGGAACAGCGAGTGCTGAAGAGCTCTGTTCTGGCTCCAAGGCAGCCTGCAGCTCAGGCGCCCGTGGAATGGGCTTGGTTGGTAGAGCACAGCCCTCAGCAGGGCTCTCCAGTGTGTCTAGCCAGAGAGCCCCGTGCTTTGAACCGGCCTCAGGAATGCAGCTCTAGGGAGCTTTCCCCCTCCCTGCTTGCCTGTCTGGGTGACCACCTTGGAGAGGCCTGCTCCAAACTCGGGCTTTGGCCTTCACGCTGAGATCTCCTCCCTGAGCTCTCTAGCTCTCCCAACAATTGGCAAGTGCACCCAGTGGCACCACACCAGACAGTCTCCCTGAGCATGGCTAGGCCAGGCCTAGTCCCCGTGTCCCCTTGGTCTCTCTCGGCCTTTGCCTCCCTTAGGCCCTCCACTGCATGTCGACCCCCTGGGGTGCAAGGGGTCTTCCTGGAATGGCCAGTGTGTGGCGTGTGTCTTTTGGTGGCTCCGAGACTGCCTCCACAGAGGCTGGCTGGCAAGGGGAACACTGGGGCTGAGAGGAAAATCAGCATTGTGCGTCCGGGGCAGCAGGCTAGCTGTGGCTTCCAAACTGCCTGCATAGCCCCCGTGTGGCCGTCTCCTCTTCCCTGGTGGAAAGCCTCCCTGAGAACTTAGGAGGCTAGCTGACAGACACAGGTGCTTTCCATTCCTTGCTAGGACTTCACCGACAGCACACGCTCTCTGACTGGTGAGTTGGCACCTTCACCAGAGGCCTCCCAGGGAGCTGCCCCATCCCCATCCAGAAAGGAAACCAGCCGTTGGCAAGCAAACTCAGGCAGAGAAGTCTTGCCAGGAGAGAGGTTTCCCGAAGGATCCCATGCTTCAGTCCACACCCTTTTCCATGGGGGAAGCCGGGGTGTCCCAAATCTCTCCCACGCTTCAGAACCCCCTCCAGCAGCAGGGAGGCTTGCAGTCACCGTTGGGTGCCAAGGGGTGTTCCAGGCAGGCAGCTCTCCATGGAGAGAAAGGCTTCCCAGCTAGCAAGCTGCCTCAGGAGCATTGCTGGAGTGCGGGTGTGAGTACCCGTGGGGTCGCCTTGAGGGTGGCTCCTGGAGCTGCATGGACGCACACCCCGTACTGAGCACACACCCAGGCAAGACTTAGCACACGTCTCAGCACCTCAAGCAGATCATGGCAGATGCCTCCTGCCTGCACTCAATAGACAGGTTGCCCTGTGCATTGCTGGGGAGGCCCTGGCACGTCAGAGTTTCCCATGGGCCCAGCTACAGCCTTCTCCCTCTTAGGCCATGCACAGATCCTCTCCAGAGCTACGCTGTGTGTGGAAGTTCGCAAGGTGTGGCATGTGCTTCTCTTTCACTGCTTGGAACCTGCACACACCCAGACTGTGTGTGTCAACATTCACAGTGGGGCCTGATGGCAAGCAATCCTTAGCCCACTGCAAAGCGGGAGAGAGGCGGCCTTTCTGCTCAGGGCCAAACACCCTGCTGCTAGTCTGCTTCCCTGCGGGCTAACCTCTGTGAGGGAAAGGCCGTCTGGGCCCTGAAACGCAAGCACCTGGCCACCCACTCCTAGGTGCTCCTTTGCAACGCTGTCTTTTGGAAAGGCATCCTTCTCCTGGAGCCACCGTGTGAGCTGCCTTTGGAAGCCCACAAGAGGCAGGAAGCAGCTTGCAGGAAACCTTGCTCATTGAGGGCCTTGCCCTTGAATATGCTTTGCAAGGAGGCAAGGAGGCCTCGGGTCCACTCGCTTTTCCAATGGGGAACAGCGAGTGCTGAAGAGCTCTGTTCTGGCTCCAAGGCAGCCTGCAGCTCAGGCGCCCGTGGAATGGGCTTGGTTGGTAGAGCACAGCCCTCAGCAGGGCTCTCCAGTGTGTCTAGCCAGAGAGCCCCGTGCTTTGAACCGGCCTCAGGAATGCAGCTCTAGGGAGCTTTCCCCCTCCCTGCTTGCCTGTCTGGGTGACCACCTTGGAGAGGCCTGCTCCAAACTCGGGCTTTGGCCTTCACGCTGAGATCTCCTCCCTGAGCTCTCTAGCTCTCCCAACAATTGGCAAGTGCACCCAGTGGCACCACACCAGACAGTCTCCCTGAGCATGGCTAGGCCAGGCCTAGTCCCCGTGTCCCCTTGGTCTCTCTCGGCCTTTGCCTCCCTTAGGCCCTCCACTGCATGTCGACCCCCTGGGGTGCAAGGGGTCTTCCTGGAATGGCCAGTGTGTGGCGTGTGTCTTTTGGTGGCTCCGAGACTGCCTCCACAGAGGCTGGCTGGCAAGGGGAACACTGGGGCTGAGAGGAAAATCAGCATTGTGCGTCCGGGGCAGCAGGCTAGCTGTGGCTTCCAAACTGCCTGCATAGCCCCCGTGTGGCCGTCTCCTCTTCCCTGGTGGAAAGCCTCCCTGAGAACTTAGGAGGCTAGCTGACAGACACAGGTGCTTTCCATTCCTTGCTAGGACTTCACCGACAGCACACGCTCTCTGACTGGTGAGTTGGCACCTTCACCAGAGGCCTCCCAGGGAGCTGCCCCATCCCATCCAGAAAGGAAACCAGCCGTTGGCAAGCAAACTCAGGCAGAGAAGTCTTGCCAGGAGAGAGGTTTCCCGAAGGATCCCATGCTTCAGTCCACACCCTTTTCCATGGGGGAAGCCGGGGTGTCCCAAATCTCTCCCACGCTTCAGAACCCCCTCCAGCAGCAGGGAGGCTTGCAGTCACCGTTGGGTGCCAAGGGGTGTTCCAGGCAGGCAGCTCTCCATGGAGAGAAAGGCTTCCCAGCTAGCAAGCTGCCTCAGGAGCATTGCTGGAGTGCGGGTGTGAGTACCCGTGGGGTCGCCTTGAGGGTGGCTCCTGGAGCTGCATGGACGCAAACCCCGTGCTGAGCACACACCCAGGCAAGACTTAGCACACGTCTCAGCACCTCAAGCAGATCATGGCAGATGCCTCCTGCCTGCACTCAATAGACAGGTTGCCCTGTGCATTGCTGGGGAGGCCCTGGCACGTCAGAGTTTCCCATGGGCCCAGCTACAGCCTTCTCCCTCTTAGGCCATGCACAGATCCTCTCCAGAGCTACGCTGTGTGTGGAAGTTCGCAAGGTGTGGCATGTGCTTCTCTTTCACTGCTTGGAACCTGCACACACCCAGACTGTGTGTGTCAACATTCACAGTGGGGCCTGATGGCAAGCAATCCTTAGCCCACTGCAAAGCGGGAGAGAGGCGGCCTTTCTGCTCAGGGCCAAACACCCTGCTGCTAGTCTGCTTCCCTGCGGGCTAACCTCTGTGAGGGAAAGGCCGTCTGGGCCCTGAAACGCAAGCACCTGGCCACCCACTCCTAGGTGCTCCTTTGCAACGCTGTCTTTTGGAAAGGCATCCTTCTCCTGGAGCCACCGTGTGAGCTGCCTTTGGAAGCCCACAAGAGGCAGGAAGCAGCTTGCAGGAAACCTTGCTCATTGAGGGCCTTGCCCTTGAATATGCTTTGCAAGGAGGCAAGGAGGCCTCGGGTCCACTCGCTTTTCCAATGGGGAACAGCGAGTGCTGAAGAGCTCTGTTCTGGCTCCAAGGCAGCCTGCAGCTCAGGCGCCCGTGGAATGGGCTTGGTTGGTAGAGCACAGCCCTCAGCAGGGCTCTCCAGTGTGTCTAGCCAGAGAGCCCCGTGCTTTGAACCGGCCTCAGGAATGCAGCTCTAGGGAGCTTTCCCCCTCCCTGCTTGCCTGTCTGGGTGACCACCTTGGAGAGGCCTGCTCCAAACTCGGGCTTTGGCCTTCACGCTGAGATCTCCTCCCTGAGCTCTCTAGCTCTCCCAACAATTGGCAAGTGCACCCAGTGGCACCACACCAGACAGTCTCCCTGAGCATGGCTAGGCCAGGCCTAGTCCCCGTGTCCCCTTGGTCTCTCTCGGCCTTTGCCTCCCTTAGGCCCTCCACTGCATGTCGACCCCCTGGGGTGCAAGGGGTCTTCCTGGAATGGCCAGTGTGTGGCGTGTGTCTTTTGGTGGCTCCGAGACTGCCTCCACAGAGGCTGGCTGGCAAGGGGAACACTGGGGCTGAGAGGAAAATCAGCATTGTGCGTCCGGGGCAGCAGGCTAGCTGTGGCTTCCAAACTGCCTGCATAGCCCCCGTGTGGCCGTCTCCTCTTCCCTGGTGGAAAGCCTCCCTGAGAACTTAGGAGGCTAGCTGACAGACACAGGTGCTTTCCATTCCTTGCTAGGACTTCACCGACAGCACACGCTCTCTGACTGGTGAGTTGGCACCTTCACCAGAGGCCTCCCAGGGAGCTGCCCCATCCCATCCAGAAAGGAAACCAGCCGTTGGCAAGCAAACTCAGGCAGAGAAGTCTTGCCAGGAGAGAGGTTTCCCGAAGGATCCCATGCTTCAGTCCACACCCTTTTCCATGGGGGAAGCCGGGGTGTCCCAAATCTCTCCCACGCTTCAGAACCCCCTCCAGCAGCAGGGAGGCTTGCAGTCACCGTTGGGTGCCAAGGGGTGTTCCAGGCAGGCAGCTCTCCATGGAGAGAAAGGCTTCCCAGCTAGCAAGCTGCCTCAGGAGCATTGCTGGAGTGCGGGTGTGAGTACCCGTGGGGTCGCCTTGAGGGTGGCTCCTGGAGCTGCATGGACGCAAACCCCGTACTGAGCACACACCCAGGCAAGACTTAGCACACGTCTCAGCACCTCAAGCAGATCATGGCAGATGCCTCCTGCCTGCACTCAATAGACAGGTTGCCCTGTGCATTGCTGGGGAGGCCCTGGCACGTCAGAGTTTCCCATGGGCCCAGCTACAGCCTTCTCCCTCTTAGGCCATGCACAGATCCTCTCCAGAGCTACGCTGTGTGTGGAAGTTCGCAAGGTGTGGCATGTGCTTCTCTTTCACTGCTTGGAACCTGCACACACCCAGACTGTGTGTGTCAACATTCACAGTGGGGCCTGATGGCAAGCAATCCTTAGCCCACTGCAAAGCGGGAGAGAGGCGGCCTTTCTGCTCAGGGCCAAACACCCTGCTGCTAGTCTGCTTCCCTGCGGGCTAACCTCTGTGAGGGAAAGGCCGTCTGGGCCCTGAAACGCAAGCACCTGGCCACCCACTCCTAGGTGCTCCTTTGCAACGCTGTCTTTTGGAAAGGCATCCTTCTCCTGGAGCCACCGTGTGAGCTGCCTTTGGAAGCCCACAAGAGGCAGGAAGCAGCTTGCAGGAAACCTTGCTCATTGAGGGCCTTGCCCTTGAATATGCTTTGCAAGGAGGCAAGGAGGCCTCGGGTCCACTCGCTTTTCCAATGGGGAACAGCGAGTGCTGAAGAGCTCTGTTCTGGCTCCAAGGCAGCCTGCAGCTCAGGCGCCCGTGGAATGGGCTTGGTTGGTAGAGCACAGCCCTCAGCAGGGCTCTCCAGTGTGTCTAGCCAGAGAGCCCCGTGCTTTGAACCGGCCTCAGGAATGCAGCTCTAGGGAGCTTTCCCCCTCCCTGCTTGCCTGTCTGGGTGACCACCTTGGAGAGGCCTGCTCCAAACTCGGGCTTTGGCCTTCACGCTGAGATCTCCTCCCTGAGCTCTCTAGCTCTCCCAACAATTGGCAAGTGCACCCAGTGGCACCACACCAGACAGTCTCCCTGAGCATGGCTAGGCCAGGCCTAGTCCCCGTGTCCCCTTGGTCTCTCTCGGCCTTTGCCTCCCTTAGGCCCTCCACTGCATGTCGACCCCCTGGGGTGCAAGGGGTCTTCCTGGAATGGCCAGTGTGTGGCGTGTGTCTTTTGGTGGCTCCGAGACTGCCTCCACAGAGGCTGGCTGGCAAGGGGAACACTGGGGCTGAGAGGAAAATCAGCATTGTGCGTCCGGGGCAGCAGGCTAGCTGTGGCTTCCAAACTGCCTGCATAGCCCCCGTGTGGCCGTCTCCTCTTCCCTGGTGGAAAGCCTCCCTGAGAACTTAGGAGGCTAGCTGACAGACACAGGTGCTTTCCATTCCTTGCTAGGACTTCACCGACAGCACACGCTCTCTGACTGGTGAGTTGGCACCTTCACCAGAGGCCTCCCAGGGAGCTGCCCCATCCCCATCCAGAAAGGAAACCAGCCGTTGGCAAGCAAACTCAGGCAGAGAAGTCTTGCCAGGAGAGAGGTTTCCCGAAGGATCCCATGCTTCAGTCCACACCCTTTTCCATGGGGGAAGCCGGGGTGTCCCAAATCTCTCCCACGCTTCAGAACCCCCTCCAGCAGCAGGGAGGCTTGCAGTCACCGTTGGGTGCCAAGGGGTGTTCCAGGCAGGCAGCTCTCCATGGAGAGAAAGGCTTCCCAGCTAGCAAGCTGCCTCAGGAGCATTGCTGGAGTGCGGGTGTGAGTACCCGTGGGGTCGCCTTGAGGGTGGCTCCTGGAGCTGCATGGACGCACACCCCGTACTGAGCACACACCCAGGCAAGACTTAGCACACGTCTCAGCACCTCAAGCAGATCATGGCAGATGCCTCCTGCCTGCACTCAATAGACAGGTTGCCCTGTGCATTGCTGGGGAGGCCCTGGCACGTCAGAGTTTCCCATGGGCCCAGCTACAGCCTTCTCCCTCTTAGGCCATGCACAGATCCTCTCCAGAGCTACGCTGTGTGTGGAAGTTCGCAAGGTGTGGCATGTGCTTCTCTTTCACTGCTTGGAACCTGCACACACCCAGACTGTGTGTGTCAACATTCACAGTGGGGCCTGATGGCAAGCAATCCTTAGCCCACTGCAAAGCGGGAGAGAGGCGGCCTTTCTGCTCAGGGCCAAACACCCTGCTGCTAGTCTGCTTCCCTGCGGGCTAACCTCTGTGAGGGAAAGGCCGTCTGGGCCCTGAAACGCAAGCACCTGGCCACCCACTCCTAGGTGCTCCTTTGCAACGCTGTCTTTTGGAAAGGCATCCTTCTCCTGGAGCCACCGTGTGAGCTGCCTTTGGAAGCCCACAAGAGGCAGGAAGCAGCTTGCAGGAAACCTTGCTCATTGAGGGCCTTGCCCTTGAATATGCTTTGCAAGGAGGCAAGGAGGCCTCGGGTCCACTCGCTTTTCCAATGGGGAACAGCGAGTGCTGAAGAGCTCTGTTCTGGCTCCAAGGCAGCCTGCAGCTCAGGCGCCCGTG
This sequence comes from Hippopotamus amphibius kiboko, assembly GCF_030028045.1. Lineage (NCBI taxonomy): Eukaryota > Metazoa > Chordata > Mammalia > Artiodactyla > Hippopotamidae > Hippopotamus > Hippopotamus amphibius. The sequence goes on along the minus strand of NC_080202.1, from coordinate 32,367,638 downwards.
GAATGGGCTTGGTTGGTAGAGCACAGCCCTCAGCAGGGCTCTCCAGTGTGTCTAGCCAGAGAGCCCCGTGCTTTGAACCGGCCTCAGGAATGCAGCTCTAGGGAGCTTTCCCCCTCCCTGCTTGCCTGTCTGGGTGACCACCTTGGAGAGGCCTGCTCCAAACTCGGGCTTTGGCCTTCACGCTGAGATCTCCTCCCTGAGCTCTCTAGCTCTCCCAACAATTGGCAAGTGCACCCAGTGGCACCACACCAGACAGTCTCCCTGAGCATGGCTAGGCCAGGCCTAGTCCCCGTGTCCCCTTGGTCTCTCTCGGCCTTTGCCTCCCTTAGGCCCTCCACTGCATGTCGACCCCCTGGGGTGCAAGGGGTCTTCCTGGAATGGCCAGTGTGTGGCGTGTGTCTTTTGGTGGCTCCGAGACTGCCTCCACAGAGGCTGGCTGGCAAGGGGAACACTGGGGCTGAGAGGAAAATCAGCATTGTGCGTCCGGGGCAGCAGGCTAGCTGTGGCTTCCAAACTGCCTGCATAGCCCCCGTGTGGCCGTCTCCTCTTCCCTGGTGGAAAGCCTCCCTGAGAACTTAGGAGGCTAGCTGACAGACACAGGTGCTTTCCATTCCTTGCTAGGACTTCACCGACAGCACACGCTCTCTGACTGGTGAGTTGGCACCTTCACCAGAGGCCTCCCAGGGAGCTGCCCCATCCCATCCAGAAAGGAAACCAGCCGTTGGCAAGCAAACTCAGGCAGAGAAGTCTTGCCAGGAGAGAGGTTTCCCGAAGGATCCCATGCTTCAGTCCACACCCTTTTCCATGGGGGAAGCCGGGGTGTCCCAAATCTCTCCCACGCTTCAGAACCCCCTCCAGCAGCAGGGAGGCTTGCAGTCACCGTTGGGTGCCAAGGGGTGTTCCAGGCAGGCAGCTCTCCATGGAGAGAAAGGCTTCCCAGCTAGCAAGCTGCCTCAGGAGCATTGCTGGAGTGCGGGTGTGAGTACCCGTGGGGTCGCCTTGAGGGTGGCTCCTGGAGCTGCATGGACGCAAACCCCGTGCTGAGCACACACCCAGGCAAGACTTAGCACACGTCTCAGCACCTCAAGCAGATCATGGCAGATGCCTCCTGCCTGCACTCAATAGACAGGTTGCCCTGTGCATTGCTGGGGAGGCCCTGGCACGTCAGAGTTTCCCATGGGCCCAGCTACAGCCTTCTCCCTCTTAGGCCATGCACAGATCCTCTCCAGAGCTACGCTGTGTGTGGAAGTTCGCAAGGTGTGGCATGTGCTTCTCTTTCACTGCTTGGAACCTGCACACACCCAGACTGTGTGTGTCAACATTCACAGTGGGGCCTGATGGCAAGCAATCCTTAGCCCACTGCAAAGCGGGAGAGAGGCGGCCTTTCTGCTCAGGGCCAAACACCCTGCTGCTAGTCTGCTTCCCTGCGGGCTAACCTCTGTGAGGGAAAGGCCGTCTGGGCCCTGAAACGCAAGCACCTGGCCACCCACTCCTAGGTGCTCCTTTGCAACGCTGTCTTTTGGAAAGGCATCCTTCTCCTGGAGCCACCGTGTGAGCTGCCTTTGGAAGCCCACAAGAGGCAGGAAGCAGCTTGCAGGAAACCTTGCTCATTGAGGGCCTTGCCCTTGAATATGCTTTGCAAGGAGGCAAGGAGGCCTCGGGTCCACTCGCTTTTCCAATGGGGAACAGCGAGTGCTGAAGAGCTCTGTTCTGGCTCCAAGGCAGCCTGCAGCTCAGGCGCCCGTGGAATGGGCTTGGTTGGTAGAGCACAGCCCTCAGCAGGGCTCTCCAGTGTGTCTAGCCAGAGAGCCCCGTGCTTTGAACCGGCCTCAGGAATGCAGCTCTAGGGAGCTTTCCCCCTCCCTGCTTGCCTGTCTGGGTGACCACCTTGGAGAGGCCTGCTCCAAACTCGGGCTTTGGCCTTCACGCTGAGATCTCCTCCCTGAGCTCTCTAGCTCTCCCAACAATTGGCAAGTGCACCCAGTGGCACCACACCAGACAGTCTCCCTGAGCATGGCTAGGCCAGGCCTAGTCCCCGTGTCCCCTTGGTCTCTCTCGGCCTTTGCCTCCCTTAGGCCCTCCACTGCATGTCGACCCCCTGGGGTGCAAGGGGTCTTCCTGGAATGGCCAGTGTGTGGCGTGTGTCTTTTGGTGGCTCCGAGACTGCCTCCACAGAGGCTGGCTGGCAAGGGGAACACTGGGGCTGAGAGGAAAATCAGCATTGTGCGTCCGGGGCAGCAGGCTAGCTGTGGCTTCCAAACTGCCTGCATAGCCCCCGTGTGGCCGTCTCCTCTTCCCTGGTGGAAAGCCTCCCTGAGAACTTAGGAGGCTAGCTGACAGACACAGGTGCTTTCCATTCCTTGCTAGGACTTCACCGACAGCACACGCTCTCTGACTGGTGAGTTGGCACCTTCACCAGAGGCCTCCCAGGGAGCTGCCCCATCCCCATCCAGAAAGGAAACCAGCCGTTGGCAAGCAAACTCAGGCAGAGAAGTCTTGCCAGGAGAGAGGTTTCCCGAAGGATCCCATGCTTCAGTCCACACCCTTTTCCATGGGGGAAGCCGGGGTGTCCCAAATCTCTCCCACGCTTCAGAACCCCCTCCAGCAGCAGGGAGGCTTGCAGTCACCGTTGGGTGCCAAGGGGTGTTCCAGGCAGGCAGCTCTCCATGGAGAGAAAGGCTTCCCAGCTAGCAAGCTGCCTCAGGAGCATTGCTGGAGTGCGGGTGTGAGTACCCGTGGGGTCGCCTTGAGGGTGGCTCCTGGAGCTGCATGGACGCACACCCCGTACTGAGCACACACCCAGGCAAGACTTAGCACACGTCTCAGCACCTCAAGCAGATCATGGCAGATGCCTCCTGCCTGCACTCAATAGACAGGTTGCCCTGTGCATTGCTGGGGAGGCCCTGGCACGTCAGAGTTTCCCATGGGCCCAGCTACAGCCTTCTCCCTCTTAGGCCATGCACAGATCCTCTCCAGAGCTACGCTGTGTGTGGAAGTTCGCAAGGTGTGGCATGTGCTTCTCTTTCACTGCTTGGAACCTGCACACACCCAGACTGTGTGTGTCAACATTCACAGTGGGGCCTGATGGCAAGCAATCCTTAGCCCACTGCAAAGCGGGAGAGAGGCGGCCTTTCTGCTCAGGGCCAAACACCCTGCTGCTAGTCTGCTTCCCTGCGGGCTAACCTCTGTGAGGGAAAGGCCGTCTGGGCCCTGAAACGCAAGCACCTGGCCACCCACTCCTAGGTGCTCCTTTGCAACGCTGTCTTTTGGAAAGGCATCCTTCTCCTGGAGCCACCGTGTGAGCTGCCTTTGGAAGCCCACAAGAGGCAGGAAGCAGCTTGCAGGAAACCTTGCTCATTGAGGGCCTTGCCCTTGAATATGCTTTGCAAGGAGGCAAGGAGGCCTCGGGTCCACTCGCTTTTCCAATGGGGAACAGCGAGTGCTGAAGAGCTCTGTTCTGGCTCCAAGGCAGCCTGCAGCTCAGGCGCCCGTGGAATGGGCTTGGTTGGTAGAGCACAGCCCTCAGCAGGGCTCTCCAGTGTGTCTAGCCAGAGAGCCCCGTGCTTTGAACCGGCCTCAGGAATGCAGCTCTAGGGAGCTTTCCCCCTCCCTGCTTGCCTGTCTGGGTGACCACCTTGGAGAGGCCTGCTCCAAACTCGGGCTTTGGCCTTCACGCTGAGATCTCCTCCCTGAGCTCTCTAGCTCTCCCAACAATTGGCAAGTGCACCCAGTGGCACCACACCAGACAGTCTCCCTGAGCATGGCTAGGCCAGGCCTAGTCCCCGTGTCCCCTTGGTCTCTCTCGGCCTTTGCCTCCCTTAGGCCCTCCACTGCATGTCGACCCCCTGGGGTGCAAGGGGTCTTCCTGGAATGGCCAGTGTGTGGCGTGTGTCTTTTGGTGGCTCCGAGACTGCCTCCACAGAGGCTGGCTGGCAAGGGGAACACTGGGGCTGAGAGGAAAATCAGCATTGTGCGTCCGGGGCAGCAGGCTAGCTGTGGCTTCCAAACTGCCTGCATAGCCCCCGTGTGGCCGTCTCCTCTTCCCTGGTGGAAAGCCTCCCTGAGAACTTAGGAGGCTAGCTGACAGACACAGGTGCTTTCCATTCCTTGCTAGGACTTCACCGACAGCACACGCTCTCTGACTGGTGAGTTGGCACCTTCACCAGAGGCCTCCCAGGGAGCTGCCCCATCCCATCCAGAAAGGAAACCAGCCGTTGGCAAGCAAACTCAGGCAGAGAAGTCTTGCCAGGAGAGAGGTTTCCCGAAGGATCCCATGCTTCAGTCCACACCCTTTTCCATGGGGGAAGCCGGGGTGTCCCAAATCTCTCCCACGCTTCAGAACCCCCTCCAGCAGCAGGGAGGCTTGCAGTCACCGTTGGGTGCCAAGGGGTGTTCCAGGCAGGCAGCTCTCCATGGAGAGAAAGGCTTCCCAGCTAGCAAGCTGCCTCAGGAGCATTGCTGGAGTGCGGGTGTGAGTACCCGTGGGGTCGCCTTGAGGGTGGCTCCTGGAGCTGCATGGACGCAAACCCCGTGCTGAGCACACACCCAGGCAAGACTTAGCACACGTCTCAGCACCTCAAGCAGATCATGGCAGATGCCTCCTGCCTGCACTCAATAGACAGGTTGCCCTGTGCATTGCTGGGGAGGCCCTGGCACGTCAGAGTTTCCCATGGGCCCAGCTACAGCCTTCTCCCTCTTAGGCCATGCACAGATCCTCTCCAGAGCTACGCTGTGTGTGGAAGTTCGCAAGGTGTGGCATGTGCTTCTCTTTCACTGCTTGGAACCTGCACACACCCAGACTGTGTGTGTCAACATTCACAGTGGGGCCTGATGGCAAGCAATCCTTAGCCCACTGCAAAGCGGGAGAGAGGCGGCCTTTCTGCTCAGGGCCAAACACCCTGCTGCTAGTCTGCTTCCCTGCGGGCTAACCTCTGTGAGGGAAAGGCCGTCTGGGCCCTGAAACGCAAGCACCTGGCCACCCACTCCTAGGTGCTCCTTTGCAACGCTGTCTTTTGGAAAGGCATCCTTCTCCTGGAGCCACCGTGTGAGCTGCCTTTGGAAGCCCACAAGAGGCAGGAAGCAGCTTGCAGGAAACCTTGCTCATTGAGGGCCTTGCCCTTGAATATGCTTTGCAAGGAGGCAAGGAGGCCTCGGGTCCACTCGCTTTTCCAATGGGGAACAGCGAGTGCTGAAGAGCTCTGTTCTGGCTCCAAGGCAGCCTGCAGCTCAGGCGCCCGTGGAATGGGCTTGGTTGGTAGAGCACAGCCCTCAGCAGGGCTCTCCAGTGTGTCTAGCCAGAGAGCCCCGTGCTTTGAACCGGCCTCAGGAATGCAGCTCTAGGGAGCTTTCCCCCTCCCTGCTTGCCTGTCCGGGTGACCACCTTGGAGAGGCCTGCTCCAAACTCGGGCTTTGGCCTTCACGCTGAGATCTCCTCCCTGAGCTCTCTAGCTCTCCCAACAATTGGCAAGTGCACCCAGTGGCACCACACCAGACAGTCTCCCTGAGCATGGCTAGGCCAGGCCTAGTCCCCGTGTCCCCTTGGTCTCTCTCGGCCTTTGCCTCCCTTAGGCCCTCCACTGCATGTCGACCCCCTGGGGTGCAAGGGGTCTTCCTGGAATGGCCAGTGTGTGGCGTGTGTCTTTTGGTGGCTCCGAGACTGCCTCCACAGAGGCTGGCTGGCAAGGGGAACACTGGGGCTGAGAGGAAAATCAGCATTGTGCGTCCGGGGCAGCAGGCTAGCTGTGGCTTCCAAACTGCCTGCATAGCCCCCGTGTGGCCGTCTCCTCTTCCCTGGTGGAAAGCCTCCCTGAGAACTTAGGAGGCTAGCTGACAGACACAGGTGCTTTCCATTCCTTGCTAGGACTTCACCGACAGCACACGCTCTCTGACTGGTGAGTTGGCACCTTCACCAGAGGCCTCCCAGGGAGCTGCCCCATCCCATCCAGAAAGGAAACCAGCCGTTGGCAAGCAAACTCAGGCAGAGAAGTCTTGCCAGGAGAGAGGTTTCCCGAAGGATCCCATGCTTCAGTCCACACCCTTTTCCATGGGGGAAGCCGGGGTGTCCCAAATCTCTCCCACGCTTCAGAACCCCCTCCAGCAGCAGGGAGGCTTGCAGTCACCGTTGGGTGCCAAGGGGTGTTCCAGGCAGGCAGCTCTCCATGGAGAGAAAGGCTTCCCAGCTAGCAAGCTGCCTCAGGAGCATTGCTGGAGTGCGGGTGTGAGTACCCGTGGGGTCGCCTTGAGGGTGGCTCCTGGAGCTGCATGGACGCAAACCCCGTACTGAGCACACACCCAGGCAAGACTTAGCACACGTCTCAGCACCTCAAGCAGATCATGGCAGATGCCTCCTGCCTGCACTCAATAGACAGGTTGCCCTGTGCATTGCTGGGGAGGCCCTGGCACGTCAGAGTTTCCCATGGGCCCAGCTACAGCCTTCTCCCTCTTAGGCCATGCACAGATCCTCTCCAGAGCTACGCTGTGTGTGGAAGTTCGCAAGGTGTGGCATGTGCTTCTCTTTCACTGCTTGGAACCTGCACACACCCAGACTGTGTGTGTCAACATTCACAGTGGGGCCTGATGGCAAGCAATCCTTAGCCCACTGCAAAGCGGGAGAGAGGCGGCCTTTCTGCTCAGGGCCAAACACCCTGCTGCTAGTCTGCTTCCCTGCGGGCTAACCTCTGTGAGGGAAAGGCCGTCTGGGCCCTGAAACGCAAGCACCTGGCCACCCACTCCTAGGTGCTCCTTTGCAACGCTGTCTTTTGGAAAGGCATCCTTCTCCTGGAGCCACCGTGTGAGCTGCCTTTGGAAGCCCACAAGAGGCAGGAAGCAGCTTGCAGGAAACCTTGCTCATTGAGGGCCTTGCCCTTGAATATGCTTTGCAAGGAGGCAAGGAGGCCTCGGGTCCACTCGCTTTTCCAATGGGGAACAGCGAGTGCTGAAGAGCTCTGTTCTGGCTCCAAGGCAGCCTGCAGCTCAGGCGCCCGTGGAATGGGCTTGGTTGGTAGAGCACAGCCCTCAGCAGGGCTCTCCAGTGTGTCTAGCCAGAGAGCCCCGTGCTTTGAACCGGCCTCAGGAATGCAGCTCTAGGGAGCTTTCCCCCTCCCTGCTTGCCTGTCTGGGTGACCACCTTGGAGAGGCCTGCTCCAAACTCGGGCTTTGGCCTTCACGCTGAGATCTCCTCCCTGAGCTCTCTAGCTCTCCCAACAATTGGCAAGTGCACCCAGTGGCACCACACCAGACAGTCTCCCTGAGCATGGCTAGGCCAGGCCTAGTCCCCGTGTCCCCTTGGTCTCTCTCGGCCTTTGCCTCCCTTAGGCCCTCCACTGCATGTCGACCCCCTGGGGTGCAAGGGGTCTTCCTGGAATGGCCAGTGTGTGGCGTGTGTCTTTTGGTGGCTCCGAGACTGCCTCCACAGAGGCTGGCTGGCAAGGGGAACACTGGGGCTGAGAGGAAAATCAGCATTGTGCGTCCGGGGCAGCAGGCTAGCTGTGGCTTCCAAACTGCCTGCATAGCCCCCGTGTGGCCGTCTCCTCTTCCCTGGTGGAAAGCCTCCCTGAGAACTTAGGAGGCTAGCTGACAGACACAGGTGCTTTCCATTCCTTGCTAGGACTTCACCGACAGCACACGCTCTCTGACTGGTGAGTTGGCACCTTCACCAGAGGCCTCCCAGGGAGCTGCCCCATCCCATCCAGAAAGGAAACCAGCCGTTGGCAAGCAAACTCAGGCAGAGAAGTCTTGCCAGGAGAGAGGTTTCCCGAAGGATCCCATGCTTCAGTCCACACCCTTTTCCATGGGGGAAGCCGGGGTGTCCCAAATCTCTCCCACGCTTCAGAACCCCCTCCAGCAGCAGGGAGGCTTGCAGTCACCGTTGGGTGCCAAGGGGTGTTCCAGGCAGGCAGCTCTCCATGGAGAGAAAGGCTTCCCAGCTAGCAAGCTGCCTCAGGAGCATTGCTGGAGTGCGGGTGTGAGTACCCGTGGGGTCGCCTTGAGGGTGGCTCCTGGAGCTGCATGGACGCACACCCCGTGCTGAGCACACACCCAGGCAAGACTTAGCACACGTCTCAGCACCTCAAGCAGATCATGGCAGATGCCTCCTGCCTGCACTCAATAGACAGGTTGCCCTGTGCATTGCTGGGGAGGCCCTGGCACGTCAGAGTTTCCCATGGGCCCAGCTACAGCCTTCTCCCTCTTAGGCCATGCACAGATCCTCTCCAGAGCTACGCTGTGTGTGGAAGTTCGCAAGGTGTGGCATGTGCTTCTCTTTCACTGCTTGGAACCTGCACACACCCAGACTGTGTGTGTCAACATTCACAGTGGGGCCTGATGGCAAGCAATCCTTAGCCCACTGCAAAGCGGGAGAGAGGCGGCCTTTCTGCTCAGGGCCAAACACCCTGCTGCTAGTCTGCTTCCCTGCGGGCTAACCTCTGTGAGGGAAAGGCCGTCTGGGCCCTGAAACGCAAGCACCTGGCCACCCACTCCTAGGTGCTCCTTTGCAACGCTGTCTTTTGGAAAGGCATCCTTCTCCTGGAGCCACCGTGTGAGCTGCCTTTGGAAGCCCACAAGAGGCAGGAAGCAGCTTGCAGGAAACCTTGCTCATTGAGGGCCTTGCCCTTGAATATGCTTTGCAAGGAGGCAAGGAGGCCTCGGGTCCACTCGCTTTTCCAATGGGGAACAGCGAGTGCTGAAGAGCTCTGTTCTGGCTCCAAGGCAGCCTGCAGCTCAGGCGCCCGTGGAATGGGCTTGGTTGGTAGAGCACAGCCCTCAGCAGGGCTCTCCAGTGTGTCTAGCCAGAGAGCCCCGTGCTTTGAACCGGCCTCAGGAATGCAGCTCTAGGGAGCTTTCCCCCTCCCTGCTTGCCTGTCTGGGTGACCACCTTGGAGAGGCCTGCTCCAAACTCGGGCTTTGGCCTTCACGCTGAGATCTCCTCCCTGAGCTCTCTAGCTCTCCCAACAATTGGCAAGTGCACCCAGTGGCACCACACCAGACAGTCTCCCTGAGCATGGCTAGGCCAGGCCTAGTCCCCGTGTCCCCTTGGTCTCTCTCGGCCTTTGCCTCCCTTAGGCCCTCCACTGCATGTCGACCCCCTGGGGTGCAAGGGGTCTTCCTGGAATGGCCAGTGTGTGGCGTGTGTCTTTTGGTGGCTCCGAGACTGCCTCCACAGAGGCTGGCTGGCAAGGGGAACACTGGGGCTGAGAGGAAAATCAGCATTGTGCGTCCGGGGCAGCAGGCTAGCTGTGGCTTCCAAACTGCCTGCATAGCCCCCGTGTGGCCGTCTCCTCTTCCCTGGTGGAAAGCCTCCCTGAGAACTTAGGAGGCTAGCTGACAGACACAGGTGCTTTCCATTCCTTGCTAGGACTTCACCGACAGCACACGCTCTCTGACTGGTGAGTTGGCACCTTCACCAGAGGCCTCCCAGGGAGCTGCCCCATCCCATCCAGAAAGGAAACCAGCCGTTGGCAAGCAAACTCAGGCAGAGAAGTCTTGCCAGGAGAGAGGTTTCCCGAAGGATCCCATGCTTCAGTCCACACCCTTTTCCATGGGGGAAGCCGGGGTGTCCCAAATCTCTCCCACGCTTCAGAACCCCCTCCAGCAGCAGGGAGGCTTGCAGTCACCGTTGGGTGCCAAGGGGTGTTCCAGGCAGGCAGCTCTCCATGGAGAGAAAGGCTTCCCAGCTAGCAAGCTGCCTCAGGAGCATTGCTGGAGTGCGGGTGTGAGTACCCGTGGGGTCGCCTTGAGGGTGGCTCCTGGAGCTGCATGGACGCAAACCCCGTGCTGAGCACACACCCAGGCAAGACTTAGCACACGTCTCAGCACCTCAAGCAGATCATGGCAGATGCCTCCTGCCTGCACTCAATAGACAGGTTGCCCTGTGCATTGCTGGGGAGGCCCTGGCACGTCAGAGTTTCCCATGGGCCCAGCTACAGCCTTCTCCCTCTTAGGCCATGCACAGATCCTCTCCAGAGCTACGCTGTGTGTGGAAGTTCGCAAGGTGTGGCATGTGCTTCTCTTTCACTGCTTGGAACCTGCACACACCCAGACTGTGTGTGTCAACATTCACAGTGGGGCCTGATGGCAAGCAATCCTTAGCCCACTGCAAAGCGGGAGAGAGGCGGCCTTTCTGCTCAGGGCCAAACACCCTGCTGCTAGTCTGCTTCCCTGCGGGCTAACCTCTGTGAGGGAAAGGCCGTCTGGGCCCTGAAACGCAAGCACCTGGCCACCCACTCCTAGGTGCTCCTTTGCAACGCTGTCTTTTGGAAAGGCATCCTTCTCCTGGAGCCACCGTGTGAGCTGCCTTTGGAAGCCCACAAGAGGCAGGAAGCAGCTTGCAGGAAACCTTGCTCATTGAGGGCCTTGCCCTTGAATATGCTTTGCAAGGAGGCAAGGAGGCCTCGGGTCCACTCGCTTTTCCAATGGGGAACAGCGAGTGCTGAAGAGCTCTGTTCTGGCTCCAAGGCAGCCTGCAGCTCAGGCGCCCGTGGAATGGGCTTGGTTGGTAGAGCACAGCCCTCAGCAGGGCTCTCCAGTGTGTCTAGCCAGAGAGCCCCGTGCTTTGAACCGGCCTCAGGAATGCAGCTCTAGGGAGCTTTCCCCCTCCCTGCTTGCCTGTCTGGGTGACCACCTTGGAGAGGCCTGCTCCAAACTCGGGCTTTGGCCTTCACGCTGAGATCTCCTCCCTGAGCTCTCTAGCTCTCCCAACAATTGGCAAGTGCACCCAGTGGCACCACACCAGACAGTCTCCCTGAGCATGGCTAGGCCAGGCCTAGTCCCCGTGTCCCCTTGGTCTCTCTCGGCCTTTGCCTCCCTTAGGCCCTCCACTGCATGTCGACCCCCTGGGGTGCAAGGGGTCTTCCTGGAATGGCCAGTGTGTGGCGTGTGTCTTTTGGTGGCTCCGAGACTGCCTCCACAGAGGCTGGCTGGCAAGGGGAACACTGGGGCTGAGAGGAAAATCAGCATTGTGCGTCCGGGGCAGCAGGCTAGCTGTGGCTTCCAAACTGCCTGCATAGCCCCCGTGTGGCCGTCTCCTCTTCCCTGGTGGAAAGCCTCCCTGAGAACTTAGGAGGCTAGCTGACAGACACAGGTGCTTTCCATTCCTTGCTAGGACTTCACCGACAGCACACGCTCTCTGACTGGTGAGTTGGCACCTTCACCAGAGGCCTCCCAGGGAGCTGCCCCATCCCATCCAGAAAGGAAACCAGCCGTTGGCAAGCAAACTCAGGCAGAGAAGTCTTGCCAGGAGAGAGGTTTCCCGAAGGATCCCATGCTTCAGTCCACACCCTTTTCCATGGGGGAAGCCGGGGTGTCCCAAATCTCTCCCACGCTTCAGAACCCCCTCCAGCAGCAGGGAGGCTTGCAGTCACCGTTGGGTGCCAAGGGGTGTTCCAGGCAGGCAGCTCTCCATGGAGAGAAAGGCTTCCCAGCTAGCAAGCTGCCTCAGGAGCATTGCTGGAGTGCGGGTGTGAGTACCCGTGGGGTCGCCTTGAGGGTGGCTCCTGGAGCTGCATGGACGCAAACCCCGTACTGAGCACACACCCAGGCAAGACTTAGCACACGTCTCAGCACCTCAAGCAGATCATGGCAGATGCCTCCTGCCTGCACTCAATAGACAGGTTGCCCTGTGCATTGCTGGGGAGGCCCTGGCACGTCAGAGTTTCCCATGGGCCCAGCTACAGCCTTCTCCCTCTTAGGCCATGCACAGATCCTCTCCAGAGCTACGCTGTGTGTGGAAGTTCGCAAGGTGTGGCATGTGCTTCTCTTTCACTGCTTGGAACCTGCACACACCCAGACTGTGTGTGTCAACATTCACAGTGGGGCCTGATGGCAAGCAATCCTTAGCCCACTGCAAAGCGGGAGAGAGGCGGCCTTTCTGCTCAGGGCCAAACACCCTGCTGCTAGTCTGCTTCCCTGCGGGCTAACCTCTGTGAGGGAAAGGCCGTCTGGGCCCTGAAACGCAAGCACCTGGCCACCCACTCCTAGGTGCTCCTTTGCAACGCTGTCTTTTGGAAAGGCATCCTTCTCCTGGAGCCACCGTGTGAGCTGCCTTTGGAAGCCCACAAGAGGCAGGAAGCAGCTTGCAGGAAACCTTGCTCATTGAGGGCCTTGCCCTTGAATATGCTTTGCAAGGAGGCAAGGAGGCCTCGGGTCCACTCGCTTTTCCAATGGGGAACAGCGAGTGCTGAAGAGCTCTGTTCTGGCTCCAAGGCAGCCTGCAGCTCAGGCGCCCGTGGAATGGGCTTGGTTGGTAGAGCACAGCCCTCAGCAGGGCTCTCCAGTGTGTCTAGCCAGAGAGCCCCGTGCTTTGAACCGGCCTCAGGAATGCAGCTCTAGGGAGCTTTCCCCCTCCCTGCTTGCCTGTCTGGGTGACCACCTTGGAGAGGCCTGCTCCAAACTCGGGCTTTGGCCTTCACGCTGAGATCTCCTCCCTGAGCTCTCTAGCTCTCCCAACAATTGGCAAGTGCACCCAGTGGCACCACACCAGACAGTCTCCCTGAGCATGGCTAGGCCAGGCCTAGTCCCCGTGTCCCCTTGGTCTCTCTCGGCCTTTGCCTCCCTTAGGCCCTCCACTGCATGTCGACCCCCTGGGGTGCAAGGGGTCTTCCTGGAATGGCCAGTGTGTGGCGTGTGTCTTTTGGTGGCTCCGAGACTGCCTCCACAGAGGCTGGCTGGCAAGGGGAACACTGGGGCTGAGAGGAAAATCAGCATTGTGCGTCCGGGGCAGCAGGCTAGCTGTGGCTTCCAAACTGCCTGCATAGCCCCCGTGTGGCCGTCTCCTCTTCCCTGGTGGAAAGCCTCCCTGAGAACTTAGGAGGCTAGCTGACAGACACAGGTGCTTTCCATTCCTTGCTAGGACTTCACCGACAGCCCTCGCTCTCTGACTGGTGAGTTGGCACCTTCACCAGAGGCCTCCCAGGGAGCTGCCCCATCCCCATCCAGAAAGGAAACCAGCCGTTGGCAAGCAAACTCAGGCAGAGAAGTCTTGCCAGGAGAGAGGTTTCCCGAAGGATCCCATGCTTCAGTCCACACCCTTTTCCATGGGGGAAGCCGGGGTGTCCCAAATCTCTCCCACGCTTCAGAACCCCCTCCAGCAGCAGGGAGGCTTGCAGTCACCGTTGGGTGCCAAGGGGTGTTCCAGGCAGGCAGCTCTCCATGGAGAGAAAGGCTTCCCAGCTAGCAAGCTGCCTCAGGAGCATTGCTGGAGTGCGGGTGTGAGTACCCGTGGGGTCGCCTTGAGGGTGGCTCCTGGAGCTGCATGGACGCACACCCCGTACTGAGCACACACCCAGGCAAGACTTAGCACACGTCTCAGCACCTCAAGCAGATCATGGCAGATGCCTCCTGCCTGCACTCAATAGACAGGTTGCCCTGTGCATTGCTGGGGAGGCCCTGGCACGTCAGAGTTTCCCATGGGCCCAGCTACAGCCTTCTCCCTCTTAGGCCATGCACAGATCCTCTCCAGAGCTACGCTGTGTGTGGAAGTTCGCAAGGTGTGGCATGTGCTTCTCTTTCACTGCTTGGAACCTGCACACACCCAGACTGTGTGTGTCAACATTCACAGTGGGGCCTGATGGCAAGCAATCCTTAGCCCACTGCAAAGCGGGAGAGAGGCGGCCTTTCTGCTCAGGGCCAAACACCCTGCTGCTAGTCTGCTTCCCTGCGGGCTAACCTCTGTGAGGGAAAGGCCGTCTGGGCCCTGAAACGCAAGCACCTGGCCACCCACTCCTAGGTGCTCCTTTGCAACGCTGTCTTTTGGAAAGGCATCCTTCTCCTGGAGCCACCGTGTGAGCTGCCTTTGGAAGCCCACAAGAGGCAGGAAGCAGCTTGCAGGAAACCTTGCTCATTGAGGGCCTTGCCCTTGAATATGCTTTGCAAGGAGGCAAGGAGGCCTCGGGTCCACTCGCTTTTCCAATGGGGAACAGCGAGTGCTGAAGAGCTCTGTTCTGGCTCCAAGGCAGCCTGCAGCTCAGGCGCCCGTGGAATGGGCTTGGTTGGTAGAGCACAGCCCTCAGCAGGGCTCTCCAGTGTGTCTAGCCAGAGAGCCCCGTGCTTTGAACCGGCCTCAGGAATGCAGCTCTAGGGAGCTTTCCCCCTCCCTGCTTGCCTGTCTGGGTGACCACCTTGGAGAGGCCTGCTCCAAACTCGGGCTTTGGCCTTCACGCTGAGATCTCCTCCCTGAGCTCTCTAGCTCTCCCAACAATTGGCAAGTGCACCCAGTGGCACCACACCAGACAGTCTCCCTGAGCATGGCTAGGCCAGGCCTAGTCCCCGTGTCCCCTTGGTCTCTCTCGGCCTTTGCCTCCCTTAGGCCCTCCACTGCATGTCGACCCCCTGGGGTGCAAGGGGTCTTCCTGGAATGGCCAGTGTGTGGCGTGTGTCTTTTGGTGGCTCCGAGACTGCCTCCACAGAGGCTGGCTGGCAAGGGGAACACTGGGGCTGAGAGGAAAATCAGCATTGTGCGTCCGGGGCAGCAGGCTAGCTGTGGCTTCCAAACTGCCTGCATAGCCCCCGTGTGGCCGTCTCCTCTTCCCTGGTGGAAAGCCTCCCTGAGAACTTAGGAGGCTAGCTGACAGACACAGGTGCTTTCCATTCCTTGCTAGGACTTCACCGACAGCACACGCTCTCTGACTGGTGAGTTGGCACCTTCACCAGAGGCCTCCCAGGGAGCTGCCCCATCCCATCCAGAAAGGAAACCAGCCGTTGGCAAGCAAACTCAGGCAGAGAAGTCTTGCCAGGAGAGAGGTTTCCCGAAGGATCCCATGCTTCAGTCCACACCCTTTTCCATGGGGGAAGCCGGGGTGTCCCAAATCTCTCCCACGCTTCAGAACCCCCTCCAGCAGCAGGGAGGCTTGCAGTCACCGTTGGGTGCCAAGGGGTGTTCCAGGCAGGCAGCTCTCCATGGAGAGAAAGGCTTCCCAGCTAGCAAGCTGCCTCAGGAGCATTGCTGGAGTGCGGGTGTGAGTACCCGTGGGGTCGCCTTGAGGGTGGCTCCTGGAGCTGCATGGACGCAAACCCCGTGCTGAGCACACACCCAGGCAAGACTTAGCACACGTCTCAGCACCTCAAGCAGATCATGGCAGATGCCTCCTGCCTGCACTCAATAGACAGGTTGCCCTGTGCATTGCTGGGGAGGCCCTGGCACGTCAGAGTTTCCCATGGGCCCAGCTACAGCCTTCTCCCTCTTAGGCCATGCACAGATCCTCTCCAGAGCTACGCTGTGTGTGGAAGTTCGCAAGGTGTGGCATGTGCTTCTCTTTCACTGCTTGGAACCTGCACACACCCAGACTGTGTGTGTCAACATTCACAGTGGGGCCTGATGGCAAGCAATCCTTAGCCCACTGCAAAGCGGGAGAGAGGCGGCCTTTCTGCTCAGGGCCAAACACCCTGCTGCTAGTCTGCTTCCCTGCGGGCTAACCTCTGTGAGGGAAAGGCCGTCTGGGCCCTGAAACGCAAGCACCTGGCCACCCACTCCTAGGTGCTCCTTTGCAACGCTGTCTTTTGGAAAGGCATCCTTCTCCTGGAGCCACCGTGTGAGCTGCCTTTGGAAGCCCACAAGAGGCAGGAAGCAGCTTGCAGGAAACCTTGCTCATTGAGGGCCTTGCCCTTGAATATGCTTTGCAAGGAGGCAAGGAGGCCTCGGGTCCACTCGCTTTTCCAATGGGGAACAGCGAGTGCTGAAGAGCTCTGTTCTGGCTCCAAGGCAGCCTGCAGCTCAGGCGCCCGTGGAATGGGCTTGGTTGGTAGAGCACAGCCCTCAGCAGGGCTCTCCAGTGTGTCTAGCCAGAGAGCCCCGTGCTTTGAACCGGCCTCAGGAATGCAGCTCTAGGGAGCTTTCCCCCTCCCTGCTTGCCTGTCCGGGTGACCACCTTGGAGAGGCCTGCTCCAAACTCGGGCTTTGGCCTTCACGCTGAGATCTCCTCCCTGAGCTCTCTAGCTCTCCCAACAATTGGCAAGTGCACCCAGTGGCACCACACCAGACAGTCTCCCTGAGCATGGCTAGGCCAGGCCTAGTCCCCGTGTCCCCTTGGTCTCTCTCGGCCTTTGCCTCCCTTAGGCCCTCCACTGCATGTCGACCCCCTGGGGTGCAAGGGGTCTTCCTGGAATGGCCAGTGTGTGGCGTGTGTCTTTTGGTGGCTCCGAGACTGCCTCCACAGAGGCTGGCTGGCAAGGGGAACACTGGGGCTGAGAGGAAAATCAGCATTGTGCGTCCGGGGCAGCAGGCTAGCTGTGGCTTCCAAACTGCCTGCATAGCCCCCGTGTGGCCGTCTCCTCTTCCCTGGTGGAAAGCCTCCCTGAGAACTTAGGAGGCTAGCTGACAGACACAGGTGCTTTCCATTCCTTGCTAGGACTTCACCGACAGCACACGCTCTCTGACTGGTGAGTTGGCACCTTCACCAGAGGCCTCCCAGGGAGCTGCCCCATCCCATCCAGAAAGGAAACCAGCCGTTGGCAAGCAAACTCAGGCAGAGAAGTCTTGCCAGGAGAGAGGTTTCCCGAAGGATCCCATGCTTCAGTCCACACCCTTTTCCATGGGGGAAGCCGGGGTGTCCCAAATCTCTCCCACGCTTCAGAACCCCCTCCAGCAGCAGGGAGGCTTGCAGTCACCGTTGGGTGCCAAGGGGTGTTCCAGGCAGGCAGCTCTCCATGGAGAGAAAGGCTTCCCAGCTAGCAAGCTGCCTCAGGAGCATTGCTGGAGTGCGGGTGTGAGTACCCGTGGGGTCGCCTTGAGGGTGGCTCCTGGAGCTGCATGGACGCAAACCCCGTACTGAGCACACACCCAGGCAAGACTTAGCACACGTCTCAGCACCTCAAGCAGATCATGGCAGATGCCTCCTGCCTGCACTCAATAGACAGGTTGCCCTGTGCATTGCTGGGGAGGCCCTGGCACGTCAGAGTTTCCCATGGGCCCAGCTACAGCCTTCTCCCTCTTAGGCCATGCACAGATCCTCTCCAGAGCTACGCTGTGTGTGGAAGTTCGCAAGGTGTGGCATGTGCTTCTCTTTCACTG